>NC_132839.1:55397685-55700716 GCF_048164855.1 Canis lupus baileyi | reverse complement strand
AGGGTTTTAAGCAGGGCAGGGCATAATCAGACTAGCATTTGATCACTGTACCCCTTCTCTGAACCTCTGCTTGCAGGGCAGCAGATCCCCTGACGCTGTGTATATGGGTTCTGGTTAGCTGGGACCCAGAAAAATGCAGTCTGAAGACTTGTTTTACAGAAGAATAGCTTAGGTGGGGTAGACATTCCAAAAACTTTCCTCCTGAGGAAGAAATAACAAGAAGGTAGATCACTTTAGCAAGCTGGATCTCCAGTACTATAGAAGGCTAAAAATGGTGGGGGCAGGGCCACAGCTCTCATGCCACCATTTAGCAGCCTCCAAAGCAAATCTGGTGGGTAAGAGCCAGGGCCCAGTGTAAGGGTCACGATCAGAGGGCTTTCTAGAACCTGCTATGGGACAGACATGCTGCTCCAACTGGCCAGTGACTGCACCCTGCAAGAACAAGTTCAACTCCTATTAGCCCTGGCCAGAGAGACCACCTCCAGCCAGCCTACATCATTTTACTACAGCAGTAACTGAGCACAGTGAGCAAACTACACTGTAGCAAAGCTAGCCCTATAAACAACTGAACCTAAACCAAAACCCTGTGATTACCCAAGAGATTCACCGTGGGATCTGAAGCAGTCCTACATTGCAGAAATATTCTTGGCCTCTCAAGACAAACACAGCTTTTGGCACCGAAAACTGTTTTTTGGTTTACAGGCCAAAAAACCAGCGTACCCCTGTTTATTTTTCCATTATCAGTATATTCAGCAGCACTGAAAAGATTATAAGAGACCTTCCTTCTCTTCTGACCCACTGGTGAGAAAACATAATTCTGATCAATTAGCAAAGAGAAACAAACATGTGCCACTTCAATGGTGTGTAACAGATCAGAAGGCGTCTCCTACACCTCCTCCAACACGTTCGCTTTACATATAAGGAACTGTGGCTTACAGACATGCCACGGTTCGCTTTACATACAAGGAACTGTGGCTTACAGACACACCACCTGACTTGCCCCAGCTCACAGTTCAGTAAGTGTCAACCCCAGAATTCAAACCCAAGTCTTCTCACTGCAATTTCCCTGCCCTCTTTGACTATTATCACAGACACGGTATGTTCAGATTTCTGAACAAGCCCTGCAGAATCAGGAGACAGAAAGACAATTAGACAAGCCTACTCTCTATGGAGTGTATCATCTGAAAAAGAGGGCTCCATCTTACCCATCTTCACATTACCTAGTGCGGTTCCTAGCCCACAGGTAAGCATCAAACAGATGTGTGCTCCAGGAGCGACTGTAGTGACCCAACACTTTGTGATCTGATAAAATAAACCAGCAAGCTATCATGCAAACTTAACCACACTAGAGTTTCCTGTGTAGATGGAGAATTAAGGGACTGCCTGTGATGGGAGGAGAAGTGAGAACAGAAAGAAGGCCCCTAACAAACTTTTCAGCTCATACTCTGAAAACTCATCTGACTGGAGAGATGAATGCCACATGGAAGTACTGATTTTTGTCAGTATGAAAATAAGTTCGCTCATATTGTCAATTATCAATTTTCACTACAGAGTGTTCTGAGCCTTTTCTAAATACTGCTGGATCCAGGCTGACCCCATGCTTTCACCCCCAGGCAAGGCTTTACTACAGCTCAGCTCATCTGGAATCCTTGGCTTTTCAAGACCCTGTTTCTTCACACTAGAATAACAAAAGACATGGCATAAAGGCTGAGGGAGGAAAAAGGAACAAGACTTCCTGCTTTTATCTAAAAATATTAGGTAGGGCAGTATAAAGGAAGCTGCTCAAATATAGTGAATGACTACGTAAATTATACAGCTTTTGACCACATGCCAACTCCAACTCCCAATGTATGAGTTACAAACTGAGAAGAAAAAACACATAGCTGTACATGGCATTAAAATGAAAACAGAACCATTCTCCAATAATCAAGCAACTCCACTAATGATATCCAAGCTCAGAAATTCCAGGTGTTCAATTCCTTTATTGCTTCTATACAGGGAAACCACTGGACAAGATTACACTTTGCAAACCTGAATTGGATGGTTGTGTGGAAAGTTTGATGCCTAGGCAGCTCAGTGCAATGACCAGAGAGGTCCAATTTCTATGAATATAAGAGGTACTGGGGGATAAGAGGAAGGTGCTAGGTTCAGGTACTTGCTCCAGCTTTGCCAATACTTGCAGTGTGATCTTGGATAGGTCTCTTAAATCCCTTAGGGTCTTAATTTCCTCCTCCATAAAATAAGAAAGTTGGATATGGTAAAGTTGAAGATTCCATTAAAGAATAAAATTACAAGAAAATGAAAATGTAACTTACCTGAGCCATGTTTATAAATAAAAATGTTTAATAATAAAATGTAATGCCTTTTCATTACATACTGCCCAAAATGTTTTAAAGCCTGCCCAAACAGGATTGATTTTTAAAAATCAAGACTTGAAAACAGGATTTATTTTTGGAAGTACAATCTACGGATATGATCATAGATATACATAAACACTTATGTAAGAAGAATGTACATGGCAGCATTAGTATCGTCATATAAACTATGTTTTGAAGAAAGTCTAAAGACATAGGAAGATAATTATAATTAATTATTAAATGTAGAAGCCAGGATATAAAACTATACGGAAGTATTTGTTTAAAACTTACATTTAACATTTAACTTTAACATTTACTATGCATACACAGGAAAAAAGAATGCAAGAGGTTATTAATACACATGTTATACACAAAATAATATAAAGCATTAATAAGGGTACTTGTTAGTATATAAAACTGTAGATGACTCTGCTTTCACTCATGAATATAGAAAACTGAATTTCAAGTTACTACAAACTGAATTCACAGTACAGTTGACACTTCAACAACATGGATTTATTTATTTTTTAAAGGTTTATTTAAGGACACCTAGGTAGCTCAGTGGTTGAGCATCTGCTTTGGGCTCAGGTCGTGATCCCCGGGTCCTGAGATCGAGTCCTGAATCAGATTCCCTGCGAGGAGCCTGCCTCTCTGTGTCTCTCATGAATACATAAATAAAATCTTTAACAAAATCATTTGAGAAAGAGAGCATGAGTGCACATGGGGTGGTGGGGGAGAGACTCTGAAGCAGATTTCCCACTGAGCACAAAGCCTGATGCAGGCAGGACTCACAATCTCACCACCATGAGATCATGACCTGAGCCAAAACCAAGAGTCCGATGCTTAACTGACTGAGCTACCCAGGTGCTCCAAACAACACAGGTCTAAACCGCAAATCCACATATACAAAAATTTTTTTTCAATGAATATACTATGGTATTGTAAAAGTATTTTCTCTTATGATTTTCTTTTTTTAATATTTTTAAAAAATTTTTATTTATTTATGATAGTCACACAGAGAGAGAGAGAGAGAGAGAGGCAGAGACACAGGCAGAGGGAGAAGCAGGCTCCATGCACCGGGAGCCCGACGTGGGATTCGATCCCGGGTCTCCAGGATCGCGCCCTGGGCCAAAGGCAGGCACTAAACCGCTGCGCCACCCAGGGATCCCTCTTATAATTTTCTTAATAACATTTTCTTTTCTCTAAAGTATGTGTTAATCAGCGTGCCTAGGTGGCTCAGTGGGTTAAATGGCCAACTCTTGATCTCAGCTCAGATATTGATCTCAGAGTTCTGAGTTCAAGCCCCATTCTGGGTTCCATGCTAGGTATAAAGCCTACTAAAAACAAAACAAAAAAAAAAAAAAAACAAAGGAACATTTAAAATATGTGTTAACTATGTGATCGATAAGACCTCCCAGTCAAAAGTAGGCTATTAGTAGTTAGCTTTGGGGGAGTCATAAGTTATACATGGATTTTTAAACAGGCAGGGGGTCAGCACCCCTAATGCCTTCTTTGTTCAAAGTTCAATGATATATTTTTAACTTTTTAAAAAATTATCTATATCAAGCAAATAGGATTTATTTTAGGAATGCAAAGTTTTTAATATATAAAAACTCAATTAGGCCATGTCACATCAGTAATTCCAAGAAAAAGCATGTGAATATTTCATTAGATAAAACAAAAAGCAAGGGTGGGCAGGAAGGCTTCTGATAAAATTTGACATTTGTAATTTTTTAAAACACTCATAGAAAACAGGGACTAGAAAGCTATTTCCTTAATAAAGTATATAAAATCACACTGTCTTAAAAGCAACAGCCAAGACCACATCTAAGAGGAAGGAACTGGACATATGACCATTAAAATCAGGATGAAGCAAAGATGCATACTAAAACCATTATTATTGACAACGTTCTGAAACCCTAAAGCAATTCAATAAGGAAACAGAGATTAAAAAGTATTACTCTGGTAAAGGAAAACCCCAAAGCATCAGTCAGCTAATAACAAATCTTATCTCAAAAACCCAAGACACTACACACTTAAGATTTATCTATTTCAAAAAAAAATTTTTTTTATCTATTTCACAAATGAACAAAAAAATCAACTGAGCAACTATGGGATATTTAGGAAAATTCAGCAAC
Organism: Canis lupus baileyi; assembly: GCF_048164855.1. NCBI lineage: Eukaryota > Metazoa > Chordata > Mammalia > Carnivora > Canidae > Canis > Canis lupus. The sequence continues at coordinate 55,696,221 of NC_132839.1, read as the reverse complement.
ATCAACATATCTAATTGAAATAATTAGTTTAAAGAATTAAAAAAAAAGATTCTGGATCTAACAGAATTATCTTATGAAGACCCACGTGAAAATACATAAAATAAGATAAATGAATCATAAATATGATGTTCACAGGCAGAATAATTCTATAAAGCTATCAGTTTTCAAATTACAGTGGATTGAACTCTAATACAATCAAAATCCCCCCCAAAAAAACTTGGGGGTAGATCAAAATCATCCTAAAACTGACATGGAAAAATAGACAAGAATGGGTTAAGGTTTTTTTGTTTTGTTTTGTTTTGTTTTTATGGAACATAATAAGGAAAAGGATTAGCGTCACCAGACACTATGAAAACATAAAGCTATTAAAATGAAATCAGTGCAGTAATAGTACCAGCAAGAATAGATGACCAAGAACAGACAACCCAAAGATGGGACAAGTGAAAGTATAAGCCAGTAAAGAATAAAAATAATTACGTATATAAAAGGTCCTAGAATAAAAACTAGCTATTCTAAAGCACTAAGATCATTACCTCACACCAAAATACCCAAATACCCAAAACAAATGCGTGACTTAAAATTTAAAAACTAAATATTGAAATTACATAAGCACACAAAAAATTTTTAACATATGAATACTTGGCTATATCTGGATGAATAAGGACTTATACTTAAAGGAAAAAAAATCAAAACTGTCAGTGTAAAAGAAAATACAATAATAAAATCAAGCAAAGGGAAATGAAACACTGAATTATTAAACCTAAACTGAGGGGTGCCTGGGTGGCTCAGCTGGTTAAGCGTCTGCTTTCGGCTCATGTCATGATCTCAGGGTCCTGGGATAGAGCCCCATGTCGGGTTCCCTGCTCACTGGGGTCTGCTTCTCCCTCTGCCCCTCCCCTGTGCTCATGCTCCATCTCTCTCTCTCTCAAATAAATAAATAATCTTTAAGAAAAAAAAAAACTAAATTGAAAGTATACATGAATCGCATAAGTTGGGGTTTGTTTTTTTTTTAGTGATTTATTTTCTGCATCTATCCACTAAAATGGCTCCAAAATGATGTTTCTTCCAAAATACTGAGCACTCCTGGCACCTAGGCTGCAGCTTCCTACACCATTTCCCACTATGAGCAACAGGGCACCTGGGAGGAAAAGCTCATGTCTGTCTGGTCAGGGACCACAAATGTACAAGCTGCGCCCGGGACAATGGGCTGTGCTTTCAAAGATGAACAGAATCATTTCAAAAGAATAGAGAGGCAATCTAAAGGAGCTACCATTTCAGTCTTTAAAAAAAAAAAAAAAAAGACTATATAATAGATCCAAGCACATCCAACCAATGATAATCCCTATGTCCGCAACTATACTTTTTAAAAATGAAAAAAAGAAATAACAACATATTCATTCCCATTTGAGGCAGCAACTCCTCAACCATTAAAACTGTTAAATTAAAGGGAAACATTCACCCTGTCTGTTTAATAGGAACTATATTTTATAGTAATCAAGTAGTCCTGGCCTCAACTGATAAAGGAAACTTCTATTTCACAGAGAACACTAACTACTGCAGGTAGAAAAGTAACTGAATTAGGAAACATCATCCATTATCCCCAATCAGAATTGTTATTTTATTAAAGATTTCATTCATTTATGAGAGAGAGAGAGAAAGAGAGAGAGAGTGAGCACGCGAGCGCACACAAGCAGAAGAGCACCTGCAGGGAGAGTGACAGGCAGAGGGAGAGGGAGAAGCAGGCTCCCTGCTGAGTAGGAAGCCTGATGTGGGACTCCATCCCAGGACCCCCAGATCACAACCTGAGCCAAAGGCAGATGAGATACTTAACCAACTAAACCACCCAGGCACCTGAGAATTGTTATTTTAAATCAGGATTATCAATTGGTGTTAAAAAGGGGGGGGGGGGGAATCAGGTAAATAGCCTCTGGTGAACCAAACAGTGCTAAGTGCCACATAGATCACTTTCTGTACTTCTGAGGGGAACCTGATGCAAGAGGGAGGGATCAGATTCTCATCACCCTAACCCAGTAGTCAATCTGACCATCTGTAATAGCGGGCCAATCTGATATTCTGCATCTTCTCACGTGATTCATGGATGGCTAATGATGTATTCTAACCCAAAATACGTAACTTTCATACATTTTAGATACAACTTACAGTTTACAAAAAAACAGAAGATAGAAGGATAGCTAAATGACACCACAAGGAAACAATATGACAAATCCAGAAGTTAGGACAAAGTGGCCAGGTCTCTATAACAAGTCAGAGTAACAAAAAAGTGAAGGGCAAGATAAAGGATGTGCTAGGAAAAAAAGAAATGTAAGGATCATAACGAGCACATACAATGCAGGGAACATTTCTGAGATCCGAGGGGATATCAGTGTGGTTTGGTATGGGTATTAAATAAAACAGTACTAAAATGAAAATGTACTGATTATTGGCTGAAGAAAGGTCCATTGCAAAATATGTACTTATGACGGGTCCTCAAAAAGTTAAAAAGAGAAGTACTATATAATCTATCAGCTCCACTTCTGAGCATACATATATATATATATATTCAAAAGAATTGAAACCAGGAACTTGAAGAAATTTGTATGCCCATGTTCACAGCAGCATTACTCACAATAATCAAAAAGCAGAAGCAACCCAAGCATCCATAAATGGATGAATGGATAAACAAAATGTGGTACATGCATACAGCGGAGTGCTACTCAAGCCTTAAAAAAACAATGATATTCTGATACATGCTACAACATAGATGAATCTCGAAGACATATCAAGTGAAATAAGACTGTCACAAAAGTACAAATACCATGTGATTCCACTTCTATGAGGCACCTAGAGTAGTCAAAAGTAGCATGGTGGTGGCCAGGAAGGCAGGAGGAGAGAAGGGAGGAGTTGGTTTTTAATGGGTATAAAGTTTCAGTTTTGGAAGATGGAAAGGCTCTAGAGATAGATGGTGGTAATGGTTACATAAGAATGTGAATGCAGGGATCCCTGGGTGGCGCAGTGGTTTGGCGCCTGCCTTTGGCCCAGGGCGCGATCCTGGAGACCCGGGATCGAATCCCACATCGGGTCGGGCTCCCGGTGCATGGAGCCTGCTTCTCCCTCTGCCTGTGTCTCTGCCTCTTTCTCTCTCTGTGTGTGACTATCATAAAAAAAAAAAAAAAAAGAATGTGAATGCACTTAATGCCACTGAACTGCACACTTAACAATGATTAAAGTGGCAAATTTTATGTTATATTATAGTGAACCTATTTCTGTATTTGGTCACTGCAAACTTGGCCAAGTCATTTGAACTCTTTAAATTTTTGCTTCTTGGGGCACCTGGGTAGCTCGGACGATAAAAGCTCCTGCCTTTGGCTCAGGTCATGATCCTGAGGTCCTGGGATCGAGCCCTGAGTCAGGCTTCCTGCTCAGTGAGGAAACCTGCTTCTTCCTCTCCTCCCTATTCCGTGCTCTCTTGCCATCTCCTTCACTATCTCCATTTCTTCCCTCAAATAAACAAATAACATCTTTAAAAAAAATAAATACATTTTTGCTACCTTAGGTCTTCAACAAGGACAAGAAAATCCCTCCTTCCTATATCACAGGAACCTGGGGAACATTAAATGAGATGATGTAATAAAACAGCACTTGGTAAACTGTAGAGCACTCTACAAATGGTGACATGTTGCCACAGTCCTTCTAAGCTGGTAAACTGCAGCCCCTGAGTCACCCTCCACTGCCCTTGCCCCTCACTCCCCAAGTCTGGTCCATCTCCTAGCCTGCCAGTTTTTCCTTCACTCATTTCCTCCTTTCCCAAACCCCCACACTACACTTGCCCTTGCCCCTCACTCCCCATGTCTGGTCCATCTCCTAGCCTGCCAGTTTTTCCTTCACTCATTTCCTCCTTTCCCAAACCCCCCACACTAGACTACCTGTACTATCTGTACCTGGTCCGACCCTATACCCTTACCCCTGGGCAGTGCCCCACCTCTAGCTTTTCCTTACCCCAGCCTCTGCAATTTCCTCCTAAAAATTTTCATAAAATAGGTTAAAATAGGTTCTGTAACTACCCTGCTGAAAATGAAGCCTTTGGGAGTTGTAGAGGTTTATAGGATAGCCTTCACAAACTCCTTCCCTCAGCTTTCAGGCCCTCCTACCCGTGGTCAGGTTCCCCAGATTCTGCAGAACAAGCCAACACCTCCCACCCCCATGTACATCCCCCTATTCTCTACCTATATAGATCCTTCCAGTCTTTCCCAGGCAGGGGAGAGGGGTCTGGCCTGTGCTCTCTCTGCACCTTATGACCAATCCAGACCAAGTTCCTGCCCGTCCTCTAAACACGCTCTCCGTCCCTCACTTTCAGGTCAGAGGCCTGTCCCATCTTTCAAAAGAGGACTGACTACTTGTGCCCTAAGGCCAGGGCCGGCATAGTCCTACATTCTCTAAAAAAGGTGCTGGAAATTAATCCGTTAATCATGTTAGTACTTAAAACTTTCTTTGCCTAAGTGAATTTCATTGTAATTACTTGTTTTTCTGTATAGCTTTAAAATCTATGTGTACATCCCTACCTATTCCCAAATACACAGTTTAGCTATTATGCTTTAAAAAGTTATACTTTATAAATTCTTCTATAACTTCTTTCTCTCAACATTAAGTTTTTGAAATTGACCTATGTTGACATCTGGAGCTACAACCCATTTGTTTTCGAAACTGTGAAGTATCCCTTTTGAGTATATTTGAGTATATCACAATTTACTCATCCATTATATTGTTGATGGATATTCGAGCTTAAAAAAAGTTTGCTATTAGAAGCAGTGCTATTAGGAATATTCTTGTACACGTTTCTAGTTCACATGTGTGTTTCTAAGTGAAACTACTAAGTCAGAGGGTCACACAGTCAACTGTACCTGGTAATGACAATGGTTTTCCCAAGTGGATGAATACTTCTACCTACAGTGTTGAAGACTGCCTCAAAATACTGTCAAACTTTTAAATGTCTGCCAATTCTTGGGTGTAAAATGTTATTTCATTGTGGCTTTAATCTGCATTTCCCCAATGAGGTCAAACATCTTTTCATGTATGTTTATCAGCCATTTGGTTTGCTCTTAAATAACAGGCTGGTCTGTGTCTTTATTTTTCAACAAGGCTGTCTTTTTCTTTCTTTTTTTTTTTTAAGATTTATTTACTTATTTTTATGATAGACAGAGAGAGAGAGAGAGAGAGAGAGAGGCAGAGACACAGGAGGAGGGAGAAGCAGGCTCCATGCCGGGAGCCCGACGTGGGACTCGATCCCGGGACTCCAGGATCGCACCCAGGGCCAAAGGCAGGCGCTAAACCGCTGAGCCACCCAGGGATCCCCAAGGCCGTCTTTTTCTTAATTGAAGTACAGGAGTTCTATATATATTCTGGATACTAATCCTTTATTGGTATTATGTGTTACAAATTTTCTCTTCCAGATTATGGCTTTCCTTCCTTTTCATCTCTTATGATGAGAAGCACTTTAAGGTAGTTGAATTTGTCAACCCTTTCCTTTATGGCAAATGGTTTGGGTAACTTGTTTAATAAGCCCTTCCTTGCCCAGAGGTCATGAAAGGATTTATATTTCCTTTTAAGAAAAAAAGTGCTATAAACTTCAAAGAGGAAGTTACATAAGTAATCAATAAGCACATAAAAAGTACTCAAAATTATTCGCCATCGAGGAAATGCAAGTCAAAACCACAATGAGAAACCACTACACATCCACCAGGATGGCTAAAATTAGGAAATTGATAACACCAAACAGTGGCAAGGATGTGGAGCCACTGGACTTTTATTATACATTGTTGGCAGGAGTGTGAAATTGTAGAACCAAGTCAGAAAAGGTCAGGCAGCTTCTGATAAAGCTAACCATACAACTATCCTGTGATCCAGCAACTCCAGTTGGTATTTTCCTCAGAAAAATGAAAGCACACATCCACAAAATAATTTATACTAGAATATTCATAGCAGCTTTATTCTTAATAGCCAAAAATTAGGAAGAGCCCTGTTGTTATCCATCAATAAGAGAATGAAGAGGTGGACTGGGTTCTAGTCATAACAACAGAACGCTACTTAGCAAGAAAAAGAACACACAACTAGCGTGTGCAACATAGATCACAAAAATACTGCGCTGAGTACAAGGAGCCTTATACAAAAGAATATATATTTTAAGATTCTATTTACATGAAGCCTAGAATAGGCAAAAATAATTTATAATGGATAAAAATCACAACAGTGGTTGCTGGCAGGTGGGGTGAGAAATGAGGAAGGAGCACGCAGAACTTTCTACTGGCAGACAGTAATATTCTGTATCTTGGCAGAGATTTGCATCTAGATGGTATATACATTTGTCAAACAAAAAGGAAACAAATTTTGAGCTCTAGTAAGTGATATGCATACTGAAGCCAGGGGCTAAGTACACTGATGTGTGGAACTTAACACATGCAAAAATAAAACACTGATGGACAATGGGATAGAAAGAGGTCATAAACCACAGATGGGAAAATGTTAATACTAAATCTAGGTAAGAGGTAGAGGGGTACACATTCTTTTAGCTTTACCATATGCTTGAAACTTTTCACAATATTAAAGACAAAGCACATTTTCAAAAGGAAGAGATTGGCTTTAAAAAATAAGCAGATATATTTGAGCAAAGTTTGCCTTTGAGAGAAGTGACTGAAAAAGAAAGTTCGATCCTTACACATGCTAGTGCCCTAGAGTTTGCAAAAATGCTTTTTACACAGATTATTTTAAGTGATCCTCACCAAAACCTGAGGATTCTGATCTCATTTTATGCTTGAAAAAACTGGGGATTGGAATTTGGCAAATCTCACACAGCCAGTGTCTGACAGAGCTGGACCTGAATTGAATGTCTCTGGCTCTTCTATGTTCTTTCAAACACATCCCACTGGGGAGCTACCATCACCTCCAGGTGGTAGAAGGCAACAGGGAAACTGCGCCACTAGCTCTCTGGGCCATCCCACCTGCAGAGTGAGAGGAGCAAAGTAGCTACTGTCACCAGACACATGTGACAGACACAACTGACAATGAAAAAGCATGAATTCAACAGAGCCAAGGTCTACTTCAAACCCATTCAGCACAAAAGTGCTGGCAAGCCCAACTCCCTGAGTTTTTTGAAGCCATCTTCAAAGTTTAGGGGAATCTGTGACATCCTTCCTGTCTGCGTGGATGCATAAACTGCATATGATGCCTGTAGCTAAGAAACTGCAATACAAAACTTGTCAAAACACTTCTCTGACAAGATATTCCACCACTCTTCTTACCAAAGCAGAACAAAAGTAGAACAGAAGGAGGGGACCCAGGAACATTGCTCAACCCAAACACGGCCAGAATTGAAGGCAAAAGCTTTAGCAATCACCCACACATTAATCACTAGCTTCAGGGTATTTTGGCTTTTTGTTAACGCATATCCAACACACCCCAACAATTTTTGTTAAATTTAAACAAGGTGAGATGGACCTATGGAACATGAATACAAGCCCTTTCAGCCTTAGAGACTGGTGTATTTATCCAAACATTCACTCAGTGTGCTAACTACTTTGGGAACTGGAATGAATCTAGGACACCATCCTTGTCCTCAAGAGGCCTATCATCCCGCAGGAGGCTCAAGTCAGATTTCCCAGGCCTGCAGGGGCTCCAGGGGGAAGAGCCTAAGAGCAGAGAACGGAGAGTGCAAGTACAACCAGGAGCTCTAGAAAGATTTGGGCTGGGCCTTGATGATGCAACTCTTGACTTGCAGAGTTGGGGGTAGGTGTGCTATGTTCTGAGCAAAGGCTGATGGGAAGAACTAGCTCCAAGGGGGCTGCTGGCTCAGGAAGTCTACCTGAAGCCTGACCAGGAAGAAGGGAGACCAAAGAGGACTCCAGAGGGATGCCTGCCAACTCATGCCAGAGAGCAAAGAGAATAAATGAGAGGGCCTCATGAATGCCTGACTTCAGTCCACTGGGGCAGGGCCAAATAGGGCTGCAACTCTCAAAAACTAGGGAACCTATGGCAGGGCTGGGGCCAATTTTCCCAGCAAGTCACGACTTAAAATCCTGAGAATGTGGATTCAGGATGCCTGCTCAAAAGCCAGGTGGACCTGTGACATCTGCAACCTAGCAGAGAGCCAGAGGACGGAGAAATATAAAGGAGACGGGTTAACAGAGACAGCCCAGGAGCAATGGATTTGAATAGAGGCTTAACTGCATGAGCGTGGGTGAGTTTCTAACCTACCACGCCTTATCTGCAAAATGGAAATGACACTAGTCATCTCACGGGGTTGCAAGGATTACATGAGATAACATCTGTAAGACATTCAGCACAGTGCCTGTATCATCAGAAGCATCCAAGAAATGGTGCATATCATGAATATGAATAGTCTACACTCTCCAGGAACTTCTAAGTCCAGTGCTTCCTATCACCTCACTGTACTGAGAAACCAGGCTAAAGCCACTGACCTTGGACAAGATCAAGGGATTACTCATGTCCTAAGCAACTTTGCCTTCTGTTCTTGGATTTTTAATTTTTAAAAAGTTCTGTCCTTTAAGACATTTTAGTTTATTCTGAGACATCTGCCTCACCCTGTAGACTCAATCATGAAACTTCCCCTATTAAAGAGCCCATCCCAATTGGGCAAGCTGTACTAAAGGGGGGGGGGAGGGGGAGCCAGTGTTATAATCCATTTAACAGGGAACATTTGTGCCAGAAGGGACTACAGGCCTCATCCAAACTCTCACTTCAGCAAGAAGGGTTGGGCTAGCCCAGCACAGGTCTGCACTAATAGAGTTGTAACATTCAAAACATCTACCTTAAGAACCACACTTCATATTAGGGTGGTAATGATACTAAATACCAAAACAATAAGGAATATAAATGTAAAATATTTTATATGTGTAATAAGAATTCAAGAAAATATAAAAAGCAGTATCTACAAAGATAAATTATAGTCACATATTTCAGGAATATAAAGTTAGGTCTCATTCTGTCAACTACATTTTCAGAAGGAAACTTTCAATAATTCCATAATCTACCCAGAGTCAATTACCCCTAGTAGGGGGAAAAAAATCAGGCAGGTCACACAAAGAGAAATTTGCTTCACTTAAGGAAAATATTAAAATTTGATGAACGCACTCTGTACATGAAGAGTAAGCAGCAAATTTTATTCCATAGCTAAGAAACTACTAAACTTTGGGGGGCACTAAGCTGGTTTGTCCAGTTTTGAGGAGGAAGAGAAGGAGAAGGTGGTAAAAAACATAGTAAGACAAAATTGTGGGACAGAGGAGAAAATGACAGAAGCGAAGACTAAAGACAAAATGGCAAGTCTGTGTGAGGGGATTCTGAGCTCTAAGGCCAGGGATCCTGGGTGAGAGGTGAGTGTGTGACCAGCTATTATCTGCCACCTGTTGTGCACTGCCCATCCAGCTGCTCTAATCCCTCCATCTTTGAAGGGAAATCTACTCTGCTCACCAGGGTGGAACTATATTATTCCCTGGTATGAATGCTCTGAAAGAGCAATAACCAGAGAGTTCCACAAAACCAGATCTATATCCTCCAGCCTCTACTCTAGTTAAAACTGGTTTCTATTTCCTTTCTATGGGCTGGGTGGATTTTCCACTTCTCCAGCCTGGTTCACGGAGTTCTCTAATTCGACAGATGTCTGTAGAAGGCCCACTATGGGGGGTGGGGGAGGAGGATACAGCAGTGAACAAAACAGACATGACTGCCACCCTCATGGAGCTAACTGTTTAATGACAAGGGGGGGGGGGGTGGATCATAGCAGTGTACCAGATGTTTGCAAAAGGGGGAGGGGGAGACAGGCTCTCTTCCGACACTCCTCCCTCCACACTCAAATCTTTCAAGGGCAACTCAAGTCTGAGCTAAAGAAAGGGAAGACCAAGTAAATCCAAAGACTGGCAAGAAAATAGTGAAATGTTGCAGTTAAAGCTCAAGCTGATTAAAAACAAAACAAAACTGTAAGTGTTCAAACTGAACACAGCATTCATTATCTGTAACCACATAGACTACAACTCCTGAAATGAATAAACAGAACATTTTTAGTAATACTTAAATAAGTTCATATAAGATGACCCAGCCTAATGTATTACAAGATCCTGAAGTACCTTTGGAATCATTAAGAAACAAATTACATTTATTGTGTTACACTGTTAAGTATATTTCTTGTACTTTGAATATTGGTATCTTATGTTAGGAATCATGTCCTAAAATGTGGTCTAAGATCTAACTCAATAAAAATGCTCTATAATCCAACACATTTGAGAAATGCTGCACACTCTAAACAGCATTTGGAGATTGACAGTATACTTAAACATATTAAATTTTCTGACAAATCCGGAATAAAAGAAATCTGCCAAACTTAGTCTGAGCCAGTATTTCCCAAATATATTTTGACATGGCTCCTTTTTTCACTTAATAGTCAACAAATTGCTTCAGGGAACACATGTGAGATACACTACGGCATAGGCTACACACTACTTAATCTAAAAATGCAATTATCCATCTCCCAAGCATTTTGATTAACTAGTGTTTTCTTTATGTACTACTGAAATTCAAAAACTTCCCCAAACTATTTTTGAAATTCACTCAGTGATACGCAATTTACTTATTTTTAGGAGGAAATTTTTTAAAAGATTTTATTTATTTATTTGAGAGAGAGAGCACAAGCAGGGGAAGGGGCAGAAGGAGAAGGAGACTCCCTGCTAAGCAGGCAGCCTGAAGTGGGGGTTCGACCCCAGGACCCTGGGATCATGACCCGAGCTGAAGGCAGACACTTAACTGAGCCACCCAGGTGCCCCAAGACGTATTTTTTATGAACTAAAACTGGACCTTGGTATATTAATACAATAGAATTCAAATTAATTGTATTATAATTTGATTTTGCTAAATTACTGGAAGTTTATCTTCTCTAAACATGCATTTTTAGATTTCTAGAGTGTATGTGATAATTTTAAAAGATTCATTCTCTTGGGGCACCTGGCTGGCTAAGTTGCTGGAACATGTAGCTCTTGATCTAGAGGTTGCAAGCTGGATCCCATTTTGGGTGTACAGATTTCTTAAAAATAAAATCTTTATGGGCAGCCCGGGTGGCCCAGTGGTTTGGCGCCGCCTTCAGTCCAGAGCCTGGTCCTGGAGACCGGGGATCGAGTCCCACGTCAGGCTCCCTGCTTCTCCCTCTGCCTGTGTCTCTGCCTCTCTCTCTCTCTCTCTGTCTCTCATGAATAAATAAAATCTTTAAAAATAAATAAAATCTTTAAAAAAATAATAGATTCCTTCCCTTAAAGAAAAAACAATCTAAAAGACATGCTGATATTTACCTCTGCTCTGTTACCTGAAATGCCTACATACAAACTGCTGTAGCTGAGATGTGGTATCAACATGTACAGTTTGTGACTAACAAGCATTTCTGTGGTTGTGGTGTTGTTACTTATAATTTGACTCCTCCTTTGGAAATACTAATGCTACCTTAAAGCCTATATGGGAGGTTTTATGGAATAAAATTCCAGCGACTGAAAGTTTCATCATTCAGTTAACAATAAAGAACCAAATTCGGCAAATATTTATTTAGGACCTACTATATGTATGCATGCCATTGGCTTAAGCACTGTAAATGACAAATGTATTTTTCTGGGCCCCAACTCAAGACAACAGTCTGACAATGGGACAGAATACGTTAAGAATCCTAAACACTCAGGAGCCCTACAGACACTGTGGAGAGCAGAAGAACAAGCTGCTGCAGTGGAGATGCTTATAAGACACACAGGTGAATTTTAGGACAACCACAACCCCACAAAAAGTCAAGACACAGGGCCTCTTTCCAAAAGGGCTTATTTGGCGACCTAAAAGTTCATTATTAGTTAATGCAAGATTTCCAAGCGTTATTCCAATGTTAACACTTGCATATTCAACTTCACCTGTGTAATGCTTTTTATAAGCCAATTAGGATTAACGTCCAAGCATTACACTGACATAAGGAGCAACTTGGGTTAACAGCCTAAAACCATTGTAGGTGTCTTCAAGAATCCACAGAAGGGATCCAACTTCTGATAATCAAAGCAAAGTTAGACTTCCACCTAGGATATGTATGGGAGGGGTGGGAAGTCACTTCATGTGGGTTACGCAACACCGAGAAAGACTTTTCACTTTCGGTCAGAAAAAGCTCCAGGGCCGACTGCTAGAAATCTAACACAGAGAGTGAACAGACGGTATCAAAGTTGGGCGGTCTAGCAATCCCCAGAAAACCCAGACAATTTTGCAAATGACTTTCTAAAAAAAAAAAGAGAGAGAGAGAGAGAGAGACAGACAGAGACAGCAAGGAGAGAGGGATGATCAGTGATCTGAGGCCAGGCACACCAGAACTGTTTTTCTAGTTTAATAAAACATGAACGCATGCATTCCAGCTCTACAATTTCGAACCAGAGGACTGGGAAGCCGTTGCTGTGTGCCTTAAAGAACATCGTTCCTCCCCACCACCACCCCACCTTTTTTTTTTTTTCCTTTTCCTTTTCCATTATCTTTCCTTTGGGAAATCGTACGGAAGACTAAGCTTAAAAACTTGGACGAAACATACGCAGAGGCGCTGCGCGCTGGAGAAGACACACAGTGGTGGAAAAACAGCCACGAAACGTCCCGGTCGGACCACTTAATAAAAAATTAACTTCGTTCTGCTGAATGCTTCCAACACCGCGTTTCCGATAGTGTTTTCTCATTACGTGCGCTTTAAACGCGACACATACGCTAATGACCGTGAGCCTCAGATACATGTGCAATCAACGCAGCGGAGTTGGTGCTGCCTTCCGACTGCGGTGTAACAGCCCGGGAGAAAGCGGCAGACTGCAGCCGCGTGCATGTGCAGAGCTCACGGGGGGAAACAAAGCAGGGTGGCGGGACCAGCGCCGCGGCTTCGCGGGGAGAAGCCTCCGCTTCCAGCACGAGAACCCACAGAACAAAGTTCACGCGGCTCCAACGTGTCCGGGGCGCGCCGCACCCCCACCCCCGCCCCCGCCCCCGCCCCCGCCGGGGGCTTTCCCGCTCCGGGGCCCGGACGCACTCCCGGCGGGCCCCGCAGCCGAGACGTCGGAGGGCCCCGGGCAGCGCCGCCGCGGCCCCGAGGGCGTCCCGCTCGCAGCCCCACCGAGGGGGGTGGGAGGACGCGCCGCTCCGGTGCCCGCCCGCCAGAGTCACCCGGAGCCGGGCGCCCCTTACCTTCCCGCCGCTGCCGTCGCGAGGCTCGGGCTCCGCGAGGCCGGCGCCGCGGGCCCGGGGCGAGGCGGTGGTCTTCGGGCCGGCGGGCGGCGGCGGCGGCGGCGGCGCGGCGGCGGCGGGCGCGTCCTCGGCCTCCTTGCCGCCGTGGTACACCGCCCGGCCCTCGGAAATGTGGATGCTCGGGGCGCAGCCCATGCTGGCGGCGGCGCGGCGGACACGCTGGCGGGCAGCCGCGATCCGGTCAGCAAACGGCCCGCCCGGCGCCTCGGGGCCGCCACGGGCGCCGTGTCATCGCCGCCTGGGCGGGCGGGCGGGCGGGTGGCGGCAAGCGCGGGTCTCGCGTCAGGAAGTGCGGCCGCCCCTTTTATCGCGGTGCGGGCGCGGCGGCGGCGGCGGCGGCGGCGCTGGGGAGGGGGCGCTGGGGCGGGAGGCGCGCCGCTGCCGCCCCTCCGAACATGCCCTTCCTGAGGCGGGAGCCGCCGGCCGCCTCCCTCACATCGCCGCGCTCGCCTGGCCGCGCCGCGCTTCCGGGGAATTTCGGGGGAGGAGATTTGCGCTCTCCCAACCCCGGAGCGGGCGAGTCCTCGCCGCGCGAGCGACGCCGCCCTGGCCGCGGGGCGGCGCGACCCCCCCCCCGCCCGCCGCCCGGGGGAGGTGCGCTCCCCGCCGCGCCCGCCGCCGCCTCCCCGGGCCCGCAGCCCGCAGCCCGCGCCTCTCAGCCCGCTGGGCCGCCGCCCCGCGAAGAAACGCCCCTGGCCCGAGCGCCGGCGGCGGGGAAGGCTGGCCTAGACGCTCCGGCCTTGGGGGGGAGGCGGCCGAAGGACGCCGGTTGGGGCGGCGAGGCCGCGGCGGGCGAGTGGGGGCGGCGGGACGGAGCGGCGGGCTCTGGCCGGGTCTAGGGCCGCGCCGTCGAGAAACGCAGCGCGGCTGCGCTCACCGGGGAGCTGCTAGCGACGCGGCTCCGGCTCCGGGCTCCGGGCCGGGTCTTGCGCGCGGCACGCCGCGCCCAGCCCCCAGCGGTGACCTCCAGCGGGTGCTGGCGTCAATGCAAAGCAGCTGGGGCGCCCGCCGCCACCTCCCGGCGCCGCCGGAGACCGGGCATGCGCGGCCACGACGGGAAGGGGACGCGCGGTCTCGCCGCCCCGAGGACGGAACGGACTCGCCCAGGGACACACGGCCGCCTCGGGCTCGAGCCCACCGTAGTCCGGACCGCTCGGTTCGAATCCTGGCTCCGTCCTTCAGCCGCTGCGGGACTTCGGGCGGGTCACTGCCGCTGAGCGTTCACGAGCGAGGCCGGCGGGAGGACCCCCGCTTGGGGCTCGGGGGGTGGGGGAGGGGAGGCGCTCGGGGTCCGGACGTTGCCGCAGCGCCCCGTGCGCCCCCTCGCGCGCGGCGACCTGGAAGGCCAACGCCAGGCTGCGCGGGCGACCCGGAGGCGGCGGCACTGAAAAGCCCCGTTTCCAGGCAGGCGGGGGGAGGAGGGGGGCGCGCTGTCCTGTTCTCACCTGGCGCCCGAGACCCCGAGGCTCTTAGCGGCGGCCGCCACGGCGCGGCCGCAGAGCAAGGTGTGGCCCGTGAGGCTGCCGGGCGCGCTGTCAGAACCGCACACCGCCCCACACGCGCGCACACCAGCCCGCTGTGTGACCTTGGGCGAGCCACGCAACCTCTCTGTGCCCGAGGCTCCAGCCCCAGCCCCGGCCTTAAGGAGGACGACGCCCCTGGGTGACCACCGCCGGCCCCCCGAGCGGCCCACCTCGGGCCTGCCCCCAGTCCCACCCTCCTGGCGACTCCCGGGGGCCGATCCCCCCCTTTCCTCTGCTGCCGTCCACACCTTTCCTAAAGCGGCCCCGCAGCGACCCTGAGATGCCGCCGCTCGCGCCTCGGGCCGGCGACTGTGAAGCCCCGGAGGCGCATTCCGGACTGGAGTCCCTGCCCTGGCGCTGGGGCTGCGGGACTGGCTCAGGTGCCCGGTCCCCTGCGCGGCCCGAACACCAGGACGCCGGGACACCGGGGATCCGCAGCGTCCCGGGCCCGAGGTGCCCACCGGGCGGTGTCCGACGGCGGCGGAGCCCAACGGCGGGGAAACCCGAGAGTGGCTTGGTGCTCTAGCCCTCTCTACCAGCCGGGCTGGCCCAAACCACTGGCACGTGACTGCATTATCAGGTTCAAGCACGTTAAGCAGTAATTATATTTATGCCTTCCTACCTTGTAAAAGTACCACCGGCTCAATGAAGATGCCTTGAAAGACACAGGAAAAGATTCTTATTACCATCACCCGTTATTCCACCTATATAGCAGAGGGCTTTCTGCCTTTGTTCTGCAGATTTTAGAAGGTAATTTTCAGGACAGAATCTAGACCCTTCTAAATAAAGGGTTATTCATGAAGAAAAATGCTTTGAACCACCAGAGTGCATGAAAGTCCACCGAGTGCCCTCTGTCCTCCCTGCCTGGCCTAGAAGTCAGGCCTTGACGACTCTGGTACTGACCTTGCCTTCTCCAACCCCGGGCTGTTCCCTCATTGGTCCCTCCCTCCCTCAGCAGGCATGTCTGTGTCCTGGCCTATCCTTGGAAATCCTTGAACCCTGTGCCAATTAGGGGGTGGGTTGCTTTTCCCTGTTCCCACCTGCTGGGTCTCCCTGGCTCCCTATGCCCTGGCAAGCTGGTCTTTCACCCTCTCTGTTCCCAGAGACCTGCTGGAGAGGAGCACTCATTTCCAGCTCTGCAATTTGGGGACCCTAGACTTAAAAAACCCTAAAGCTAAAAAGGATGCAAGAGCAGACAGGCGTCATCTGGGGTCACAGCAAGCCCCACTCACTTTTTTCCACGCTCAGGAACTCAGCCTGGGGTGCTCTAAGAAGTTACAACCCACCCCCCTCAGCTTCAAGCCCCTAACATCAATTCTACCCTGCCTCCACCTTCCCCAGCCATAAGCTGCACCCTAAGGTCCCTGAACACTTCACCCTACAAAGCCCCTTCCCCCAGGCCTCCATGACAGTGGACAGAAAAGGGACACATTGATGGAAGTAACCCAAACGTCATTGGCACGTGCCACCCACTAGTTCACCCAGGACTCCCAGGCCCCTGCAAAGAATCCTGCCATTTGGGGGGTGCCTAAGGAGCTCACGAACAATCCCCATCCTGCTGGAGGAGAGGCACTCCCCATCATGCCAGCCAGGTGGACACCTCCAAGGTCTACATGCAGTAGAACACACTCTACCCCCAGATCCAATCCATTCTACCCAGTGTACCTCTCCCCCAGGCAGAGCTGCTGGACTCCCATAAGGCTTAGAGTTGTAGCTAAACATCTACTTCAGTTCTTACTCCTAGGGTCAGCATAAGGTCAGTGAGGCTGGGAAAGGAGATAAACCAAAAGGTAGATGCCAGGCCCAGCCTCTCCCAAGCTACAGTCATTCCCAGGAGACTCCATGGTGCTCACAGCCCACCTCCCATTAGAGACATGAGGGCCTGTAGTCCTACACAGCTTTGTTTATCTAACATCAGAATCTACTGGTTTCCACACCTCTGCCACTAAAGCTGATCCTTCCTAAGCCAGTTCTTCCTGGCTTTGCGGCCTTTTGCAACCAGGGGTCAGCCATTCAAAGACTGTGCCACGGGCACCAGTTCCCTACTCCCCTTGCCTTCCCCCGTTGAACTGGCCTGGAAGCAGAGCCAGTGGTAGAGCTCCTGGGCCCTGGGGTCTGAATCCTAGTTCTGCCCTGTGTCCTCTTTCAGAGCTGCTTTCCTCCATCATAAATCTAGGATTCATGACGTCTACCTCCCTGGGATTAAAGAGGCTAACCCGTGTCAAATACCCAGAACAACTACTGAGCCCAGGTGCCTTCCTTAGTTCACCACTTTCTCCCAGGCGCATTCAACACCACCTTCCTCCAGGCCCACCCCAGCCTTCTGGGAACCTGTGGAGGGCATGAAATCACCAGGAGGATCCACACCCCTACAAATCGGTGTATCGGATTTCATCACCTTAATTTCTCTTTCAAAGCTTTGTATCATGTGACTTTTATATACCATCATTTTAACATTACACATTCTGTAATTTACACCTGAATACATGCTGGGAAAATAGTTTTTAAAAATGAAGTAGGGGGGATCCCTGGGTGGCGCAGCGGTTTGGCGCCTGCCTTTGGCCCAGGGCGTGATCCTGAAGACCCGGGATCGAATCCCACATCGGGCTCCCGGTGCATGGAGCCTGCTTCTCCCTCTGCCTGTGTCTCTGCCTCTCTCTCTCTCTCTCTCTCTCTCTCTCTGTGACTATTATAAATAAATAAAAAAAAATTTAGAAGTATGTAAAGTGTGCGGAGCCTGAGGAAAGTCTCTCTTCCTTCTCTCTCTCCCTTCCTTCCCTATTGCTAACTGTTTGGACCATTTGCTTCCAGACTTGTTTCTATGTTAAATATATTACAAGCATGTGTGCACACACAGAAGTATTTCAATGTCACAAACAGAGCTTTAGTGAATATCCTTGAATGTATCTTTTTCTGTAGGATGGACTCCTAAAAGTTGGATTGCTTGGTCAAAAGGTATGTCCCACCCTATGCCAGTTCCAGAAGGGATGAAAACAGAAGGAGCCCAGCCGAGGATGAAGGATTGAGAAGGGGAACTCCCTGGATATTTCCTGTGCCCCTGGATAAGGTGTGGGGGTGGGGGGCAACCAGCCCCAGATGCAAGACCTCTCCTGGTCATCCTCTCTAGACCGACAGGCCTCCTTATCTTTATCTCTCTTGGAACTCCCACACCTTTGGTAAAATGTATTTGATTGTTCCAGCCTTTCTCAGATAAGGGAGAAACCCAGTGACCACTCTTAGGCCAGAACTGTAAGGAGGAAGGAGCGCCCCCTAGAGGCTAGAATGATGGAGGAAAGCCCCTAGGACACTTCCTGTTCTCTTACCTCCCAGTTCAGATGTGCACCTGCATTTCTCTCCTGTTTGGCTCCAGACCTTGGTACTTGTGGTTCACCTAGAACCTGAAATTAACAACCCAGTGTTGACTCCCTTCCTCAAAATGACCTGGAATTAGGCTTCTTTGTTTCCAACAAAGGTCTCTGTCCCCAGTACCTACATGCCCCCTATGCCCTGTTCCTTGGCTCCACCTACCTTTTCCCACCAGGCAAGGGGGTCCGATTCCTTTCCCACCAATTGGATAAAGTCCAGAACTCTTAACATTGCCAAATTTGATTGTAAATATCAGAAACCTAACTCCACCTAGCTTAACAAATGTAGGTACTTATTGGTCAATTTCCTCAAAAGACAGGAAGGGCAAGGAGGGCTCAGCATCAGAGACACAGCACAGACTCAGATGCCACTAGGACCACCTCTCGATCCTGACACCTTGACCTTCCGAACAAGGTTTGCCTAGGGCTTGTGGACCCCTGGCTTCTGTTTTCACAGTCCTGTGACTACCCTGTTGGTTTCCACTGCATCATGAACATTCTTTGTTCCAAGTTCCTAACAGAGAGTGTCCCAGGGGTCCATCCCTACTCCCAGGGCTGGCTTCAGGGGTGTGACACTTGAGAGTCACAGGGCCCCATGCTTGGAAAGGCCCCCATTCTTGGTTTACTGCTAAGCTGTCACCATCTTAATAATTGTTGAACAAGGGGCACCACATTTTCATTTTGGACTGTGCTGCATGAATTCTGTACCTGGTCCTGCCTAATGCTTCTAAAAAGTGCACTTTGGGCTGCCTGAGTGGCTCAGTTAAGTACCCAACTCTTGGTTTCAATCACATCATGATCTTGGGGTCTTGAGATCGAGCCCCTCATTGGCCTCCCTGCTCAGTGGGGAGTCTGCTTCTCCCTCTGCCTCTGCCCTTCCCCCTGCTCATGCTCTCTCTCTCAAATAAATCAATCTTCTTTTAAAAAGTGCACTTTTCAGGTATGCATAGGGGAGAGGAGTATGTAGAAGAATCTGGTGTCCCAGGAGAAATTCACAGGGTCTGCTACTGCAGCTCATGTTGTTATGTCAGAATGATAGTCCTTGCTTGCCTCTGCCCTGGACCCAGCACCACTACCACCACCACCACCATCCACCCCAGCTCAGTCCTGGGTATCCTTCACCGCCTCCATGGGTGGGAAAGGCCTCAGAGATCACCTCCTCTGGAAACGGGCACACAGAGTGTCAGGAGATAGCTATGGTCCCTCAGCCAGTTAGTTGGTGCACAGCCAGGCTCCTCAAGGTCCTTCTGCTCCGTGTCTTTCCAGTAGAGTGGGTGTTCATCTTAACCTATCCAGCTTCCCAACCACCAGCCTGTGGCTCTCAGCCAAATTCCACCTAAAAAAGCATTTGGCTTCTGGGGTTGAGATCACTGTTGGCCACCCCTCCCTGAGGGGAGAAGTGGGGGAGGAGTGGGCCACAGGCTCTCCTGGCCTGGAGGAGGAAATATCAAGATTGGCCCTGTGACAGCGGTGACACCTGCCAGCCTGTATTAGGCTGTCTGCTAAGCACCTCGCATAAACACCTTATGAGCTCACTTATTCCTCATAACAGCCCCATAAAGTGGTTACTATTATCCTTCCTGCTCCTCTGACCCTGCCCCATTTTACTTTTAGATTGTATTTATTTATTTGAGAGAGAGAGAGAGATAGCAAGAGAGACAGCATGACCAGGGGGAGAGAGGGAGAAGCAGGCTCCCTGCTGAGCAGGGAGCTGGACGTAGGGCTCAGAGTTCTATCCCAGGACCCCAGAATCATGGCCTGAGCTGAAGGCAGACATTTAACCAACTGAGCCACCCAGGCACCGTGCCCTCGCCTCCATTTTAAAGATAAAAACATCAAGGTTTTTTAGAAACAGGGCTGATGCAGATCTTTAATAAAACCCAACACCCATCCTTCTATAGAGACTCTTTTCAAAATGGAAAGATGCTTCATAATATAATAAAGTATTTATTTCTGGATAAGAGCTTTCAGGATACTTAATAGTGAAGCACCGAAACACTTCCCAAGGTTGGAACTTCGTGGGTCTGCTTCTAAAGAGTGTCCCAAGACCAAGAAATCCTCGCCTTGAGCATAACTAACAGGATCAGAAAACACAGGGCAGCAAGCATGGCTGCTATTATCCGATGCTGTCTAGATGCTCTGAGAAGTACAATGAGACATGACTTAGCAATTAAAGTACAGATACTGGGCCAAGAATAAAATTCATCATTAATAGCAGGTAATATAGGGCAGCCCCGGTGGCACAGCGGTTTGGTGCTGCCTGCAGCCCAGGGTGTGATCCTGGAGACCTGGGATCGAGTCCCACGTCAGGCTCCCTGCATGGAGCCTGCTTCTCCCTCTGCCTCTGCCTCTGTCTCTGCCTCTGTGTGTGTGTGTGTGTGTGTGTCTCTCTCATGAATAAATAAATAAAATCTTTTTAAAAAAATAGCAGGTAATATAGCTTCTATCCAAGATACTTAGAAATTAACTCAAAAGATATTAAGATAAAAGATTTCTCTGCAGTGGCCAGAATTCAAAGGAAAAGAGCAGTGCTATAGACAATCAATGACCACTTAGACAATATAATGACAAAAATCACATCAAGTGACAGGTACTGGGCTCCAGGTGAGTGGGGAACAGGCACATTTCCAGGGTGACCAACCATGTCTCGGCTTGCCCAAGACCCTCCTAGTTTTTTTTTTTTTTAATTTTTTTTTAAATTTATTTATGACAGTCACACAGAGAGAAAGAGAGGCAGAGATGTAGGCAGAGGGAGAAGCAGGCTCCATGCACCAGGAGCCCGACGTGGGATTCGATCCCGGGTCTCCAGGATCGCGCCCTGGGCCAAAGGCAGGCGCCAAACCGCTGCGCCACCCAGGGATCCCGACCCTCCTAGTTTTAACACTGAAAGCCTTGCATCCTGGGAGCCCCTCAGTCCCAGGCAAACCAGGCTGGCTGGTCATCCTACATTTCCACACCCATGCACATGCGAACACACACACGATGTGTCACATTGTCTCCTAGGCCCTGAAGCCATTCTCTGCCTTACATCTCCCCGAGTTTATACCTGGGCAGGGAGCCCTTCCAGCTTCGGTCCGCAGAGGTCCTCTTGGGGACTCACACTCATGCCCACACTGGGCAGAAGGGAGACACCAGAGTCCTGTGGTTCCTTCTCCTCCATCACAGGCACATGTGCCCCTTCCCTCTCCTCTCACCATTCTGCTTCAGCTTAGGCTAAACCTACACAGAAGCAGCCTCATCTAAATCTCCCCAAAGCCCTGCGAGGCTGGCATTATCAGCCTCACTTTATTGGAAGGGAAATGGAGGCTCAGAGAGGTTAAATAACTTGTCCCTGATCACACAGATAGCAGATGGCGCAACCAGGTTACAAACTGTGCCCTATCTGACACCAAAGGCCAACTTGTCCCCACAATACAAGAGCTTCCATGAAAATAAAGTCTGGTAATAACAAGTTACATACGGGAAACTGAGGAGCCAAACATCCCTGACACTTGAGAAGCAGAAAGTGAAATATGATATTCCCCAGAGCCACTGGGGGCTGCTCCATTCCCAGGATAAATGTGAGGCTAAATGCAAAGCGGCACACTGGTTACCAAAAGTATTTGGGGCTTTCTAAATGTCAGCCGCAATGATCATGAATCACTCTTCTTAAAGCTTTTAATCCAAAGTAACCCCCCTTGTCCCCTGCCTCCTCTCCTGATTCATCAAGCCGCTTCTGCTGGCTGAATCACCCTCTGGAGTTATGGGTCTAAACATCCCCCTCACTCTCCCATCCCCTCACCCCACCCCCATTTACCCATCTCTGATCTAAAGGGAAAACTGTCATTCTCTTCTCTGGGGAGTTGCACCCTATGTGTCCTCAAGCCTGGTTGAAGGAGAGAGAAGACTTTAGGCGGGGAAGAATCTGGCCTAAGTAGCTGTGCAGCTGGAAAAAGTCAAGGTAACAGGCTGGGCCTCATCATAACCAGGGTTCCATATTCATCCCTTCATGTACAGACTCTATTTAGCATCCGGCATGTGTAGGCACTGGGTAGGATACTGGGGATACAGTGATAACAAAAGAGCCCCTGCCCCCACAGAGCTCATAATCTGGGGCGGGAGGCAGGCATCGTGTAACTTCACAAGAGCATAATTACTAGCTCATGAGTGTTGTGACGTACAAGGAGCTCTGAGTATGTATCATGGTAGGAAATGATTTAATCTTGGACAGAGGAGAGTAAGCACCAGGAAGTTTTCCCTGAGCTGAAAATGGGTAGAGAGCTGTTTTTCTTGCCTGACACCATTCATCCTCCTTATAACTATACCTAATTTTCCTCTGGGAAACCAATCACTCCTACTATCACTAAAAATTCTTTGGGTAGAACATTTAGCATGTGCCACTTCCTTGACCATGGAAATTAATTTAGAGATAGGCACATGAGCCAATCCAATATGGATGAGTTATTGATGAGTATTGATGTTATTGGCTGAACCTCTGATGAAGCCATACATGATGTCAGAACTATGCTGGGACTTTTTAGCTTTAATATAATAGCCAATGACTTCTGATTTTGTTTAAGTTTCTTTGGGTCCAGTTTTTGGTCTCTTGCAACCAAGTGTCCTATCTGGACTAGGAGGATGAGTCACAAGTAATGAGATAAGGGGTGTCTGGGTGGCTCAGTGGGTTAAGCATCTGCTTTCAGCATAGGTCATGATCCCAGGGCCCCTGACGGAGCCCCACATTGGGCTCTCGGCTCAGTGGAGAGTCTGCTTCTCCTTTTCCCCCCACTCTCTCTCTATCACTCTCTCTCTCTAATAAATAAATAAAACCATGAGAAAAAAGAAGTAATGAGATAAAAAAAAAAAATAGGAAGAAAAATTCCAGGCCGAGATAAGAGAAAGTAGAGTACAAAGGCTCTGAAGTGAGAGGAAGGAGCAGGGTATGTTCAGGAACCAAGTCCCTTCTAGGCTTCTGGCCACTGTGCTAAAGCTCTTTTATAATAATTTTCTTTTAAGGGACACCTGGGTGGCTCAGTGATTGAGCTTCTGCCTTCGGTTCAGGGCATGATCCCGGGGTTCTGGGATCGAGTCTCTCATCAGGCTTCCAGCAAGGAGCCTGCTTCTCCCTCTGCTTGTGTCTCTGCCTCTCTCACTGTGTCTCTCATGAATAAATAAACAAAATCTTTAAAAATAATAATAATTTTCTTTTAAGGCTTCACACCAGTGCTCCAGGATAGATGTGTTATCACTCCTATTTTATAAACAAGTAAGCTAAAGCCCACACAGGGAAGGTGACTTGCCTGCTGTCACACCTAGGCCTCTCTGACTCTGAAACCTACGCTGTCCATCTTCATCTTACATGCTTCTGTTCCATGTATGACGTTGGGTCCTTGGTGCATTCCCTCTGTCCCACTCCCAACCACGATGAGCTGGTTTCTAGCTTGGTGAGGCCAGTGGAGGTGTCAAAGAGATCAGAAGGCAGGAGGAAGGGCAAAGCCACTCTGGCTCTGGCCGCGCGAGTGGCAGTGACTGCAGCTGGGATGGTGGCGGGAGTAAATGGGGCGGGGACGGGGGACAGCAGCTCTAGCAGCTCCAAAATGAGGCGTGTGGCTCCTGGGACAGCTTCCTGGTCCCTGAGTAACACCCTTGTCATGTTTTTGTTCTTCCAGGCCTTCCAATACCTTTGTAACCAATTCCCTCCTTTAAAACTGCTCTGCCTCAAATATCTCCAGTGGTTTCCACTTGCCCGGCTGGCCACTGATTGACCCAGGCACTGACAGGAAGGACTCTTGGGACCTGCCTCTGTCGTTGGCGAGGGTATGGCTGCCAGCCGCTGCCAGGGTGGTCTGCTGGGGTCAATGAGTAACGGAGAAGGCGGTGGTGGGATCTGACCTCACTTCTGTCTGCCTTGATGGCTCTGCCCCACTGGGCCACAGCATTTCCCCCTTAGGGTTATGCCTGGGTGGAGACAGACAAACTTCAAGGGCCCAGGTGAGCTCTAGAGAATTCCATCTCAGACCTGCCATGGACATACAGTGTAGCAGAGGGAAAAGTCTGCACAGACAACCAGAGTTCGGGTTCTAGGCTGGAGATCACCCAGGTCAGATGCAACAGGTGTAATGAAATAGCGAGCCTGAATTCAGAGTCACGTTCCCCTCTTGACTACCACCGATTTCTGTGTGGTTTGACTTGTGGAAACCTGTCCTACTGCCAGGTCCCCACCTACAGGAGAAGCTGAGCCTTGGCAGACGTGGCCGGTTTCCTATGCAACAGCCCCTCAGCCCTCCTCACCACTTCCCTCTCCCCTTCACCAGCTGCAAGACCCTTCCCGGCCCCAGGCCCCAAGCCGGTGGTGGTTGGTCTCAGCCAATCCTGGGAACCCCCTTCCACCCCAGCGATTGGTTTAGTCTGGACACGTGCCAGAACCTGGTCAATGAGCTACCCAGAGGGGCACCTAGTAGTCTCCTGCCTCTGGAGTGGCTGGCTCAGAAGGCTGTCTGGAGCTGTTGCAGCCACCTGGCCAGCATGCCGGGAGGCTGCCAACACCTGAGGGCAGCAGGTGGAAAGACGGAGAGAGCCTGTGGCCTGTGTCCTTGCTGTCTCCAGTGCCATCACAGAGCCGCTGAGTTAACCAAGTCTGGACCCGCCTGAGGCTGCAGTCCTTGTTCCGTGGTGTAATTGCTTTTGCTAAGCTATTTTTAGGTGGGTCTTCTGTTTGCTGCAGCCAAATGCATTCTGCCTTACATGCTGGGCTCCCAGATGAATTTCCTTGTGTTTTTTTTTCTTTTCTTTTTTTTTTTAGGTCTAACATCCTGTGATTCGATGTCTTCTCTTTTCTTTTTTTTCTTTTATTTTTATTTATTTATTCATGATAAACACAGAGAGAGACAGACAGACAGACAGGCAGAGGGAGAAGCAGGCTCCATGCAGGGAGCCCAATGCGGGACTGGATCCTGGGTCTCCAGGATCATGCCCTGGGCCGAAGGCAGGCGCTGAACTGCTGAGCCACCCAGGGATCTCCTGTCTTCCTTTTCTTTCTTTCTTTCTTTCTTTCTTTCTTTCTTTCTTTCTTTCTTTCTTTCTTTCTTTCTTCTTTCTTTCTTTCTTTCTTTTTTTTAAGATTTTATTTATTTATTTTTGAGACACACACACACACAGAGGCAGAGACACAGGCAGAGGGAGAAGCAGGCTCCATGCAGGGAGCCCAATGTGGGACTCGATCCTTGGACCCTGGGATCACGCCCTGGGCCAAAGGCAGATGCTCAACCACTGAGCCAGCCAGGCATCCCCCTGTCTTCTCTTTTCAAAGAAGGAAACCACAACTTGGCAACAGGGGAGTTGTCCAAGGTCTCACCATTGGCATGTGCTGGTCAGGACCCCCAGTCCACTGCATTCTCTCCCACTCTGCCCCAAGCCTTTCATACAGTGATGAAGATCAGTGCCAACCAGTCCTTGTTTCTAAGAAATGATTCCATTTACCACTCACCTACAGCTTCTCTGAGCTAAAGGGGAGTATGGGATTGGATCAAGATGTGCCTAGATGATTGTCCACCCTGTTGCCTCCCCCTCTCCATGCATGTCTGGGGACCCAGTGGAATACCGGAGTCTGACTCTTCCCTAGCACATAATTAGCAGGCTTGGCAGTGATGGTTGTGCCAGTTTCTGTGGGCCACCCAATCACCACGCTGCCAGCTGCAGCTAACCCAGAAGATCAGAAAGAATGAGTTCCAGAAGGCTCCTCTTCCTTCTGAAGTGTGAAAGCTTGCCAGTGCCCATATGAAGGCAACAAAGAACGCAGTGAATCCTGATTTCTGACCTACCTTCAGTAGGAGACCAGACTTGTGTAAATTCAGTGGTCTCCTGGCCCACGGAGGCAACTTCAGAGAGTCTCCTGGTTGCTGGCCAGCCGAGGGGCAGAGCCTGGGAATCTCTGCTGGAGTTAACCCTTGGCCAAAGTTAAGCAGGGGATGACAGGAGAAAAGCAAGGAGAAGGATTCTTGCCATCCACAAAGCTGGTTAGAGAAGCAGGGAGAACCAGAGTCATGTCATTACAGCAAAGCATTTTTCTTTGTATTTTTTAACTAACCATGGCTATCTAGGCATATAAAAACTAGACTTTCTTTTCCCTCATGGTGCTTATTCTGGAACCCTGGAAGACTGGGTCAGATTTGGGAAGTGCAGAGGGAGAGTCACAGAAGGTGCCTACAGCCCAGGAGCCTTTTTCCTCTCCCCTAAATCAGGCTGATGATCTAGGCTTCCTTTCTGGTATCAGATAAGGGCTTTGGTTGCAAGTCACAGAGTCCAACTCTGGCTACCTTAAGCGAAAAAAGAACTTTTGAGAAGGAATAGTGGATGCTTTGGGCTACAGGCAGTCTACTAACGTTAGGGCTTGTCATCTCACATAATAAGAAGTCAGGCTATAGGTGATTTGAGCACTGGTCCAACAGCCTGGTGAGGTCCTCATGGTACCAGTTTCCAAGATGGCCCCAAGGATCCCCACCTTCTGACCTTCACAGCCTCCGTAGTCCTTCCAACATTAAATAGGGTTGGCCTGGGTAACCACTAAGATACTGCAGAAATGACAGCAGGGGTCTTCCAGGCTAGGTCATCCAAGTCATTGTGACTTCCACCTTGTCCCTGCTCTCAGATCACTCACTCTGGGGGAAGCCAGCTGCCATGTGGTGAAAGCACTCAAGCAGCTCTAGGGAGAGGTCTGTGTAAAGAGGTGCTGAGGCCTCCTGCCAAAGCCTTGTGAATGAGCTATATTAGGTACGGACCCTCCAGCCCCCATCAGGCCTTCAAAGGGGAGCCACCCTGACCACAGCTTAACTGAGACCTTGAGGGAGAACCTGGCCAGAACACCAGCTTAGTCACACCAAAATAGATGTTGGACTGAGTGTTTGTGCCCTCCCTCACAACATCTATGAAGTAGGTTTCATGATTCCCCCAAGCTACACGAAAGGAAACTGAGGCACAGACAGGACATGGCTAAGGTGAGATACAACAAAGCCCTCTCTTCAAGAATTAGTCTGGGAAAGCTTGCCTAGCTCTGCTCACCTGTATGCACCTCAGAGATTCCCTGTTCTATGCCACCTGCTAGAAGCTTCCAAGTCACTCAAGAGTGGGCCCGAGGGGAAATTCTGACACCACCCCACCCCACCCCGGCTCACTAAATCTGCATCTGCACAGAACCCTGCTTGTGCCCTCATCCCCTGCCTGGCAACCCACTCTCAAGTCTCATCAACAAACCCAGACAGTTCCTGGGCTGCGCAGGTGCACCTGAAGGCCGTATTTCCAGGAACAGTGATGCTTTGTTGGAAACAAAGGCACCCGGGGCATGATGCAACAGCCCCCGGGGGACTGTCCCCTTCCCCAGGCAGCCCCGGAGAAGTCCCCATAGCAGCAAGTCCCATGCACAGCTATTGCCAGCAACACCATCTGCGGCCGGGTTTCTCCTGGGGCTTTAGGCTTATGCAACTTTTCCTCAGATTTAATATCCTTTCTCTTTCTGGTCTCTATGTTCATTATTATTTCTGGATCTGAATGGATTTTGCGCCGCTCACACAGCTAAACAACTGGGGAGGTGGGGGGCAGAGCAGGACGTGGGGCAGGCAGCCACCATTCCTTTAAAAACTCTTGGCTTTCAAATTGCTTTCTAGGAAGGGAATCACTTTATCAAGGGAAACAAAAGCAGGAACCGCTGAAGCCTTTGGTGGGGGAGGCAGAAACCCCACCAGACTCCCGGGGAGCAACCCCTGAGGCATCTCTGCGGAGGACTTTGCACATTTTCAGGTGGAACCCACCTCGCCACCACCCTACCACCCTCCCTCCCGTGCCTGGCAGCACACCAGAGCTGATTTCCAGCACCCTGGCATCCATCAAAGCTCTTGACCGATTTCTATACCATCCAGATTAGGTGTAGCTACAAGTGGCAGAAAACCCTACATAACAGAAGTTTGAACAAGATGGGCATTTCTTTTTCTCTCCAGTAAATGAAGCTCTGAGGGAATAACCAGCGATCCAGACTCAGGTGATTCAGACTCAGGACAGTTTGAGTCACCTGGAGTCAAGGTGTCAGCACCGTCCAGTCCTATGTGATCCCCCTCCTCCCTTCTCCCTTCTCCTTCTCCTTCCCTCCTCAGACACGCCACATACCGGAGATACCATTGATTAGCAAAATGGGCACAGTTCCTGCATCCAAGAGCTTACAGTCTAGCTGAGGGGCCAGAAAATTAAACAATCCTGTACAACAGGTATGGAAAGGACCAAGACAGGAAATCAAGGAGCTATGGGAGGCCTGGAACAGATTCCTAGTCCAGACTCGAGGATTCAGAGGGCTTCCTAGAGCTGGGTCCTGAGGGATGAGTAGGAGTTGGGTCCCAAGAGATAAGTAGAATGAGCCAAGCGAGAGGAGGGCATGTTTGACTATATGGAGCAGCCTGTAGAAGAGCCACAGGCAGGAGAGAAGGTGACTCCTTCATGGGCCTGGAAGCAGCTCAGTGGGGTTGGAGCTGGGTGAGGGGAGGGGATTGTGCTGGGGAGTGGCTAGAGATGAAATGAGGGGTATCATCAGGGGCCAAATTGGAACCATCCTCATGAGCTGTGATGAGGAGCTTGCATTTGCATAAAAGTACTAACTGGGTCATCTGCTTCTTAACCACTCAAATGCCCTTCCCCAGCCAGGCTGTCGTCCGGAGTGGTGTTGGGTGGGTCCCACCATCAATCTCCCTGGTGTGCAGCAGCTGAGAAAGACGAGGCTATAGCTGGGCCCCTGGGAAGGTGTCCTGCCTGGTCATACCAGAGTTGAAAATGAGCCAGTCTGCTCACTGCTACGTTGTGAGGCAACAGGCCACTCGGTAAAAGGATGTCCCAGCCCATGCCACATGCCCACCATCGGGTACACACCTCCTCCCCCAGCTTCCAGAACTAGGTTCCTGCTTCCCTACCTCCCTCTGGCCGGGAAATGCTCTGATGGCCCATTCAAGCAGGACCTCAGGATAAAGGACTTGGGCGGCCTCCACCAGGGGAACACAAGTGGTGGACACCCACTCCTGGATGGAGGATGCATATCACTCCAGACCTGGTGACATGGAGCGTCCTGTGCTGGTGGTGGCTGTTTGCTTGCTGGCAGGCCTGGGAGGGAGCTGTGTGGTTTAGGGCCTGCCTGAGCCATCGCAAAGCTGTCGTGGTTTGGCATATTTCTTTATTTTCTCTAATTCAATTGAAATCTGACTCCAGGCGCCGCTCAGTGATCAGTGATAGTGATCCCACTGAGCTAGCAAGAAATTCAATCTCGGGCATATCACTGGGCTTCCCTCCCTCAACCTCAGTGTTTGGTCAAGGTCCCAAAGCCTGGACAATCCAGCCTCCCAGCCCTCATGCCCCTCAGGCTCTGGGGCTCGGCTGGTTAGGAGGGTGTAGGAATTGTGGGGGAGAGGTGTGAGCCCTGTGTCTCCTGTCCACCGTCCCTGAGTGTACCCGGCAGCCACTCCCTCCAAGGCCTTGTCACCTCCTGGACACTGCCTAGTGGACACTGCCTAGCAGAGACACAGAGCCTGTCCCCACCCTTGCCTCTTGTGTTACACGCTGCCCTCTTCCCTTCTCCGTGAAAACCTCTCCCTCTCCTTCCTGGCTCTTCTCAAAGGCCCACCCTTTCTTCCTTTTTCCGGAACATGTCCCAGAGTCTCCATAAAGAGTCAAGGTTATTGCAAAAGGCTAAAACAGCCACTGACTTCCAGAAGCTCCAGTGCTCTGGCCACTAAAATACTCAAGGCAAGGAATATTCAAAGGACTGGATCCCTGCTCGGAAGAGCCAGAGGGAAGAGAAATACAAAGCCAGTGAGCAAGATTAAATATCTCAGTCATCGTGATGAAGAATATAGTTCTTGATGTAATGGGCACTGGGGTTGTCCATCTCCCTCACTGCCGGGCTCCCTCACCTGCTGGCTTTATCTGGCTCAAGCTCCCCTCACCCAACATCTCCCTGGGAATGGATCCCCCCCGCCCCGAGATGCTGCTGTAAGAGAGACAAACTCAGAATCTTAGTGACTCACGACCACTGAGATTCATCTTCCACTCACAGCATAAGTCGGCTTGGGGGTTGCTCTGTTCCATGTGTCTTCTCCATCCTCGGGTCCAGGCTGGAAGCAACGCCCCCCTGTGACTCCTGCCGTTCTCTAGGGAGGCCGGCTGGTTCAGCGGTTCAGAGCATGGCCTTGCACTCAGGCCCAGGAGGAAATCCCCGCGTCATCAGACTTAGTGCTTACAACACCTGTGTGAGTTAAGAAGCACTATTGCTCTCATTTTACCAATGAGAAATATGAAGCTCAGAGAGGTCAATTATCTTGCCCAAGGTCACACAGGGATGTGAAGAACTAGAACTAGAACTCGAGCATGGATCTGTCTGGCTCCAGAGCCCATACTCTTCCTTTGCTCTGTCATTCTCACCCTACAAAGGAGACTCACGCTCTGCCAGTTAACTGTGGTGGGCTGAGCACAGGCTTGCAGTACTCTTTTCTCTCCAAACCCCATGGAAAAGAGAGTAGAGAAATAAAATATTTATCAAACAAAAAGGACAAAGAGAATGAGAACAGCAACAATAGAGATGAGAGATGTTAACAAAGGTTTGGAAGATAAGAAGCAAGAGGGGCACCTGGGTGGCTCAGTTGTTTAAGGGTCTGCCTTTGGCTCAGGTCATGATCCCGGGGTCCTGGGATCAAGTCCTGTGTCGGGCTTCCTGCTCCTTGGGGAGCCTGCTTCTCCCTTTGCCTCTCTCTCTCTTTCTCTCTCTCTCTCTGTCTCTCATGAATAAATAAATGAAATCTTAATTTAAAAAAGAGAGAGAGAGAGAGAAATAGAGGAGGAAGACAGCCAATGCCAAGAAAGCTCAACACTGAGGAATCAGAAGAATTGGTTACTGCACAAGATGGGGTGGAGGTGGCTCCAAGACAGGAGGCTGGCTAGGTTGAAGGCCTGGAGTTAGCACCCCCTCCCCTGCCAGGTGACTGCCCCCCTCCCCATTCCAGGAAAGAGCCCTTTATTCTGAGATTGAATCAGAGAAATAGGCAGGTGGAGGGGAAGAGGCACTGGTTTTTTTATTTTTATTGTTTTTGTTTGTTTTGCGTTTATTTTATGCAGAACTTACTCCCAGACCATAAGTTTTTGTCTTTTCAGTTTCTTCTGGGATATCTTTTCCTGCTATGCAACCTCCTCTTCTGGTTTAGGAACAACCTGCTCTCTTTCAGTGAGGATCATCTCGATGCAGCAGGGAGAGCTCACGTAAGGGTGAATCTGACCTGGAGCCCTGTGAGTTCTATGCTGCATCTTGGGGCTTTGGTCACCTGGATGTGCTCAATGTGCAGAGGCTCTCCACCTAAACCCTTCCATTCAGCATTACTCTGCATTTTTAAAAAAAGATTTTATTTATTTATTCATGAGAGACAGAGAGAGAGAGAGAGAGAGAGAGAGAGAGAGAGAGAGGCAGAGACACAGGCAGAGGGAGAAGCAGGCTCCATGCAGGGAGCCCGACGTGGGACTCAATCCCAGGACCCCAGGATCACACCCTCGGCTGAAGGTGGCGCTAAACCACTGGGCCACCAGGGCTGCCCTTACTCTGCATTTTTAAGCACGTGCAGTAAGATTCAGCGCTCTTGTGGGGCCACCCACCCGGTGTCCAGCCCTGCTGTTTGGCCTGGCCACACCTGCCAGCTCCACCTCTGTAGCGACAGAATGGCACGCACTGCTTCTGCCAAGTGACAGCCTTCAGATACTCGATGGTTTTTTGGATATGCATACCCTTGATGGCCTGGGCAGTTTCGGGTGTGTCTTGACATGAACACAAAGATATGAACCTCCTGATTTGCATGATTGTGTAGGGTTTTCTGGGTGTCAAGCAAATAGCGAACCATTTTCAGAGGTCACCTTGGGCTGCCTAGGGAAAGAGCAAGGCACTGTATTTGGACAGAGGGATTCAGTGTAAGTTTATAACTGAAGGCTGAGAACCACCTCTTCCCACTTTGTGTTGTTCTATTCCCAGTATTCTCCCCACCCTGGACCATTCCTGGACCTGGACCTCCCTGCCCTGGACCTGGAAACTAGACCATTGCTCTCTAGAGAAACATAATATCTCCCCTACCCCCCCAAAAAGAGATCTCTAAGTACTGTTGTTTGGTCATTGGGCATTCCCAAATGTGTGATCCTGGCTCAGTCACCCCACAGTCAGACCCATGCCTCATCCCTCGAAGCCCCCAGTATTCAAACAACTTTTCAGAGCCTCTTTGTTATGAATGAAGGAAAAACAAAGGATCACTCGATATCTGAGGAAAGCACCCAATATGGAAGACAGAAGTAAAAAGAAAAAAACAAAACATAGCAAAAAAGAGTGGAAGGCCCAGAGACAAGGCAGATGGGCAGAGAAAAATGATGCCTGAAAACCATTAATGTCCTTACTGGCAGGGGCAACAATATTGCATCCCAGAAACAGAAAGATGTTAAAGACGAAGACAATCTCATCATAAGGAAAAAGCTTTTTAAATTTAAATTATGATGGAGAGAAAAAAATTGATAGAGCAGTTGGAAGATAAGCTTATGGGACAATTTCCAGAAGGGAACAAAACCACAAGGAAGAAAGGTGAGAAAAGTAGAAGGTAAATTCAGAAGGTCCAACATTTGAATAATAGGTCCAGAAAGAGAAGAGAGGAAGTGACCCAAGAAATTAATTAAAACTTCCCAGAGCTCCATGACATGGAATTGCAGATCCAGAGTCCCACCTAGAGCACCTGGGTGGCTCAGTGGTTGAACATTTGCTTTGGCTCAGGTCGTGATCCTGGAGTTCTGGGATCGAGTCCCATGTCAGGATCCCTACAGGGAGCTGCTTCTCCCTCTGCCTATGTCTCTGCCTCTCTCTGTGTGTCTTTCGTGAGTAAATAAATAAAATCTTTTTTAAAAGTCCCACATAATTCCCAGCACAATGAATGAAAAAGAAATCCATTATGATATTAGAACACCAAGGATGAAGAAATTATCTAAAAGCTTCCAGAAAGGAAAAAACAGTCCATGCACAAGTGGCCAAGAATCAGAATGAATGGCATCAGATTTCTCAGTACCAACGCTGAAAGCTAGAACACAGATGCATAGTCTTCAAAACGGTAAAAGAAAATGATTTCCAAAAGTAAATTCTATTCCCTGACAAACTAGCAACCCAGGGTAATGATAGAATAGAGACATTTTCAGATATGCAATGCTTTGGGAAAATTTTATCTCCTCCAAAGGGAGTAAACCAAGAAAAAGAAAGATAGGGAATCCAAAAGTAGGGGATCCAGGCAGGCAAACAGTGCAGGAAAGCTCTGGGAGCAGCCAAGCAACAGGTTGGAGGGGGAGGGGAGGGGAGGAGCGGGGAGGGGGCCTCTAGGAGGAACATCTCCAGGAAAAATGTGAATCAGACATGGGGTCTGAGCGTTTGAACCCACAGAAACTAGGTTTAGGATTTTTTTTTTAAGATTTTATTTTTATTTATTCATGAGAGACACACAGAGAGGAGAGAGAGAGAGAGGCAGAGACACAGGCAGAGGGAGAAGCAGGCTCCATGCAGGGAGCCTGACATGGAACTCAATCCCGGGACTCCAGGATCACACTCTGGACTGAAGGCGGAGCTAAACCGCTGAGTCACCTGGGCTGCCCTAGGATTTTTTTTAGAAAAGAATAATATTCTTTAAACATTTGGGGAAAGGGGTGCCTGGGTGGCTCAATGGTTAAGCATCTGCCTTCAGCTCAGGTCATGATCTCAGGGTCCTGGGATTGAGTCCCATGTTGGGCTCCATGCTCAGGAGGGAGCCTGCTTCTCCCTCCCCCCTTCTCCCCTGCTCATGCTCTCTCTCTCTGTGTGTGTCTCTCAGCTGATGAATAAATAAAATATATATATTTTTAATTTTCAAAAAATTAAATCATGGAAGGGGAGGTGGGCAGGGGGTGAGGGTGACTGGGTGATGGGCACTGAGGGGGGCACTTGATGGGATGAGCACTGGGTGTTATTCTATATGTTGGCAAATGGAACACCAATAAAAAACAAATTTATAAATTAAAAAAATTAAATCATGTGTATGTAGAAAGCTGATTTGAATGGAAGGAAAAAGGAAGTAAGTGAAGGTGGGAGGCAGTGAATCAGGGAAACTTCCCCCCACCCCTCGCCCAGCCATTCCAGCCCTGTTGGGGGCAATGACCCTTTCTGACATCTGATGCAATGGGAAAATGAGCAGTGCTAAAGAGAGGAGTCCCATTCTGGGGAGGACACCTTCCTGTGGTGGCACAGGTGATAGGACCAGGATTATTTTGTTTTCAGGTCCTACCTTCCCTTTGAGCCCCTGTTCTCCTTGAAAGAAGGAGGCCCCCAGCAGCAGCAACACCCAATCCCTCCTGGGGTTCCGCTTTCTGCAGCCTTGGATCCCAGGATCCAGGCTGTGCTGGGGTCCTTCCCCTTCGAGCTGAGCCAGCTGCCTAGGTTACTCACTGCCCCTGGGAAAGGCTGAGAAGGAGCAGCAAAGGCATCCACCCCACCTGGTGGAGGAAGGCAGATTGCAGGCTGAAGTGTCTGGACTTTGGCCACCACTTCCCTGTTGGGAAGCATCACTACTTGCTACTTGGTGAATGTAGGACAGTCCTCAATTTTATCTTCCTCTTACTTCAACTGCTCCGTGACTAGGCACCTTTGATTCCTACCCTGGAGCTATTCCAGTTGTTCCCTGCTGTGTCATAAGCCATCCCAGACCTAGTTGCATCAACTAGGTTTGTTGATGCCACCATCTGTTATGGTCTAGGAGTCAGTGTGCCGGGGATTTGGATGGGGTACTGTAGGGCTGGCTTGTCTCTGTCCCACGACGTCTGAAGCCTCAGCGGGGAAGGCTCACGTGGCTAGGGGCTAGAACCAGCTGGAGGCTTCTCCACGCCTATCTAGCATTTTGGTTGGGATGACAAGAATGTGCCACCTCTCCACATGGCTCATGCTTCCTCAGAATAGTGGGACCTATGGTGGTAGATCAGAGTGTCAAGAGCAAGTATCCCAGTGAACAAGGCCAAACTGCCTGGCCTTTTATGACCTAGTACCACAGACTTGGATGGCTGTGTCCTCCCGAAGTTCATGTATTGAGATATTAATCCCCAGTGGGGTGGTATTTAGTTGTGGAGCCTTTGAGAAGTAATTAGGCTTAAAGATTTTATCTATTCAATTTGAGAGAGAGAGAATGAGTCGGGGGGAGAGGCAGAAAGAGAGAGTCCCAAGCAGACTCTGCTGAGACTGAGCCAGACACAGGGCTGGATCTCATAACATTGAGATCAAGACCTGAGCTGAAATCAGATGCTCAATGGCGGAGCCACCCAGGCACCTTTGGGAGGTGATTAGGGTTAGATGAGGTCGTGAGAGTGGGGCCCTCATGATGATATTGGTGCCCTTATAAGAAGACAAAGAGACCAGAGCTTTTTCTCTCCCTGTCGTGGGAGGACACAGCCAGAAGGCAGCCATCTGCAAAGACACCAAAGTCCTTGCCTTGGACTTAGCAGCTCTGGAACTGTGATAAATAAACATTTGTCATTTAAGCCAGTCTGTGGTGTTTTGTGATAGCAGCCCCAGTTGACTGGGACACCTGGACTCAGAAGGCCCATAGCACCATTTCACCAGACTCTATTGGTCTGAGTGGTCATGAGCCTACCTGAGAAAGGAGGACACACGCTGGCCTCTGGATGGGAGCAGCGTGACAGAATGTGGAGCCGTCTTGTAAGACTCCTGCAGACACTCAATACTATTAGAATCAGAAAGATTTACTTAACGTACTTTATACATATAACTGTTCACTAAGTAGATGAATGAGGAAGCCAATGTATCATGATGGTTAAGAGTCTAAGATTAAGGGGCTCCTGGATAGCTCAGTCGGTTGAGCCTCTGACTCTCAATTTCAGCTCAGGTCACAATCTCAGGGTTGTGAGATTGAGCCCCCTACTGGGCTCCACACTCAGTGGGGACTCTGCTTGGGATTCTCTCTCTCTCCCTCTCCCTCTGCCCCGCCCTGCC
Source organism: Canis lupus baileyi (assembly GCF_048164855.1). NCBI lineage: Eukaryota > Metazoa > Chordata > Mammalia > Carnivora > Canidae > Canis > Canis lupus. The sequence goes on along the minus strand of NC_132839.1, from coordinate 55,660,006 downwards.
CTGTCTGCAAGTGCGCACACACATACTCTCTCTCTCTCTCAAAAAAAAAAAAGAGTATAAAATTAAAATCAAACAGAACCAGGCTCAAACCCTCGTTCAGCCACTGAGCTGTGTGTCCTGGAACAAGACACCTCACCTCTCCACATCTCAGTTTCCTTGCTGTCAAAATGAGAATAATAATACTTACCTTATAGGGCTTGGGTATGGGTTTTTGTTTTTGTTTTTCCTTGAGGATTACACAGGACAGCATATGTGAAGAATTTGTGCCACAGTAGGCATTCAGAAAATGGTAGTCTCTTTTTCCAAAGTTATTTCTGAAGATAAATTTCCCTTATTTCTCTTACCTCAGACTTAACTTAGGTATATTACCACAGCACATTTTTACAGATAGATGGAAAGAATAGCTGCCTTTCAGGGGACAACACCCACATTCTTTGGGGGGAACGGCTCATCCCCCCGCTGCCAACCAATGCGTCTAAATGGAAGATGCCATCTTCTGCCTCCCGGTCACAGTGATTGCTCAAGGAGTTGACAAAAGAGCCAGACTGGAGTAATCACATCCCACCTTCCATCTTCATGACTGGTCTGGAGAAGGGCACTGACCCCAGAGGATCAATCATACCCTTGGAGATGTGCCCCTTTATTGTCAACTAGCGTTAGGGAAGCAAGCTGCCATGTGAATCCATGACTTTCTGACAGCCACCATCCCAGCCTTAGGGAGAAACCAATCCAGCAGAAAGAGGTCACCATGCAGCAAGACACAAACTCAATGAGAAGCAGGGATGAGAGGTAAACCGAGAGTGCTGGTGGCAGGAAGTCCCAGGGCCCAGTGCCCACACCTGTCTGCCTGCACCTTTCTGGTGAAAGAGCCCATTCCTTCTATTGGTTTTCTGTCACTTGCAACCACAAGAATTCTGGGTCATATACAACTCTGATTCATATTTTTTTATTAGAAAGATAAATTGTTCATAAACCTCCGTACTTCACTGATACAAGGAAACAATGTCATGACTCTGACACACCTTACAATCGATAAGAGCATAGAGAGCTTACAGGATGGTACTGTCATCTGTTGAAAAAAAAATCTGTGTATAAGTAGGCTCCTGTAGTTCAAATCCATGTTGTGCAAGGGTCAACTTTGATATATAAATATATATATCTTGGGACGCCTGGGTGACTCAGGGGTTGAGCATCTGCCTTTGGCTCAGGGTGTGATCCTGCGGTCCTGGGATCAAGTCCTACATTGGGCTCCCTGCAGGGAGTCTGCTTCTCCCTCTACCTCTGTCTCTGCCTCTCTCTCTGTGTGTCTTTCATGAGTAAATAAAATCTTAAATATATATATGTGTGTGTGTGTCTCAAGTCACTATATTGTATACCGTAAACTTATACAATATTATATGTCAATTATATCTCAATAAAACTGGGGGAAAATTGCAAAGTAATTTTGATACATTAAAAAAAGGCAAGAGGTGCCCGCCACCTTGAGCTTCCTGAACACTCTTTACAGCTCCAGTAGCTGAACATAATTCAGTGAGCAAGGAAACTCTTGCCCTTTTCAGGCTTTCTCACCTCTGGGCTCTGTCCTAACAGGATGACCCTGGGCCCAACCTGCAGCTTGGCCACCCTGCACTCAGGGCTGCTGTCCAGAACAGCACTGTCCCCTCTCTCCGCCCCCCCACCCCATCCCAGGCTCAGACAAAGAAGATTTGAGGAGATTAGACAGGCGTGCCCTCAGGGCACTGCCCAGAAAAGATCCCTTGAAAGCCCTGAGCTTTGATACAGTTCATTTCTCCTCTAATAGAGGCGTTGGCTTTGGGAGGAAAAAAAGTTTGGTTAGAATATAAACAACCAATGTCTCTAAAAGTAGAAAAGAATCTTATTCAGAAGCTAAGCTTCAGAAGATAAAAGCAATCTTTAGTTTATAAAGTGAGTTTCCCATCCCATCCCTAAGTGACTTTTCTCTTTTTAATGGAAAGAAAAACAGAAAGGGTTTCCTTGGGGAAAACTGTGTCCTTGGTCAGCTGGAGCCCAAAGGCAGGAGCAGCCTCCTGTTAGAGCCCCTGGCTCACTCAGCTCGCTTCCGGGGCTCAGGGCAGGCAGTAGGGGCCCCCACCACGTGTTTCCTGACACCCAGCAGAGTTTTTGACATTCTGTGTGCAGTCCGGGGAGCAGCTGTGACCTGTGCCTGTTCCCTGTCTCACTTCCAGGTGAGACACCTGTGCCACCTTGAAAAGATATGGAAAGCGTCTGTCCCAAAAGAAGGCAGAGAGCAACATAAGCCTGCAGAAGGAGGTGGGATCTGTTCCGCAGTCTTTATGGGATGACCTCTGCCTTTTTCTTTTTTATGCTGTGAATATAATTTGTAATGCGTGGCATGTGAAGGGTGTTGGGGAGCTGGCTGGAGACGGGAAGAATGTCCTTCTAGCTCCATCATGCTGTTCTCCAAGAGGAGGGGATCAAGATCCATCTGGGCAGAGGCTGCATTTCAGCTGGAGCCACATTTACTGGTGGGCCAGGCCGTGAAACTCGGACAGGTTCCATGAGGCTCATCAGCCTCTTTCCTGTTTCTGTGGGCCTGAGATGTGTTGATGCGACCCTATCTTGCTCCTTCCCTCCTTCTTTCTCTGGCTGGTGCTTTCTTGCCCTGAAGCTGTGAAAATTAACAGAGGGAGACCTCAGGAGAACAACGGAGTCAGGGGGTGGGCAGGGGGAGCTCTCATGCAAATCCAACAGCAAGAGATACCTTGCTCACCTTGCACCCGGTTACTACTTTGTTGCTGCCCCAGCAGGAGGAAGAAGGGCTCTCCTCATCCCCCAGCCACAGCTCAGTCAATGACAAGCCTCCATACATCCACATCCCAGTCTACACTGATGGACTTTGGTGTTTCAGCAGCCTTTCCTCTATAAAAGAACCTACTACCTCTCCTTTGTTCTTGCTAGTCCCGGATTGCAATTCTCTGCTCCTCTCAAATAAACCCATCTTCTGCTGGTAAAATAACTGGTGGTTTTAGTTATAAGGTTGACAAAGCTAATTTGGAAAATTTTGCAGCTTGGCCATGTGGCTCTCTCTCCAGTTCCCTCTCACGTATATTAGGACTCTCCTTCTTCTAAGTCTTGGTGGCAGGTGGGTGGTACATTCCAGATTTGGACTTTGTTGGAGGGAGCAGTCCTATTTAGGGCTCCAGTGGAATGCACCGGCTCCAAATTGCCAAAGAATCAGGAATGCCGGGGATGATAGGCACCTGGCTAATAATATCTTGTTTCCCATTCGTTCATCAGGAACCCCGTGGGGAAGAGGCAAACTTGCTCTTTCTTCCCGCCTGCTTTGTTCTTCTTGTCCATTGGTAGGGTGTGTGTAATGAAGACACCAGGTAATGATGTAAACAAGAGAAACATCATTCTTGGGCCACAGGGGGTCTGCACTGTCATGGCAGCCCCGCTCTACAAGGACACCAGAGGCCCATATGCTTTCTAACCTGTGGCTGCCCCATCTTTAAGGATTGGAATTCGTCTCCATCTAAGTGGGCTCATCTTCCCATCTGTATTCCAAATGCTGTGGAGCAAAACTGAAACACTGGGGACGTGGAAGATGAGCCCCTTCATCTAAGGCAGGGGTCAGCCAACTATAGACTTTGGGCTGACCAACTCTTTGTAAGTCCAGTTTGATCCAAGCATAGCCACTCTCATTTGCTCATTGCCTAATGGCTGCTTTCAAACTACAAGGACAGAGTTGAGTAGTTGCAAGAGAGATACTATGGACCACAAAACCTAAAATATTTACTCTTTGGCCCTTTCAGAAAAAGTCTTCTGACCCTTTTTCTGACACACGATCCAGAGGCTGCTTATTTGACTCACATGCAGTTGACTAGATCCTAGTCCTGTGGCCACACCTAGTTGCAAGCGAAGCTGAGAAATGTAGTCTTTATGCTAGCTGTCCATTTGCCCAGCTAGACCTTCAGTGATTTCTAAAGGAAAAAGTGGGGAGAACTATGGGAGGACCACCAGCTATATTGCATATGCTGGGTCATGTGTCCTTTGGTCAGATATTGGTGCCTCTTATTTTAATATTCTGAGCTTATAAACCGGATTCCTGCTACTCATTCATGTTTGTGTTTGTTTCTTTTGTTATCTGTCTCCCTTTCTCATTGGGACATCTCCTGCGGCAGAACCAGAGTTCCATTTAAGAGCCGACTTTCCTCTCAGAATCTTCTTCCAGAACGCCTTTATCTCCATGTGTGGACTGAGTGCCTGGCCGTGCCAGCCCCCACTTCACTTCACATCACAAAGTCTCTGCTGCCATGGTTCCTCCCACTTCACCATTCCACATCTTTGTCAGAACTTGGTCCAAAGCAGCAATTTCTGGGGCACCTGGCTGGCTCAGTCAGCAGAGCCCACAACTCTTGATCTGGGTTATAAGTTCAAGCCTCATATTGGGTGCAGAGATCACTTAAAAATAAAAATCTTGGGACTCCTGGGTGGCTCAGTGGTTGAGCATCTGCCTTTGGCTCAGGGTGTGATCCTGGGGTCCTGGGATCAAGTCCTGCATCGGGCTCCCTGCAGTGAGCCTAATTCTCCCTCTGCCTATGTCTCTGCCTCTCTTTGTGTGTCTCTCGTGAATAAATAAAAATTTAAAATAAATAAAAATAAAAACCTTAAAAAAAAGCAACAATACCCTTTACCTCTGGGGATGGAAATCATCCTCCAGGCAAGTTATAAACTTATGTACCCTTGATGGTAGGCAAGTAGGAGTCCTAACAGATGTCCCAAGAGATCAGATCCCACCCACCCCATTCCTAGCCTATCTCTGGTCCCATCTGTGCTCTGGGACAGGACTTTCTCCTCTTCTCTCCCTCCTGACATTTCACCCTCAACACACAAAAGCCCTCAGCTTGGAGTGTTTCTGAAGCAGGCATGTAGATTCTTAACACTCTCCTCATAGGTCCGCCTCTTTTAAATATGCTCGCTAGGCTACATCCAATCTCTAATCCCATCACATCATCTTGGTTACACCCATGAGATCACATTTATCACCCGGTGTTCTGGCTTCAATATGAAACTTGCTCTTGACTCAAACACTGTCTGCATATGAAGGTAGAACAGCTAAGAATCAGGTCTGGGGCAAATTTGTGTGCAAGGTGAGAAACAAATAAAAGGACTAAAGGTCCCAGCTCAGAAAAGGGAAGCCTGGATGCTTGCCATCTTCAAACAGTTGAAGACCTGACATATGGAAAAGGGATTAGAACACGTCTATAAGGTTTTTATAAGATTTGACTTTTTAAAGCCTGTAAGCAAGTATTCCTTTGGTAAATAAATCTAAAATTAAACAAATAAACAACCAACTAACCAACAATAAAGAGATATCCATGAGATGGGACTTGTTCTGGATGGCCCAGAATGGCAAAACTGGGATCAAAGAGAAATACTTTTTGATGCAAAATCAAAAAGGGCCTTGTAAGAAGTAGAGCTGTCCAAATGGGTTGCTCGGACAGGTAGTGAGAGTCTGGTTTTGATGGTATCCAAGCAATAATAACCACTTGACTCCAAGCAGAATGAGGAGCTTAGCAAAGTGGCTGTCCTCCTGGGCAGTATCCTTTTTGATGACAAAGTAAAAGGAACCCTCTCACATTAGCTCAGGTTAGAGGGCACTTTTGTAAAGAATTCAGCTCTCATCAACTGTGAGGCAGAGCTGAGCAACTAGGCTCCAAGAGGTACAGGAATGAGATCAGCTCGGAGCCAGCCCCGCTGTGGTGACTCAGCTCCTAGTTCTGTTTCTAGATTTTTTTTTTTTTTTTTTAGTTCAAATTCTTTCCTGGGAATCTGAAGGGTCATTGGCAAGACTATGGGTTTGGCTTCCCCCTGAGTCCGGTGTCCAGTCCTGGTTCAATCAGAGGTGGTCACAAGAGTGGAGTCTCATGATTTGAACATAAAATCATGGTGATAGAGACCATTCATGCACAGGGTATAAAAATTCTCAGAAAAGTTGGGAAGGCAGACAGCCTCAAAGTGATCTTTAGGGTTCTGTCCAAACTCAGCATTCACAGATTCTGAGTCAAAAGTAATTCCAAGAAGATGATGTTCTTTATGTAGACTGTAAAGAGGGTGGGACTAATTCATCTTCAGCCAGAGCCATGAGCCTCAACCACAGTGAGGGGGGTGGCAGAGGGGACAGCAGGGCCTCGGGGAGAAGCGGTGGAAAAGGAAGAAATGCCCATGGTCACCTCGGTGACTTGGGTGGGCTGCCTGCTGGGATATGTATCATCCAGATTAGAGCCGCCCACAGGCTGAATTACAAGTCACCTTGCACTTGTGTCAATGCTGTCCTTAAAAGAAACCTATAAATGTTTAGAATGGTTTTAGGTGGATAGAGGCTGCACAAACAGTATAGAACCCCCATGTAACCAGTCCCCAGTTTCCCTCTTTCATTACTACAGTACATGGTCACAACTCATGAGCTGAGATTGATGTGTTTTTATCTAAACTCTGTACTCGATTTGGATTTCATTAGTTTTTCTCTAATGTCATTTTTCTGCTCTAGGATTCCATCCAAGACACCTGTATTTGTTTCTTGGTGCTGCCACAACAAATCACTGCCATCCTGGTAGCTTAAAACAACAGCAATGTACTCTCATGGTTCTGGAGGCCAGAAGTCCCAAATCTGTAGGGTGTGAGTACTCTGAAGGCTCCAAGGAAGAATCCTCACTGCTTCTTCTAGCTTCTGGTGGCTCAAGGTCATCCTTAGCTGGTCATCATGGTGGGGGTTGTGTCTTAGTGTGATGACCCCAATCTCCACCTGCATCTTCACAAGGACTTCTTGGTGTATTTCAAATTTCCCTCTCCTTTCTCTTATAAAGACACCAGTCATTGGATTTAGGGCCCATCCTAAATTCAGGATGATCTCCTCTTGAGATCTTTTCATTATACCTGTAAGACCCTATTTCCACTGGGGTCACATTCACAGGTTCTGGAAGTTGGGACTTGGACATATCTTTTGGTGGGGGGGGGACATGATTTACCCACTACAATTCCACATTACACTGAGTCATCATGTCTCCTTAGGCTTCTTGGGACTGTGGCAGTTTCTCGGACTTTCCTTGCTTCTCATGACCCTGACAGCTTTGAGGATTACTGATCAGGTGTTCTGTAGACTGTTTCTCAATTTGAGTTTGATGTCTTTCTCATGGTTAGACAGGGGTTCTGGGCCTTGGGGAGAAAGACCACAGACATGAAATGTTCCCAACATGTCAAGGGCATATGTTATCACCTGGATTTGTCACTGATGATGTTAACCATGATCACCTGGCTAAGGAAGCATTTACCAGGTTTCTCTAGAGCAAAGTTACTTTCTTACTCCCCTCATTTCTTTACTCTTTGGAAGCAAGTCACTAAGCATAGCCCACACTTAAGGGGTAAGAAGCCCTGCTCCACCTCTTGTTGGGAGTATTTGTATAAATTATTTGAAATTCTTCTACTGTCCATGCAATTTTTCTCTTGTATGAAAGACAGGTGTCCTGGATTCCAACCAGAGTCCTGCTGCTTTTTCCCCACATCTCCTTGGAGGAGTTGACATGCAGGACAGATCATCTGAGTAGATAATTCCCTGGCAAGCTTTCATTAACAGAAAATACTAGAGGACAATGTTATTCAGAATGTGGCTCACATGTGTTCCTCGGTCTGTAATCATGTAACAGATGCTGAAAGTGGCATAGAAGCTTCATAGCAACTTGACAGAGTAATTGTATGTTTGCTGAAGCTAACAATAAAGAACCAGGGTGTGGATGTCATACGCCTTTAATTTGATGATGATTTTCCTAGTAGGTAACTTTTAGTGTTTTTTACACAAGATTAGTCCAGGATGGATTGGGTGAGATGGTCTCCAGCAGAGTGTGGGCTCTGGTGCTCCGGGCTGCTCCCTTCTCACTCACATCTGCTTGCTCCCCAGATGTGAGGCAGAAGCCAGGGCCCACCACTGGCCCACTGTCCAGATCTTAGACCACTGACCTCATGGTGTGACCTCTCCCTGTGGAGCATACTGTTCCTTCCTGCCCCCCCCAGCCCCCAGGCCGGACAGCCCCTCTGTGGCCCCCCAGGGATAGTATTTCCCTGTCTGCTCAGCCCCACCTGTCCCGCCTGGGAGAGGTCTGCTCTCACCATGCTCTGGGCCTCAGACCTTTCCATGACTGAAGCCCATTCAATTCCTTTTGCTGGTGGTCAGGCACATGCAGGGGGCAGCAGGAGGACAGGAGGGTTTCCAATACAAACTTCTTTTCTTTTTTTTCCCCAGTGTAGACTTCTGGTGACATCTCCAAATTAGGCCATTCATATAGTCATGTTAGCTGAAACAAGTTCATGAGGAGAGCCCCCCCACCAGGACTTAGTTTAAAATAATAAGTATATCTTACATGTTGATTGTTCTTACACTCAATACAGAAGAGCACAGATTCTACATATTTCAAGAAACCTAATGCATAAAAACAAGCAATCACAGTGCAATTTTTGATATTAATAAAAATGGCTTCTTATTCAATATGGGCTTTACTTGAAAATAAATCCTGTCATTAATCTTGTGAAGAACCCAATATTATAGTATATTCTGTTAAAATATGACAATATAAATCACAATCTGTGTAATCCTATTCTGGCATATTTTCACTTTCTAATATACTAAGAGCCAAGAAAAATGCCATTGGCCAGGCCACCTATGGACGCCCAAGAAGCTCTGCTGAAGATCTTTTCCCCTTCCCTCCTCTCAATGTCATGTTACTGGGAGCCACCTTCTGTCTCTGGTGGGGCCTCCCTTCCCAGCTAACCTCTTCTTGAAGGTAGATTCCAGTTCTTTAGCTCATCAGATTTGAGTTCACTGATATTCCCTTGTCTAGCTCAGAATCTGGCACATAGTAGGTGTTATAGAATGAACTGTATCCCCACCCCCACCCCAAATTTATGTTGAAGCCGTCACCTCCAACGTATTTGCAGATGGGGCCTCTGGGATGTAAGTAGAGTTACATTAGGTCATGAGGGTGGCATTCCCATGATGGGATTAGTGCCCTTATAAGAAGGAACACCAGAGAGCTCTCTGTTTCTCTCTCTCTGCCACATGAGGACACACTGATTGTGGCCATTTACAAGCTAGGAAGAGAGACATCACTAGAAATGGATCATGCTGGCACTCTGATCTTGAGTTTCTGGCCTCCAAAACTATGACAAAATCAATTTCTGTTGCTTAAGCCACCCAGTCTGTGGTATTTCGTTATGCAGCCCGAGCTAATACTGCAGGTGCTCCATTTATATTCCTTAACTGAATAAATAAGCAGTGCATAATCCTGGAGTGGACAGATCACAGATACAGGCCTCATTCTTGGAAAGGATCCTTCCCTATTTCAACACCCTTAATTTCCAGAGTCTTTTACAAAAACCCCAGCCCTTCCCAGGCCAGGGACATAAAATCAATGGCAGTTTGGGTTCTTAGTGTTTATTTCTTAGCACAGGGACAGCAAATAATTCTCTCCTGAAAAGGCACCCTGGATCACTTGGTGGTGAGCTCACCCAGCACCACACTGATGGGGATTCTGAACGCTTTTCCAGATCTAGTGTGGGGAGCTGTGATTGATTAGCAATGTCTGTCATGGCCATGGAAGGGGCAAGTACAGGTGTCTGTGCCAGTCCTGACTTAGGATCCAGTTGAGCACAGGCATCTGGCTCCAGCATCAGTGACTTCTCTGAGCAGTATATGTCTGCTATCCCACCTCAAAGGGCTCCCAATTTCTGCAGGTGCCCAATGAGGAGGAAGGAGCAGTGGGGTGGAGGGAAGGTCAATGACCAAAGAGAACTTAATCTGTGCCTGCACCCCGATCAGAGCAGAGAGCATGTGTGTGGGTCCTCAGGGTGCAGCACACACAATGGTACTGGCAGCTCTAAGAGAGCTTGCAGTTCACTTTCACCAGCATGTATTCATCACCTTTCATGGGTCCAGCCCTGTGCTGACTCTCACAGGTGGAGACAGAATCACTGGGAACCCCGTGGCCTAGGAGCTTACGATCTTCTGGGATGAGCATGCAGGAAGTCCATGGAAGGAGGGTCTCAGTCCAGGTGTGTGTGTGTGTGTGTGTGCTCAGGTAGCAACAGGACCCAATGGACAGGCAGGAAAGGGGCTGGGGTCTGCCACATGGAGACAGTGGTGCAGCCCACATCAGAGGGTGGCCTGTGACAGTTTGGGGGAGCTGGCACAGGGTAAGTGCTGCAGAGAGCAGGGCAAGAGCCTAGCTGTGGGGTGGGGGGTCAAGCCAAGACTCCAGTCTACAGAACGAAAGGAAAGAACTCAGGACCCGAGGAGAGCCTGTGGGGGTCCCAAGGAGCAAGGCCAGTGCCCAGGGGAACCAAACTCTATGACAGAGCAGAGTGACTGCTGACCAGCCTCAGCCCAGGGCTGGCTGCAGCTGGGAAGCCTGAGGTGACACAGGTGAGTGAGGGAGCAGCAGCTCGGTGGCCACAGGGACAGGTGCATCGCAAGTCACTCAGCCAAAGCCCCTGGGGAAGTGAGAATGAGGGAGGAGCAGCACAGGCAAAAGAGAGAGAGGGACAGGGCATGCCGGATGACAGGGACACCAGGAACAAAGGCTCAGAGGCAGGTAAAAATCAGAAGCCTGGCCCAGCAGAAGAGCAGGTGTGCGCCAGGGAGAAACAGCAGGGGGAGGAGGTCAGGGCAAGTCACCCGACCGAGTTCCTTGAATGCAGGCAGCCTAGCCAAGAGTTAAACACAGCTTGTGAAGCTGCATGACCTGGGTTCAAATCTTGCCTCTTCCTCTTCCTAGTTGTATTACTTTGGGCAAGTTACTTAACTTCTCTGGGCCTCTGATTCCTCAGCCAGGGATAATAATAGTACCTGACTTCATAAGGTTGTTGTCAAGGTTGATTAGAATGTACAAAGTACCCAGAACAGTGCCTGGCACGCAGTGCTATGTAGAGAGTCGTGAGAGTTACAGTTATGGAGTTGGATCATTAATCAGTATCTCCCAAATTGTGTTCCTCGGGGTCCTCAACTAAGAGAAGCTCCCATCAAAAAGGTTCTTATGGTGGCATAAATTTGGAAAATGTCTCCTGTAATCTCTGATCAAGATTTGAGGAGCCCATAGTAAAACAAAAACAACCACAAAAGCAAAGCCCTTCTAAGTTTATTTAGCCCCGTGTTTTCCAAGCCTGGTGAGTCATGGAATCTTCCAAACACCTTGTGGAGACAGTGTTCCATGGGATACCAGTTTGGGAAGTGCGGTGGGCAAAGGCAGCAGGGGAACCTCCAAAGAGGGTTCCCAGGAGAACCCATCTGACCAGGGCAAGCCAGGGCAAGATTCAAGTGCCAGCAGAAGAAGGGGGAGGCAGCTGCAAAGCCCAGGGGGAGGGACCCCATAACTGGAGGGAAGGGTGCATAGGAGAGACGCACAGTGGGGAGACAGAGAAGACCAGGGTGCTGTGGGGATGTGGAGGGGAGAGAAGAGGAGGCTGAGGTGGCCCCGAGAATTCATATTTCCAGAAGGAGCAGGAAGGGGGCAAGGATTGGGGGGCATCCCTCACTTCTCACCTGCCTGCTCACCCCATCACTCCTTTCCAACTGAGTGACTGAGGGGAGTCTAAGTCCCGTGGCTTCCCCCAGGACAGGCCTGGAGAGAGAAAGGTGGGGACGGCCCCCAGAAGGCCGAAGACGGGCTGTCCCCGCTACGCACAGATCGTGTGGTTGTAAAATCGACAGCAGATGTCCAGAGCCCCTCGGCTGACCTCTGGGTTGGTGCTGAAAGGAAGCGAAGTTGGTCTGGGCTCCCGGCCCGGCTCTGCTGGCCACTGAGGGCTGTGCAGCCCTGGGAACCTTGCTCCAGGACTCCGATCCGCCCTCCTCCCCACGTCTGGTCTCCAGCCCCGTGTCAGCCACAGCCGTAACACATCTAGCCCTTGCCTCGGAGCCAGAGGCAGCCGTGGGGCACTTAGGCCTTCCGCACCCCGTCACTGTCAGGGTCCCAGACCCCCCCGGCCCAGGCCTCACCTCTGGAAGGCCTGGCGGCAGCACTGATACACCTCAAAGCTGCTGTTACTGAGGGTCGCGTTCAGGAGGGTCCTGCAATCGGCTGCAATCCCCCGGGGCACATAGAGGATCCCTGTGCACGGAAGCCAGCGGTGGCAAGGTCCGTCCCCCCGACTCCCCACCCCCGGGAACTTCCAGAGGGGTCAGAGCCCTGGTTTCTGGCCCTGGATGGAGCTAGAAAATCAGGACTCACCTGCCACGCAGGCATTCACCAGGGACACACAGGTCCCCGTGCAGAGTGCCCGGAGCACTATTTGGGAGAAGTCGCTCTTCCGTCGGGGGGCCATGGAGGCTGCAAGAGGACAGGGTGCTGAAGGCCAGGAAGCCATCTGTCCTTCTGCCCAAACTCTGCACCCCTGGGTGCATCTGCTAACTATCCCCTTCCTCTTCTGGGCAGCGAGAGGGACAGATGGTGTCCTCCTGACTGCTTACTGAGTTTGGGAGTCCTCCTTGGCCTGACCTGGGCCCCCAGGGAGTGCCCCACACCTGCCACCAGTGGAGGCAGATGTAGGAAAAGAAGGTGAGTTTGCTGTCGGGCAGACCTGGATTTAACACAGGCTCAGCCGCCAACTAGCAAGTGACTGGGGCCATCACTCCACTTCTCCAAGACTCTGTTTCTTTCTCTGTGAAATGGGATGGTTACAGCACCAGGCAGGGGGACTGGGAGGGGTGAACATGAGAGCTTGGAACTGTGCGAGGCCCTCCTCCCTAGGCCTTGTAGGGCCACCAGTCCACTGTGGGTATAGGAGCCAGCAGTCCAAGGCCTCAGGGGACAGGCCATTGCTGCACCTTCCGTCCCTCCCCAGACCCCTAAGCCAAGGTTGGCCTGCAAAGGCCACGATGCTGCCTCTGGGCCACCCCCAGCAGCAGAGAAGTCCTTTGTCTGCTCAGGGACCTCCTGAGCCATCTTGCTGAGGCCTTGCCCTGGACATACTGGGGAGTGGATCCCAGAAGTTGTTCCAGAGCCACACCCCCAACTGCCCAGGATGCTGGGGAGGCCCCCCAGGACTCACTCAGGCCTCCCAGCATGATCCCAATGGAACTGAAGTTGGCAAATCCACAGAGGGCAAAAGTTGTGAGGATTTCTGCTCTGACCTGAAGATAAAGAAGATGAGTGACAAAGGGGGTCATGGGCCCCCTTGCATGGGCGGGGCACCCCCACATCACCCTGGCTCCCGGGCCCTACTTTGACCCACTTCCAGTATGTCTTTGGACACACTTACTTTTGACTCCCCACTCACTCCTCCCCACCCCCCCGCCCCAGGCCTCCTACACCTGAACTAAGTCAGCTTAGCCTGCACCCCTGAGCAACAGCTTCCCTCCCATTGCCTTCAGCCCCCTGACTTTTTTTTTTTTTTTTTTTTAGATTTTACTTATTTATTCATGAGAGACACAGAGACAGAGGCAGAGACAGAGGCAGAGGGAGAAGCAGGCTTCCTGCAGGGAGCCTGATGTGGGACTCGATCTCAGGATCCGGGGATCACCCTCTGAGCCAAGGCAGATGCTCAACGACTGAGCTACACAGGCGTCCCCAGCACCAGCCTTTCCCGGTTTGATTCATGCTTGCCCTGCCCTCTGGCATTGGCCCTACTACGCTCTGTGCCCCGGGGGCACTTGGTGAATGGCCCTTCCCAACACGGCAGATCTGAGCCTGTTCCCTTCAGGGCTCTCAGGCATAGCCTCCTGAGGATAGTGAAGAACTGGGAGCCCAGCCAGCTGGGCTCCAGGCGTGTTCCCACCTATGACCAGATTGAGCAAGTCAATAGCCTTTTTCAGTGCTAGTTTCTCCATCTGCAATGTGGGAATAACAGTATCTGTTCAAGGTCACACACTCCAGGTGGAGAACCAGGCAGAGACTAGGTACTTAAGCAAAGTAATTCCCCTTCCCTTGACAATTAAACAGTCGTTTAATTTCCCAGGAAGTGGTGTTAAGAGCCAAATGGAACAATTTGGAATTAAAAAAGTGGCTTAGGTCATACCTCACACTGTAAAAAAAAAATCAATCCTAGAGCTTTGAAGCAGATAAATACTGATATTTTAAACATCAAATAATAGAAAATATAGGAAAATAGTAATTATACTGATATGGTAGCATTATTACTCTTATTTTGGAGAGAGGCAAACAGAGGGTCAGAGAGGTTAAGTAATTGAGGAAGTCCACACAGCAAGAAGGTGGCTGTGTCAGAATTGGAATTCAGTTCCGTCTGACCACAAAACTCATGCTTTTCAATATTTTATCATATTGTTCCAGGAATTTAACACTTACCAGATTTCTGGAATGGAGATAACTTTCTAAGTTTAGAAATAATAGAAGAAATCACAAAGGAAATGATTTGGTGTAAAATCTGTTAAAAGAAAAATCCCCAAATACAAAGTAAAGGGGAAAAAAGACTAGGAAATCTATATGCATAAAATATAATAGAAAAAGGTTAACGTCTTTATAACATAAAGAGTTTATACAAATGGATGGAAAAATATTAAGGTTTCTGCATCCTGCTTGCTCACCTACAATCACCCTCTACATGGCAGCTCATGTAATCTTAAAACGTCAAATGTCAAATCTTTGGGAACTTTCTATGGGTCTTCGGCCTGTGCCAGTCTCTTCCACAATTACCACCTGCTCTAACTGTGCTTCTTTCAGGTCTCCAAAGAAGTGCTTTTCAACCTCAGGGCCTTTGCACCTGTCTTTTCTTTGTCTGGAATGCTCGTCCCAGCTGCACCTGGTCCCTTCTCCTCCCTCCAGGTCTTGGCCTGTCATACCTCAGGGGGCCTTTTCTGACTAGCCTGACCAAGGAAGACTCCTCTGTTTCTTCCTCTTGTTTCCTTTGTAGAACTTAATTCAAATTGTGGTTACTTTTTCTTCCTTCACTTTCTTGTGCTTTTCAGCAGGCCTAAATTTCAGGACCCCAGGGACCATGTCTGTCTACTTTGCCTTTCAATTTCTGGTGCCTAGCAGGGTGCCTAGCCGAGTGCCTGGCACCCTAGAGATCTCAAGCAATACTTGCTACTAATATTTTTAAGAATCAAGTTCTTAAAAAGGATCCTAGAGGAGCATTCCACCCATTATCTCTAGAGGAGCAACTGAGCCTAGGGGTGAGGGCAAGGAATAAGGGGGAAATCTGTGCTTTTGATCTCACACAAACTTTTTTTAAAAAACTGAAGGCTACATTCCCTTACAATTTAAAGCATAATTTAAACGAGAAGAAAAAAAATATTTCCCCTTTAAAATACCTAGTAACCCCAGAAAGGCAAATTAAACAACAAGCTAGGGACTCCTGGGTGGCTCAGTGGTTGAGCAACTGCCTTCAGCTCAGGGCATTATCCCAGAGTCCCAGGATTGACTCCTGTGTCGGGCTCCCTGCATGGAGCCTGCTTCTCCTCCCTCTGCCTATGTCTCTGCCTCTCTCTCTGTGTATCTTGTGAATAAATGAATAAAATCTTAAAAAAAAATAAACAACGAGCTATTATTTGCCTGTGAAAGTAGCACAACTTTTTAAAAGGAGGCTGCTCAGTGCTGTTTAGTGTGTGGTGAAATCAGCGCTCACAGCACAGCCGGGGGTGATTGCAGTCCCTGCTACCCTTTGGGAAAAGTTAGTGGGATGCATGCAACCACACCAGGATGCATGCCATGTGATGCGGTCATCCCACATCTGGGAAAGCTCCCGAGGAAATGATCCGAGAGGAGGGAGAAGTTCTGTGCGCAGAGCTATTCATTTAGCAGTGTGTAAAATAGCCAAACGATGCAATTAACCCGATGAGCCCAACAGCAAGGGATTGGTTAAATATGTCAGAACTTGTACATCAAAAACAATGTTTCTGTCACTAGGTGCGGAGAAAGCTGGCTCTGATACAGGGTGGATGCCCGTGATGACAACTGGAAACTCCGTCTTAAAGAAAGAATGGGAGAAAACGCATAAAACACCTCTAGATGCTATTTTTGGATGGTGAGGGGACAGGTAATGGTTTTATTCTCAGTGATGCTATGTAGAGCTTTGATGTGTTTAGAAACATTCATTTTACAGAGCTTTTAGAGTTTTGTTTTGTTTTTTTAAGAGTGAGAGAGACAGAGCATACATGCTCGCAGGGTGGGGAGGAGCCTAGGGAGACAAAGAATCCCAATCAGACTCCCCGCTGAGCCAGTAGCCCAACACAGGGCTTGATCTCAGGACCCTGAGATCCTGAACCAAGCAGAAACCAAGAGTCAGACCCTTAACTGATGGAGCCACCCAGGTGCCCCTAATTGTTAGAAATAGATTTTCACAGAAAAAGCCACCTCCTGAGCTGAATGCAGTATACTGGCAGTGAATGTGGTGGGGCCTCCCCATCTCGCTCCCTCGGCTCACTGGATGCTCACACGTGTCGCTCTAAGCGCAGCTGTGGCACGGATCACACTGGTTTCCAGTTAGGAGAGGCAAGGCGCCACGGCCGTCCCAAAGCCACACAGGATGGTGGCCCATCCAAAGAGAGATTGCAGGTCTCCCCAACAAACGAGGCCCTTTCCTTGCTGCTCAGCCTCCTAACAGGGCTTCGGTCTGTCTTGTCGCCCAGGGCAGTAGGACTGGGGGGCTGGGCACCACCTCGGTGTGTCCCCTGCCTATCTGGGAGCCCGGACAGCAGCCGCCAGGGGGCTCAGGAGCAGCTGCATCAAGCCCCAGGGGAAGGGACGGGGACACTCACAGAGATCCACTGCTTCTTGGGGCCGACCCACTCCTCAGCTCCAGAGAGGCGGCGCTGCTTGTACTGGGAGAGCCCCTGGTAGGCCACGAACTCGTTCAGGAACAGCTTGATTCCCAGCAGCTCAGCCACCACTGGGCAGTCCTCCCAGGCCACACCCATTAAGAAGGCCACAGGCCGCAGGGCGTAGGAGCAGATGAGCTGAGGCACAAGGCAAGGGCAGCTGCTGGGACCTAGGGCCGCCCGGGGCTCTGTGGGGTGTCCACCCACCCCACCCCACACACCCCTCAAGGGCTACAGGGGCAGCCCCGCTATACCTGGAAACTGAGCTCCTGGACACCCACCATGGCTCCCAGCCAAGAGAGGGCCGCATTGATGAAGGCCAGCAACGCCAGGAAGGCAATCAGGTTGGCTCCGATGTTGGCCACCAGCTTCACAGAGACAGCAGCTCCACTGCTGGCTGCTTCTAGGAGGTTCTGAGCATCTCTGTTTGGGGGCCAAGAAGTACCATGAT
The DNA here is from genome assembly GCF_048164855.1 of Canis lupus baileyi. Lineage (NCBI taxonomy): Eukaryota > Metazoa > Chordata > Mammalia > Carnivora > Canidae > Canis > Canis lupus. The sequence continues at coordinate 55,642,751 of NC_132839.1, read as the reverse complement.
TGGCCTGTCTCCACAAACAGTGGGGCTCCTCATCCCATAGGCTCAGAGAGGACCCTTGAACAAAGTGTTTCGGAGCAGAGGGTCCTTGTTTTCTTTCTGAGACCCAGGGGGAGAAGGGGGCTGGTCCCAGCACTAGGATGAGACCTGGACTGCTGGCACGCAGCTGTGTCCACACATAGGAGCCACCAGCCACATGTGGCTTCGGAGCACTTGAAAGGTGGCTGGATTGGATGGTGTTGAAGTATTATAAGTATAAACACTGACCAGATTTCAGAGATCGAGTACCAAAAAAAAAAAAAAAAGAACATGAAATAGCTCGTTAATAATGTTTTATATTGATTACATGTTGAAATGATAGTTTGGACACACTGGATTAAAAATATTTTATTAAAATCAACCTGTTTCTTTTGACTTTTTAAAAGAACAATAGCAGGGGCCGCCTGGGTGGCTCAGTCGGTGAAGAGTCTGCCTTTAGCTCAAATTGTGATCCAGGGATCCCAGGTGGAGCCCACATGGGGGGGGGGGGGTCCTTGCTCAGCAGGGTGCCTGCTTCTCCCTCTGCTCCTCCCCCACCACTCCTCTCTTTCACTTTCTCAAATAAAAAATAAATAAAATCTTTAAAAACACAACTACTAGAAAATGTACAATTATGGATGTGGCTCACATTAGAGCTCTACAGGGCAGTGCTGCTGTAGGCCTCCAGGAATTTGTGAGGTTGGAGCTACTCATCACATCCCCAAGCACATTTGTCAAAAGTGGTGCCTTTTCAACATTTCTAACGCTGTAAATGCCGCACAGTGGTTGTTAAGGCTGCGAAGAAGAGGTGTTAGCAGGTGTGTGAGATCCAGGACGGTGCTGGGTCAGCGGGGGGCCTGACACCCTGGTGGTGGGAGCTCAAGGCTCAGGGAACAGGTGGCCTGGAGCCTTCTCAGGACCCTTCCCAGGGCCCACGCAACAGGCTGCATCCCCAGCCAGGGTGTCCCCCCTGGTCCCAGACTGGAAATTAAGATGCAGGACAGGAGTCCGAGTGTTTTGTGACTGAAGCCACAAGTGGGGCAGTGAACCAGGAGAGAGCCTGGGGCTGGATAGAGAGAAGCTGCGGGAGCCGCCTGCGGGGCTCTGCTCCTGCTTCACCATCTCCTGCTCCCTCCACGCCCCCCACGGCCTTCCCCTTCCCCACCTCTCTCCCTCCCTCCCTCCCCCTCTGCTCCGCCAGACTCTCCTGCTGCTCTCCCCCAACCTCCCCCTCCCCTTCCTCTCCCCCTCCCTACTTTCCCTCCCCCTTCCCCTCCCTCCCCCGCCCTTCTGTTTCCCCCTTCCCCCTCCCCCTTCTACTGTCCTCCTCCCCCCATCCCCCTCCTCCCCCCCCACAGGCCGCAGCCCGCGGTGCTCACCCGCAGGTCAGTTCCACCCCTTCGGGGCTCCTGAACTTGGACTCCTCTACCTCGGGGTAGACCAGCTTGGAGAGGGCCAGGGCGCAAGGGGCAGCCATGACGGAGGCGGCAATCAGGGAGGCGGCATCGATCTGCAGGGCGGGAACAGGCCTCCTTACCCTCCCCTCCCGAGCCCAGGGCAGGGGGGCCTGGGGCTCCGCCCCTGCGCGGGGTCCTCGGTACCGCGGGGCTGTGTCCCCTGACCACGGTCAGAATAACCTCTGCGGAAAGGGTCACGGGCTGTGCGCTGGGCACCTCGTGTTTCCCTCCAGCACCTTCTGTAAGTGAGCAGAGCAAGCAGTGTTCCCCCACAGGGGTGAGTGTGACCTGCCCGAAGTGAAGACAGAGAAGGAATTAGAGTCTTTGGGCTCCAAGGCCGAAGTCCTTCCTTCCCTCCTGGGCTGCCTCTGTCGCGGGTCATCTGGAGGCTGGTCCACCAGCGGCCAAAGGGTTTGTGATGGTTCCAGACAAAGCTCACAAAACAAGGGTTGGGATGGAGCCCAGACGTGGCCTAATTTGACCTCATAATATAGGAATGTCTTTCCTCTATAGGATTCCTGCCTTGAACACTTACTGTGACAGGGAGCTCACCACTTCAAGGCAGCCCATCATCCCTCTCCTGTGGTCAGAGAGCTCTTAGGAAATCTGCTGCCTAGGACAGCCATCCTCTGGCCCTGGGTCCGTCTCTGGGAGCCATGCTGTAGAAGACCCTCCCAGCAGAGGACACAGCAACCTAGGTGAGCCCCTGGAACTCTTCCTTCCTGAATTTTTTTTTTAAGATTTTATTTATTTATTTATTTATTTATTTATTTATTTATTTATTTATTTATTTATTTATTTATATTTATGATAGTCACACACACAGAGAGAGAGAGAGAGAGGCAGAGACACAGGCAGAGGGAGAAGCAGGCTCCATGCACCGGGAGCCCGACGTGGGATTCGATCCTGGGTCTCCAGGATCGCGCCCTGGGCCAAAGGCAGGCGCTAAACCGCTGTGCCACCCAGGATTTTATTTATTTTATTTGACAGAGAGAACAAGAGAGCACAAGCAAGTGGAGTAGCAGAGGGGGAGGGAAAAGCAGGCTCCCGGATGAGCGGGGAGCCAACATGGGGCTCCATCCCAGGACCCTGGGATCATGACTTGAGCCAAAGGCAGACGCTTCATGGACTGAGCCACCCAGGCGTACCCCCCCTTCCTGAATTTTTATCCTCACTGTGGCCTCAAACCCTTTGCTTCCCTGTTTTCTTCCCCAGAGATAGATAGGACATTTTCCAACACCATCTTATTTATCAAGGGGAAAAATTAGAACCAACCCAAACATTTAACAAGAGAACAGCTAAGCATTGTCACACTGTCATCCAAAATGATGATCACCAAGGCTTTGTGATAACGTGGGGGTCTATTCACAAAATTACATATAGAGCATAAACACAATGATAGGGAAGGGGGAGAAAACCCCCTCCAAAAACTATGCATGAGAAGACCAGAAAGAAACACACCAAAATGTCAACCAGTTGTCTGTCCCTGGATCATGGGACCAGGGTGATTTTCTCTTCTTTCTGCTCTTTGGTGTAATTCTAAATGTTCACAATACTATTGTCACTATTATTATAGGCAGAAAAATAAAATAGACTTTTTCCTCCCTAAAGTTTGTAACAAATCAACTATAGTTCTTTAATTTTATCTAAAAAGGGGGAAAAAAGGAGAGGAGTTAAGTTAAAGCTACATGTTCAGGCTAATAAAAGCAGAGAGCCAAAGAAGCCTGTGGAGGTGCCAGGGACTGATGATGAGGATCCAGGCCTGGGAGACCCTCTAAGGCTCTGAAACAGTGTGATGTCTGTCCTCCTTCCTGTTCTTTTCAACTTTGTTTCTTCTCAATGGGGAGTAGACACTCCTAAATATGAGTATCAGCACCAACAACCGCCTCCTGCACACCCCATCCCAGATCCTGGGTGGGAGGCTCTGCTCATTGTGGGAAGAGACTAGCCAGAGGGCTGGTGTCCTCTCTGGATGTTCTGGGCTGGGCTTTGGGACATCACTGGCCTCCTCGGGGCTGCCCAGTCCCCACATGGGACTGTGCCATACCTGGAATCTTGGGCTTTCCTCCTCTGTCAGGCAAGACCCTCCCCCTTCCTCTGCTTTGGAGGTTTGCCAACTTGAGCAGGGAATGCATCCTGCAGTTGTCACATTCCTGAGCACCATATGAGTGGGCCAGTCATGGCCATAGCCTCAGATGTTCCAGCTGGTCACTTCAGCTTGTAAGGGGCTGAGTTCTGCCCAGGCTGGCCTCCCTGGGGTGCTGGGTCAGTCCACACACACCTTCTCACTGCCAGCTACTCCTCAGGCCATGACACCCCCGGTCCTGCTTACAGGCATACAGTCAGGAATGCCTTCTGTCCCAGTATTGGGACATTGGGCTATTGCTGCGCTACCCAAAGGTGTGCCACGTGGAGAGGGATAGAGGGTGTGAGCCCTCCATCAAAAACAATTTTACTGGGGCACCTGGGTGGCTCAGTGGTTGAGCGTCTGCCTTTGGCTCAGGTCGTGATCCTGGAATCCTGGGATGAAGTCCCACATTGTGCTCCCCTCAGGGAGCCTGCTTCTCCCTCTGCCTATGTCTCTCTGTGTGTGTCTCTCATGAATAAATAAAAAAAATAAAATCTTAAAAAAAAAAAAAACCTTTACGGAAAAAGGAAGAAGAAATCCATACAACTACAAAGCATAAAATGGACCAGTTTCAGAAGGATGGATTTCAGATCCTAATATGTCAGAGAAAGAACTCCCACTTTTTCAACACTGTGCTCTTTCCTCTTACTGCATTTAATTCTTAAACTGCCATGAGGTGGGCAGTAATTCTGCCCATTTTACAGATGTGGAAACTAAGTAGTAGACTCTCGGGTGGCTCTGCTCAGAACCTCACAGACCCTATCCTAGGGGCCCTTGCTCTTGCCCTATTTGAATAGCATCAGTGGCTGATTCCCTCAGTGTGACCCTGCCTAGCCGGTGTTCACAGCTCCTCTCACAAGGGCCCCTGAGCCAAAGGGATGGGTAGAGAGACCAGTTTCTGGGGTTAGTGGAGAGGGCTGGGGCCTGCTTTAGAGTTTTGGGGAACTATGGTGAAAAGGCCGATGTATATGGAGATCACAGTGAAAGAATTCAGTGGAGCCCCGAGGCCTCAGAGCAGGGGAGGTCGAGACCAGTGTTATCCAATACAAATATAATGAGAACCATGTCTATGACTTTAAATTCTCTAGTAGCCAACTAAAAAAGTAAAGAGAAACAGGTGAAATTATTTTTGGTAATGCGTTTTACTTAACATATCCAAAACATTATCTTTCCACTCATGTAATCGATATAAAACTTATTAATGAAATATACCCATTTTCTTCCATACGAAGTCTCATAGCACATCTCATTTCAGACTAGATATATTTCCAGGGCTCAGTAGCCACACATGGCTAGTGGTCACTGCATTGGACAGTACAGGTCTAGAAATATCCAGCAGGAGGAGTGCAGGGCAAAGGGAGCCGGTTGAGCAACAAAGAGGAGTGTGCAAGAGGGATATTTCTGGAATTCAAGGGCTGAGGGCTGAGTCAGAGGTACAGTGAGGAGCTGCCTGAGGGAAGGAGTAAAAGGAAGGGGAGAGAGTGGGAAACCCCCCCATTGTCCCCGAGAGCCCTGGGGCTGCTGCAGTGGCAGCCAATAGCCAGGTGGGGGCAGAAGAGAGCTTCTCTGATACCAGATTAAAGGCCAGGGAGGAAAGGAGGGAAGGAAGGTCTTTAGGGTGCTTTTCACCTGGGTGGGCCATGGGGGGGGGGGGGGGGGGGGCATGGGGACTGGAGCTTTGTACCAGAGCCTGTGCATGGAGATCTGGTGGCTTCTGCACATTCTGTTGAGCTAAAGGGAAGTGGGCACCAAGGTCCTTCAAGGGAGGCCTGACTACCTGGCCTGGCTGGGCCTGGACTCTGGCGTGAGACAAGAAGGAAAGGAAGCTAAGTTGCAAGGCAAATTGTGGAATAGGGAGAGTTTGCCCAGGATTTGATTTGATATTTTATTTTATTTTATTTTATTTGTTATTTATTTTATTTTTTACTATTTTTTTTTCCTCCCAGGATTTTACTCTTAAGTAATGGTACCAAGGCTTATGCAGTGGAGTGAATACCATTCTTTAAACTGGCTGTGGAGGGGCACCTGGGTGGCTCAGTGGTTGAGTATCTGCCTTGGGCTCAGGTCATGATCCTGGGGATCCTAGGATCAAGTCCCACATTGGGGTCCCTGCAGAGAACCTGCTTCTCCCTCTGTGTATGTCCCTGCCTTTCTCTCTGTGTTTCGAATGAATGAATAAATAAATAAATAAATAAATAAAATCTTTTAAAAAATAAAAAAATAAACTGAGCAACCAGAGCAATGTCAAGACATGTAAAGGTGCTAAGTCCCAACAACACTATGGGACCTCTTCCCCCAACACACCACCATGAAAAAAGTTTCAGGAACAGAGTTTTGAGTTTCTGTTTTTGAAATATCAAATTCCTTCCAAAATCAGTTTGGGGTGGGGGTGGGGGCTGAGGCGGGGCACCAGCCCTGATGGGCTCTCTCCATGCCTTCGTGGTACAAGTGGGAACCAGATGATCTCTAAAATTCTGGTTGGGGGAATGCCAAGTGGAGAAGACCCAGAGCAGGAGGGGCCTTTTGGAAAAGTCACACAGCATCCACTCTGCTGGGGCCTGAGCAGCTCTGTATGTATCTGCAGCTGAGCTTAGCTGTGTGACCCCTGTGCTGAAGGAAGAAGGGACTTAGGGCAGGTTGGCTCAACTCCTTGCCCACTCCTGAGAACAGAAATGAAAAAGACAGGTAGGATTTGGGACCAGAGGAGGGGACAGTGTGGGTTATTCTAGCATCACTCCCCCCTACGCACACACACACACACAGAGCATCCCTCAGGAGACCCTGCAGACAGTGGAAGACAGTCCTCATTCTCCATCTGACCAAGGAGGCCCACCTCACTCTAGAGGGTGAGTGATGGTGCATGATATGGATGTTACTTAGGTTGTTGCTCTTTCTTTCCTTTTTTGTTTGTTATTGCAAATAATGTTGGAATTTAACATTTTTTGACCACTTATAAAAATATTTCTTTTTTAAACAATATTTTATTTATTTGACACAGAGAGCAAGAGCACAGGCAGGGGGAGCAGCAGGCAGAGGCAGAGGGAGAAGCAGACTCCCCACTGAGCAGGGAGCCCTAGGTGGGACTTGATCCCAGGACCCTGAGATCATGACCTGATCTGAAGGCAAACACCCAACTGACTGAGCCACCCAGGTGCCCCTGAAAATATTTCTGTATCATAATATTCCTAACTGGATCAAAGGGAAAGAGTTTTGTTTTTTTAAAGATTTTCTTTTATCAACTTGAAAGAGAGAAGAGCACAACCTGGGGTGGGGGGTGGGGGGAGGGTGCAGGAGGAGGAGGAGAAGCAGGCTCCCTGCCAAGCAGGAGAACCAGTCCTGGGACCCCAGGATCACGACCTGAACCAAAGTTAGATGCTTAATTGACCGAGCCAGGGGGTCCCTGGGTGGCTCAGCGGTTTGGCACCTGCCTTTGGCCCAGGGCGCAATCCTGGAGTCCTGGGATCGAGTCCCGTGTTGGGCTCCCGGCATGGAGCCTGCTTCTCCCTCCTCCTGTGTCTCTGCCTCTCTCTCTCTCTCTGTCTCATAAAAAAAATATATTTTAAAAAAATCTTTAATTGACTGAGCCACCCAGATGCCCTGGGAAACAGTATTTTAAAACTGACAGACGTTCTCCCAAAAGGTGACACGCATTACACTCCTGTCAAGAGTGCCCCCATAGCCTTGCCATTTAGTGGCATATAAAATAATGCATATCTTCTAGAAGAAACAGAAGTCACTATTGTTTTAGTTTCTTTGAACTATCCGTGAGCTGGAATATCTTTTTATGATTTATGAACTATTTTCACCTGATCTCAATCATTTAAACTTATTAAAAATTGTGACTTTCACCATACAGATGTTTTTCATTTTTATTAGTAACTCTGTCAACCTTTTCCTTATACTTCTGGATTTTGTGCCATGCTCAGAATTTTGCAAGAAAAAGGCAAACTGCCTAAAAGCATTGGTAGAATTATCTCATTTTGAGTAAAAAAGCAAAAGCAAATATGTGTGTATTCAGGTACATATACTTAAATGACTACACAGAAAGATCAAGAATGATGTATTTTAAGTCAGTGGTTCTCATCTGAAGGGTTGTTGTAATACAGGATATGGGCCCCATCCCCAGCATTTCGGATTCAGCCAGTTTAGGGTGGGGCCCAAGAATTTGCATTTCTAACAAGGTCCCAGTTAGAGACCTGCCATTCTAATCTTCTAATCTGGTAAAAGCAGTTCCCTTGAGAAGTGGATTTGAAGTGTTTTTTTTTCTTTTTACTTTCTTCACTTCTGCAAGAAGCAAATATTTCTTTGATAGTTAAGAAAAACAGTAAGGTCTTTAAAGATTTGCATGTGAAAGTACAAAAAAGTACAGAGGCTATTACCAGGCGCTCTGCAGGGGACACATTGGGACACATGCAGATTCATCTCTGCTTGCCACGCAGTATTGGAATTGGTGTAAGGGCTCGAGTCACACCATTGGAATTTGACCTAGAAATGTATTGCGCTCAAAAGCTGCACAAGCAATAATTTTGGAACTGAGGGCGGATTTGTACCCAGCAAAGGCGTGGGGAAGAGGAGGGTAGAAGGAGTAGGACAGAGCTTCAGGAACAGCCCAGATGAGCGACTGTGTGTGTGAGTCTTGCAGTCAGACAGATGTGGGCCCGAATCCTGGCTGGGGCATCTCACTTGTTCTCTGAGCCTCAACTTCCTCATCTGTAAAATGTGGATGCTGAGATACCAAGCAGTTTCCTGGTCCATGAGAAGTGTTCAGTAGGTGGAACACTGGGAACCCTTGCCCCCACTGGCCCACATGAGAACCCCGAAGGGTCCAGCCCACCTGGCCGGCCTTATTCTGGAGCATCACCACAGCCCAGGTTCCAGACAACCCAGGAGAGAAGACTCTAGGCTGCCTCTAGCCATGGACTATGTGGGGCTCCCACAAAGGAGGGTTATGGGTTCTTGAGGTTTTCAGCAAGCAAAGGGAGAGCTCTCCATACCCCAAAGGAGATGTAGGCACCCAGCAGACTCCCAGCAATGGTGGCGTAGCCTCCGGTCATGACAGCATGGATTTCAGAGAGCGTCATGTCTGCCAAGTAGGGCTGGATCAGCAGAGGAGCCTCAGTCTGCAAACAGGAAAGATATTAGACAACCAGAGCTGGCCAGGCCAGTGCGGGCACCAGAGTGTCCTCCCTCCCCCCAGGAGTGGGCACGTCACTGTGGGTCCTGGGGATCTCAGGGGCAGGGACAGCAAGGTGGGTTTGGGACCGTGGTCTGTACTTAGTTGGGCCTCCCTGAACCTCGGCATTCATCTGCCTCTATGGAAGGACCCACAGCCCTTCCTGTTGGCCTGATGATGCTCCCCTGTGTCAAATACTCACTACATCCTAGCACCCCCACGAAGTACCCTGCATTCATCACTCATGACCTTCTGAGAAAGAAGTGGTCACCCCCATTTCCCAGGAGAGCAAACAGAATTAGAGAGGTTCAGAGAATCACTCTTGTTCACGCAAAGGGCCAGAAGCAGATGTAACTCTGGGCCTGAGCTTCCAGTAAAGCCATAGGTTTGCCAGAAAGGGAATGGGCATTAGGTGATGTGTTTACTCCAGGGCATCTGAGGAAGCCTGGAGCCACTCATTTATCCACTTAATAAAGTTATTGAGCACCTCCTGTGTTCCAGAATGTTCTATGGAATAGAGATGGTGGGGGTAAACAAGACAGAGCCCCTGTCCTCAAGGAGTTTTTATCCTGGGTGCTGTGGAGGACGGTGGGTTGTAGGAAGAAACAGATAATCAACAGGAACCAAGTAGATAAATAGCATATCTTTGTGCTAAAAGCTATGGAGATATGTGTAGGCGAATACCTAGTGGTTGCAAGGTATTTAGAACTGAGTAACAAGCAAAGACCTTCCTAGGAGGTGACATTAGAGCTGAGACCACAGGCGCCAGCTGTTGAGTTTGGTAGCACAGCAAGGGCCCTGTGGCAGATTTGAGCTGGGCAGTTTTGAGGACCTGGGAGCAGGTCAGTATGGGGTATGGCTGGAGCTGGGGGAGGAAGGGCAGGTGGGCCAGCCAGGGTAGGGAGTGCCCTTGCCTGGGAAGGAGTGGCATGATCTGGCTTGTGGGTTTTTAAAAACTTATTTATTTATATTATAAAATCCTTTTTTATTTGACAGAGAGAGAGAGAGAGCCCAAGCAGGGGGAGCAGCAGAGGGAGAGAGAAGCAGACTCCCTGCTGAGCAGGGAGCCCAATGCAGGGCTTGATCCCAGGACCCTGGAATCATGACCTGAGCCAAAGGCAGATACTTAACCACTGAGGCACCCAGGTGCCCCTCTTTTGCCTCATTTTAAACATCATAAGGGATTCAAGACAATTTATCTAAGAGCACATCTGTCTTAAATGGCTTCAAAAAAAAAAAAAAAAAAACCCTTTGAAAGCAACACACTGGTACTATAGCCAAAAAAGATGTAAATTTTCTCCAGTTTCCAAAACTGTCCAGTGAAATACGGCATCCCTGGGGCAAGGATGTCTTTTGATGACTCCAGTGTTGGTCCCATGGGCTAGGTCCCTGGAATGGGCTTGGGAGTCTCACCCCCAGGAGGGCTGGGCCTTCTGAAAGGGGCTCAGGACTGACAGGTGCCTTCAGAGTCACATTTGCTTTGGAAAGTACATTTCAGAAAGAGGCGGGGAAAAAAAGAAGATAAAATGATGTCGTGTAAGGAACTCCGACCAGGAAGGGGAAAAGCTGGATTCTGAGTCCAGGCTTACATTTTGGGGTCCTGGCAAGTTCCTCCTGCCCTCAAGCCTGTTTCTACGGGAAGGGAGGAAGGTGGGCGCCACCTATAGGATTTATGAGTCTCTAAGCTGACCAGACCTCCGAGGCCTAGAGCCGTAGGAGGCACCACACAGAGGCCCGTCCTCCCTGGCATGTCCCAAGCAGACAGTGCACCCCCACACAGAGCATCCCCGGTAGCCACCTTTGGTGATCCTGGCAGAATGTCTAAGCATCTCTTCCACAGACTGAATCAGAGCTCCAGGGACCCAGAACACCCGCCCTCCCTGGGGCTGCTGCTGAGAGCAGGAGGGCAGGAAGCCGCAGTACCCACCTGGCTCACAAAGATGTTCCCTGCCACACTCAGGGTCTCAGTGGCCGTGGTGCCCATGGTGGTCTGCATCAGCCAGCTGATCTAGGAGGCAGAGTGGGATCAGCAGACCCCGAGTTGGAGAGGGTCGGAGTGGGTTGCAAGTACTTGATAATCTTCCTTCCAACTTCCAGCCCAGCAGAGGAAACCCTCGCCTATGTGTCTCCTTCCACACCTCTATTCATGGGGGTTTACCACGTCCCAAAGGCCACCCACTCCGCCTTAGGGTAGCTCTATTCATTATAACAGCGCCTCTAAAATAGCACGTCCTCTGTTTCCATACAGAGGAATTCCAAAGGATTCCCTAGCCCAGTATACTTGAGAATTGCTGTACACACACCTCGGAGGTTACCAAATACTTATCAGCTTAGTAAAGGCTCTGAGAAGCCCTGCACACACACAAAAAATTGTTTAAATTTGTCTAGCCCAGCTTCACAAAGCTATTTGACCACAGGATCCCTTTACCTAGTAACATGTGTTAACCCACTATGTAACATTGTATTAGAAAGTTCATCATTTCAATCAAGATGAAGTCAGCTTCCCTGGAATTTTTCCCCACTGCAGGAATGTCTCTAGCTGCCCTTTCGCTAACCTTCCTTCTATACAAATTTGGAGACAGCTCTCCTACCCTAACCTCCTCTGCCCTAGCCTTCTTTTCCAGGCTCGCCAGCCCTCCTTCCTCCAACCATTCTGTGGAGAGCATGGTGTCTGGGCCTGTCACTGTTCCCCTGGTGCCTCAGTTGTCATAGCCCCTGGGCTAAACACATCCTCCAGATTTGGTGAGAGCTGCCTCCCTCCTGCCCTGCACTGTGCACTCTCACCATAACACAGGTGGTTTTTGCATTTCTGGCAGCCACCCGCTGCTTCTGGGTTATTCTGAGCTCAATCAGCTAAAACCTGACTCACTCACTGCCAGGTCCAGTTGGCATCCAGTGCTGCCTCCTGCATCTTGGATTTGTGTGGCGGAGTTTTATGAACATAAGCACAGGGTTTGACATTTATACCAGCTAAGTCTAGCCAACGTGGCCCACTGATCCAGTCTCTCAAGATCTTTCTGGTATAAGTGATTTCTTTCCCTGACATTCCTTCTCAAGGCAACCTCATTTCTGCAAACTTCCCTCACACAAACACCACATTGGATTTGGTGCCATTTCTCCTGAGTTTCGTGACAAGAGACGCTGCGAAAGATGTTTGGCTAATGGTAGACTCTGAGTGGGAGGGTGTGGGCCTTTGTAGCAGGGTTCTGGGAAGGTGCAGGCTCTAGGGGCCAGGGTGTTAGGGAGGGTTCGGGCTCTGGGTCCAAGGCCTCTGGGAGAGCACAAACCCCATGAGGAGGTAGGTCCTGGAGAGCCCAGGCCATGGCTTTGGGGACTCACCTTCTGAATCACCCACTGCATGAGGCCCACATAGTACAGAACTGACATGACACAGCTGAAGAAGATGACAATGGGCAGAACCTGCCAGGGGGGAGAGCACAGGCGCTGGGGTTAGAGGCAGATCCCCGCATGGGACTCAGGGCCTAGGGGTCCTCAGGCAATCCACTTTGTCCATGGCCTTGCCACTTGGAGATCTGACAGGGTCAAGGAAAAAGCTGCTCATTTCTCAGGACCAATGAGCCAAGAACTAGACTCACAGGGGGCCTGTGGTCCTGTTACCCCGCTTCCAGTTACCAGGCTCGTCTCTGCCTCCTCCAGGCCTCATCTGTTCTTCCTTCATAACTTCCTTCATGTCCCTTCGCTCCCCACCAGTGCCCTGGCACCACCCCACTGCATCTCTGCTGCAGTCTGATTTATAATAGCAAGGATTGCCAACCCAGGGATGTCTGTCGGCAGAGGACTGGTTTCATAACCGCATGACCATGCAGCAGGGGACCAAGAGTCTGGAAACAAGAATGAGGAGGCTCTCCATGGGCAGTTAGGGAAGAATTTCCAAGACAGCATCTCATATGAGAAAGCGGAAGGTGTAAACAGGGTGTACGCTGTGCTGTTCTATGTGTAAGGAAGGCAGGGGGTGGCACTGTGCGTGTGCTTGTGCTGCACACAGTATCATTGAAGTATATGCAAAGGAGGGAGTTGCCTTGGGGAGGGAATAGGTGTTGGTAGGGGAGGCAGACTTGCTTTTAACTACATCCTCTTTTATACTGTTAGAATGCGTTATCTGTTCCAAACTTTTTTTTTTAATTTTTATGTTTTTAAAGAATTTATTTATCTGAGAGAGAGAGCGAGCACCAGCAGGGGAGCAGCAGGCAGAGGGAGAGGAGGAAGCAGGCTCCCTGATAAGCAGGGAGCCCAATGCAGGACTGGATCCCAGGACCTGGGATCAGGACCCGAGCCAAAGGCAGCTGCTTCACCGACTGAGCCACCAGGTGCCCATCCAGTTTTAAAATAAGTTATGCAGAATCAATAATAGCAGGTGTATCCTTAAGCTAAAATATTAAGTGGGGAAACTAGATATTAAAAGAATAGAAAGGCTGGAAGTCAGTACCTCCAAACAGTGAGTAGCTGCTGTGTGTGCTGGGACTATGGAAATTTGTTTTTTTTTTTTTCTCTGTATTTCCAATTTCTCATCTGCTCCTATCATTTTCTGTAATAGATGGACACCTCTCAAGGGAAGGGAACATGGGTAGAGAGGAGGTTTGGGGAAGTTCATCAGTTGGGTTTTGAACTTGCTGGGTGTGAGATGCCTGGGGAACAGCCAGGGGGAGTTCTCAGTGGGCAGGCCGATAAAAGGGTCAGGAGCTCAGAGGAGAGGTCTGGGCCAGGCCTGGGTTGGGTTGGGACTCTTGTGCACGAAAGCGTAGATTGGAGACCTTGGGACAGATGTACCTCTCCGAGGGAATCGCCCTGAGTGAGCAGAGCAGTGAGGAAGGACAGGGCCCTGGGGTCATGTCACTGAAGGCTAAGAGGGGAAGGTGGGGCATAGGGAGGGGACAGAGAAGATACAGAGAGGTGGGAGGACACCCAGGCCAGCAGTGTGATGGAAACTGAGGACAGCTCTTCAAGTAGGAGGGCGAGTCAGCAGTGCCAGATGCATCAGAGCATTCCAGAAAGGTGAGGAGTGATATGGACCCCTGACAGCTAGGAAATCAGGGGTCCCTGGTGGAGACAACAGGAACAGGCAGCTCCTTGGAGAAGCTTAGCTCTGCCAGAAGGTTACCTCAGGAGACGTAAGGGGTGATGGAAGAGCTGTTTTTGTGTTTAATAAGGGGAGTCTTGAGTGATCCCATTCAGGCTCCCCTTCAAAATGGATTGGGGCTGCAGGATGGCCCCAGACGACGACAGAGCCTCTGACCCAGGCAGCGCCACCAGGGAGGAGAAGCAGGCCCTGCTGGGGTGTTTCCCGTCCCTGCCCAGCTGGACACCACGGCTTCATGTGGACTGGCTCCGCTCCACGTCCCTGACCGCCCCCCCCCCCAAGCCTCCCTGCGGGGGGGTGGGGGTGCTGCGCGGGGAGAAGCCCTCCTCCTGCCCCGTGACTGCGCTGGCTGCCTGGCGCCGGCACGCCCCCAACACGAGGTGCTGACGTCATCCGCCCTCCCTCGCAGCGAGACCCAGGGACAATCACGTACTGTCTAGACGGCTTGTCCAATTTATCACGAGAGGCACTGCCCGGCGGCGGCCTGACAGGGCTGCAGACATGGCCCAGACCCGGGAGCAGAGAGCCCCGGCCGGCGGGACCTGGCTGCAGATCTGGGACTTTCTCCTGGCAGCAGAGAGAGTTTCTACCCGTGAGACGCAGGTTTTTGGTGCAAGGGAACCTGTGTTTTGCATTAAAGGGTGACTGTCTTGGGAGGGAAGATAGATGGAAGACAAGTGACCTCCAGTTTTCTAATGTGGGACATTTCATGCTAATAAGGTCCCTGAGGCCCACATGATCTCCCAGCCTGAGAAACAACTCCCAGGCTTATGGCACGAGCGATGGCAAAAGACAGGAGAGGCAGCTGAAGGCAGTGTTGCTGTAGTCGGGGAAAAGGATGCACCATTAAGTCCTACTATGTGTCTATATGCAGTCCTGTGTGCGATGTGCCAGGTGCAGTGCCCAGTGTGTGGCAACTCATCGATCCTCAAATCAACTGAAGTAGATGTAAATCCCCTTCACCAGTGGGAACACTGAGAGTGTGAGGTGTTGCTTACCTGCTCAAGGTCACACACCTGCCAAAAGACAGAGCGCTTCCTAGTTGCTGTGCAGGTTGCCAAGACCCTGCCATGACCCTAAAGAGGTTTGCCCTGTTGCCAGTCCTGGACAGGCATTTCTCTGTCTGAGGAGAAGCATTCATCTCCTACAGGAGTGAGCTTCCAGCTGGGAGCAGCCCTAAGTAAGTCCGGACCATTGCACTTCAGAACTTTAGAGCTGGCTGGTCCTTCTAGTACCGATACTCATCAATAACTGTAGGAAGAGGGAATTTCTAGCTTGTCTAGGCCAATGGTTCTCAAAGTATAGTGCCTGGACCAGTAATACCACCTAAGAATTTGCTAGAAATGCAAATGTTGAGCCCCACACCCAGAGTTTCAGATTCAGGAGGTCTGGGGCAGGCCTGAGAATTTGGGCCTTAGAATTGCCAGATGCTGCTGGTGCTGCTGGTCTGGATGCCACACTCTTAGAACCACTGCTCTAGAGTTTAGACCATATACTTACTCTGAGAGAATGTCAACTTTTTACCAGGAAACAGGCTCTAAAAGGCAGGACCAAACCCACTGAGGATGTGGCCCTGATGCTTCCTCTTCATGGAGGAAGCTGAGCCAGCTTTTAATGACTTCCTGATGAAGAACTCCCACACGCCAAGCCCCAAAGGCCTAAGCACTCCAGAAAGGGCCCTGTCACCAGCCCCACAAAACCCCATAAAAATTCCAAACCACAAACTCCAAAGTTGGTCAACAGTACACTAAAAGGATCATACACCATCATCATTGGGGATTTATTCTAGGGAAGCAGGGATGGTTCAACATCCATGAGTCAATCAACTTGATATAGACATTAAAAAACAAATGATAAAAACACATGGTAATCTCAAAGATGGACAGAAAGCATTTGACAAAATTCAACATCCATTCATGATAAGAACTCTCAGGGATCCCTGGGTGGCGCAGCGGTTTGGCGCCTGCCTTTGGCCCAGGGCGCGATCCTGGAGACCCAGGATCGAATCCCATGTCAGGCTCCCGGTGCGTGGAGCCTGCTTCTCCCTCTGCCTATGTCTCTGCCTCTCTCTCTCTCTCTCTCTCTGTATGACTATCATAAATAAAATAAAATAAAAGTTAAAAAAAAAATAAAAGAACTCTCAGCAAAGTGGATGTAGAAGAGATGCACCTCAATATAATAAAGGCCACATATGACAAACCCATAGCTAACATCATACTCATTAATGAAAGGATGAGAACTTTTCCTCTGAGATGAGGAACAAGACAAGGATGTCTACTCTCACAACTTCTATTCAATATACTATTGGAAGTCCTAGTCAGAACAATTAGTCAAGAAAAAAAATAAAAGGTATCCAAATTAGAAAGGAAGAAGTAAAATTGTCATTCTTTGCAGATAACATGATACTGTATATTTAAAAAAATCTAAATCTAAAGACTCTGCCGAACAATCACTAGAAATAATAAATGAATCAGTAAAGTTGCAGGATACAAAATTAACATACATAAATCAGCTGTGTTTCTATACACTAATGAGTTATCAGAAAGAGAAATTAAGGGAAAACATCCCATTTACAATTGCATCAAAAGAATAAAATGCCTAGGAATAAATTTAATTAAGGAGGTGAAAGACCTGTACTCTGAAAATTATAAACACTAGTGAGATGAGGCACTTGGGTGACTCAGTTGGTGAAGTGTCTGCCTTCGGCTCAGGTCATGATCCCAGGGTCCTGGGATTGAGCCCTGTGTTGGGTTCCCTACTCAGTGGGGAATCTGCTTCTTCCTCTCCCTTAATCCCTCTCCCCAATTTGTGCTTGATCACTCTGCCTCTCTCAAATAAACTTTTTTTAAAAAGGCATTGGTGAAAGAAATTAAAGGTGACACAAATAAAAGATATCCCATGCACATGGATTGGAAGAATTAATATTATTAAAATGTCCATACTACCCAAAGCATCAGAATATCAGTGGAATTTTTCATGGAACCAAAACAAATAATCCTAAAACTTATGTAGAACCACAGAAGACCCTGAATAGTCAAAGCAGTCTTGAGAAATAAGAACAAAGCTGGAAGTACCATGCTTCCTGATTTCAAGCTATACTACAAACCTATAGTTATTACAACAGTGTGGTATTGCTACGAAAACAGACACATAGATCAAAGGAATAGAATAGAGAGCCAGAAATAAGCCCATGTTTGTATGATCAGTTAATTTACAACAAGGAGGCAAAAATGTGCAATGGGAAAAAGACCATCTCTTCAGTAAATAGTGCTGAAAAAACTGGAGAGTTACATGCAGAAGAATGAAACTGGACCACTTTCTTACACCATACACAAAAATATATTCCAATGGATTAAAGACTTGAATGTAAAACCTGAAACCATAAACTCCTAGGAGAAAACGTAGGCAATGAGCTCTCTGACATAGGTGTTAGCGATGTTTTTTTGGATCAGTCCCCTCAGGCAAGGGCGACAAAAGCTAAAATAAGCAAATGTGATTACATCCAATTAAAAAGCTTCTGTGCAGTGAAGGAAACCAACAACAAAACAAAGGGACAACCCACTGAATGGGAGAAGATATTTGCTAATCATATATCTGTTAAGGTGTTAACATCAAAAATATATAAAGAACTTAAATAACTAATATCCCCCAAAGGAACTCGATTAACAAATGGGCAGAGGACCATTTTCCCAAAAAAGACATGCAGATGGCCAACAGATACATGAAAAGATGCTCAACATACAGATCACCAGGGAAATGCAAATCAAAACCACAATGAGAGATCACCTCACATTGGTCAGTTTGACTATTATCAAAACCACAAAGGGGATGCCTGGATGGGTCAGTTGGTTTAGCATCTGACTCTTGATCTCAGCTCAGTCACGATCTCAGGGTCATGAGATAGGGCCCCACATTGGGCTCCACAATGGGTGTGGAACCTGCTTGAAATAAATAGATAAATAAATTAAAAATTTAAAAATTTCAAAAAGTAAATAAGTCACAGGAATGCAATGTTCAGCATAGGGAATACAGTTGATAATATTGTAATAACTTTGTACAGCAACAGATGACTTATAAGAAGACTTATTGTGGGGATCATTTCATAATGTCTAAGAATATCGAAGCACTATGATATATACCTGGAACTAATAGGATATTATGTTGGCTATATTTCAATAAAAATAAAGGGGAAAAAAAGGAGGAAAAAAGAGAGCATGTATGTGTGATACTAACCAAACAGGCACACAAAGCTGGAAGATCCCTCTGGGGGGGGGGGGTGCCACAATGCCTACTCCACCACTCCCCTTACAGAAAGGCTGAGGGCACTTATTCCAAGGCCACGCCAAGGCCTCCTGACTTCCTGCTGCCACCACCCCTTGCCCTCAGTGCTCTAACCACTCTGCTTCTCATGCCCAACTGCCTGTCAAAGTCTCCTTCAGAGACCTTTGCAGGAATAGAGGGGAAAGGAGAAAAAATGAGTGGGAAATATCAGAAAGGGAGACAGAACATGAGAGACTCCTAACTCTGGGAAACAAACAAGGGGTAGTGGAAAGGGAGGTGGGCGGAGGGTGGGGGTGACTGGGTGATGGGCACTGAGGGGGGCACTTGATGGGATGAGCACTGGGTGTTATGCTATTTGTTGGCAAATTGAACACCAATAAAAAATAAATAAGAAAAAAAAAAGAGACCTTTGCAGATGCCAGGTTCTCACAAGATCTCTCCCAGTCCAATCGCCCTATCCCTCTTCTCCTAGCACCCCACCCTGGTTTCCACTTACTTCCCACACCTTGGTTTCCACTTCCCACACCCTTCCCTGAAAATCCCACTCACTGAGGTTACCAGGGACCCCTTGATTCTTAAATCAACCATGTGCCTTTTAGCCCTTTTCTTATTTGCCTTTTATTTTTGGTCAAATGTGGCATTGCCAACCATGGGGATGGCTGAGGCTGCAACAGGCAGACACGCTGAAACCCTTGGGAGATGAAAACATTTTCTTTCAGCTAGGTGGTCTTCAGGGAGAGAACATTGAGCAGTGCTGCTGAGCTTCGTATGTGGGTGCATGTTCCAGAGGCTGGAGCCATGGTGAAGGAACAAGTGAGCATGCGCCACCAGGCCAGCCAGGTCCAGGAAGGATGCAGGAACCTCAGGGGAGGTGACTATGTGGGTGGGAAATTACCAGAAGGGAGATGGAGCCAAGGTGGAATGATTACTCAAGAAGACACAGTCAAGAGGTGGCTGCCACGTCGACGGCGCTGGACTCCAGGGCAGGAGAGGTGGAGGGACAGAGAAGCCCCAGGCAGAGACTCAATTTCCTGGAGAAGTGATGAGCTGGACATGGCCCAGCAGGAAGCAGCTTGGATTTTGAAAATCTGAGTGAGCTCAGAGGAGACTTCCCCAGGCCATCAAGAGCCAAAGGCCTTGGACTCCATCCATGTGATCCATGGAAAGAAAGCAAAGAAAGCTCCTGAGTCTTCCATTCGACTTGGCGCCAACAAAACCACTCCCATCTTGAGGACCAGTCCCAAGCTTAGCAAGTGCCTGTGTGTGTGTGTGTGTGTGTGCATGTGTGAATGTGTGTGTGATGCAGGGAGGGGCGTGGTGCGGGAGAAGCTAATAGGCAAGGGGGTGAGTGAAATTTTGCGATTAATGAATCTTGTGAAGAAGGAAATTCCAGGACCATGGGGCATTTGAGTCCTCCCTGATCTGGTCTGTCTTAGGGAAGGAGGCCACCATCTAATACACTAACCATGAGTTTGACCAGAGGACAGGGCCTTCCAGGGGCCAAAAAAAAAAAAAAAAAAAAAAGGTTAGCATTTGACTGGGAAATGCTGAGTCTGGCTAATGATAAACTCACCTCCCTTCTTTTTTCTCTCTTGGCTGAATATTCAAACTCAAAGTCTTTAGCAACCATTTAATAGGTTTTAAATTTAACATTAAATTAAGGTTACCTTTTGATTAAGGTTACCTTTTGAATTTGGAAGGGAGAGGTGATGTCCCTGACTTCAACTTACAGTATGAGAAGAAAACACCGCTTGGCTGGTAGTTCAAACACCCTCTCCTAGCCCTCACTCTGCCCTAACTCACTGGGTGCCTGAGCCCAGGCCACTGTTCCTCTGGAGTGTGGTTTGACCATCTGTAATATCGGTGTGGGGGGCAAAGATCAATGAGCTCCCTTCCAGCCCAACAGTCTTTGAAGCCATGCTTGTACAGGGTGATTTAGGGAGATAGGCAGGTAGCAAGTGTGCACATGTTCTTCCAGAAAGGGAGAAAAGATGGGAAGACACACAACTAACTTTCATGAGATGATGGACACGGCAGCAAGCCAGGGGATCGTTTCAGTGCTGGAATGGGAGAGAAGCAGGGTAGGGACATCCATGGACTGCTGCTTGGCCTGCCCCCGCACCCCTTCCCCTGCTGCTTTTGGTGACAAAACCTTAGTTTTCCTTTGGGAAACCACCCCCTCCTCCACTCTCACCCAATCGGCTCCAGGTTTGGTGGACCAAAGCCATTTACCCTCCATGGCTCCAATTCAGAGATGGCTTGTACTCCAAGCCAGACCAAGAATAGTCCACTCCTGGATTTCATGCTAGAATTGGTGAAAATCAGGTTTGCTCTCTCTCTTTCCCTCCCTCTAGGTAAGGTTGCTCAGTTGTTTGGACGTAAGCCTGGTATCTCTTTGCCACCAGCTCAAGGGAGCCTACCCGAGACCAAGACTGAGGCCAACATCAAGAACATAGAACCAGGACATGGAGCAGGTGGATCCCAGGGGATGCTCAATACGTGGATCCAGCAGGATCTGAGGCCCCTGGATTTCTCAGTTACAGAACTTAATCTTGATTTTTTTAGTTCTGTTTTATTTTGGATTTTTTTTGGCTTAAGTCAATTTGAGTTGTGTTTCTGTCACTTACCACTAAGTCAGGAGCTAAGCACCTGACTGGTCAGGAAGTACGGCCTAGACTCTCAAATATGGCCCTGAGTTGTGGCCAAGAGGGACTGTCATTGCTGTTTCCCCCAACAGGAATGTTAGCTGTCATCTGGGCCCTGCTCCTGTACCAGACCACAAACACTCACTTGGAACACAAGTGCACCCTGGAAATGCAGCAAATCACAGGTCCTATAGGACCTTCTATCACAGAGGAACAGTACTGCCTCTCCTGGGCAATGCTCCTTGGAATGATAAGCTTCTTAGGGCAGCTACCACTCAATCAGAGCACCTGACTCCCTGGCTTTGGGTGGGAGCACAAGACCCCAGTTTTTCCCACTGTAGCATCCCATGCACTGGACTTAGCGTTTGGTCCAGAAATGGTCACATGACCTAAGGCAGAGCAATCTGAAGCTTGTCCCAGGGTTTTCTAACTTGGGTTGGCAGAGAAGAGTTTCCCTCATTCTGGGAGAACATGCTGTAAGAATGAGCACCTGATGTTGCTGGGGGCCAGGGGAAGATCTGGTATGCAAGAGTGAAGCTAATGTCCTGGCATATGCAGAAGTATGGGGCTGGGGGCCATGAACCTGACAGCCCAGGGTCCAGCCTGCACTAGCTGTACCTTGCCTTCCAGTAGGCAAGGCAAGAAACAGCCCTCCCTCTCTCCTCCCTTTAAAGCAAGTGTTAAATGGGTTTCTGTCACTTGCAACCAAGCAATCCTAAAGAATATTCTTTTCTTCAAAAACAAAGGAAAAACAAACATCTAAGGTCTGGGCCCCTTTGTTACCGCTGTCTATCAAGGAAAGTGCTTTGATATCAAGGCACAGAAACTAATAAACAAGAGCTTTGGACCTGGGTTCCAATCTGGATCCCAGCACTCATTAGCTTTGTGGCTTTGTGCAAGTAACAACCACTCTGAACCTCAGTATCCTCCTCTGTGAAAAAGAGGATAATGATAGCATTTCCCTCATGGGTGGTTGTGGAGGCAAAGTGAGTGCCAAGCACATGGTTCTTGCTCCACACCTAGGAGCTGTTATTATTTCCTTCTCCCTGTGCTTTTCTTCTCTGCTCCATCAAGATCTCAGATCTAGAGGTGGACAAAAGGGTTTCTGGTGGCCCTGGAACTTGCTGCAAAGACGCTGTGTAGCTCTTGGCTCCAGAGGGTTGGGAAGCTATGGGCTCTGCTGGGGAGGTTTGGAGAAAGAAGAGTTCAGCGCTGGTCTTGGGCCAAAGGGAAAGCTGCTCAGGACCACACAGTCATGGGAATGGCGGCCCAGCCAGGAGAAGGATCCCAACCCACAGCCGTGGCTCACAGAGTCAGACCTTCCCAGCAGGCACAGAGGGACTTCCCACGTGCAGACACAGAAGAACCACCATTTGTTCCTCAAAGAGCAGTGTCCAGGCGCTGGGCGGGGGTTTGTAGGGCTCAGGGTCAGTTAAGGGACACAAGGATGAGTAAGACCAAGGCCCTGCCCTCAAATGGCTAAATGCAAACACAGCTACAAGATGCGGAACTAAACAATGTGCTTCCTGCAGGCCCCCTTGGCCTCCATTCCCCACAGTGACCTCTCTCCTGCACTGTGGCAGCCTGGTGGCCCCAGGTCACCACATGGGTATGGGGCAGCCTCCTCTGGCCCTCTATTCCAAACATCCCAGCTACAGCCCATCCTACCCACTATTGACATGATTACCGTCCCAAAGCTCCAAACAGTCCTTCCCCGCTCAAAAAATCTTCAATAGCTTCCATTTCCTGGGGACAAAACCCAGGTGCCCCCTCCCGGCATTAGGGCCCTTCCAGGTACTGTCCCACCAAACTTCTGGGTTGAGCCCTAGCCTGTGCCTTCCTGCAAATAACTCCCATGCCACCAAAAGGAACTTCGCCCTGTACCTGAGACACACCTGTGCTTTCTTACCTGGGTGCTTATCCCATGAACTTCCTCCTCTCGCCTATCTGCGCATCCAAATCTCTCCTTTCCTGCACATCCTGCAGCCCCACGTCAAACACCGCCTCCTTGGGGAGTCCTCCTCGCTGCCCCTGGCTTAAGCCATGCCTCCCTGCATAGACTCCCCCAGCACTTTCCGTTGTGCCCACTGCACTTGAAATGACAGCCTGGGGAGGTCAAACCACAGAGTGTTGTATGTTTGTCTCTAAAGGAATGAGAAGATGCTGGCTGCTGTCTCTCTGGCGAGCACAAGAAGTCATGCTGGAGCCGGTCTTCCCTGCGTCTCCCTGGAACCTTGGGTGGCCCCCTCTTGCAAATGCCAATGTGAAGGGAGCAGCCCTCCCCCACCCTACAGGGATGGTGTCAGGAGACCTTCAGAGGGGGCTGGCAGAGGCTGCCCCTCCAGGTCCCTCCTCTACACAGAGCTGGTCTGAGAAACATGATGGACAAGCTCATCCCAGGGCACAAGACCCCTGAGAGGACAGGTCCCCTCCTTCATTCGTCCTAGGATTGACATTATTAGAATGCCTTGGATAAAGTAGAAGTTTTCCCAAGAGTTGCTGGCACAGACACTGTGACGCCAAGAGGACCTCACCACAAGCTGGTGGCAGGGGAAGTGGAGCTGGAGATGTCTAGACTCATAATCCAGCTCAACATCAGCCCAGAAACGTGCAGCCAAGCCTATGGCTCAGGCTGGAAGCCTCTGGGGCCCAACACCCACCGTGGGATGGGAAGGCTCTAGAAATAATGGCCAGAGTAATAAAGAACAGAAACCTCCTGAACCTACATGTGGGATCCCGCACAGCAGCCCCGTGGTAACAGTGGTCTAGGGTGTCCTCCAGGAGGCAGCATGAGTTCCTGTCCATGGTGCCACGGCCACAGTGGCAGGAAGTCTCTCTCTCTACTTGGCATCAGAAGTGGAGCTTATGCCTGGAGGGGGCTTCAGGTTCAGGGTCCTTAGACAGCTTGGGTCAGGGAGGAGGCAGAAGGGAGCCATGCCAGAGGCTCCTTCCTTAGGGAAGGAGGCACGTGGGTGCTCAGGCCACCACCAACCGGACAAAGAAGAAATGCAGCTGCACTTCCACTCAGAACAGTGGACAGGCTGCACCATGGCAAACTCAGCGCAGGCTGCCCGTTAAAGTCAGGGTAGGGGCCCCGCCACACGCAATAAGGCCTTGGGGTCGTCAGTTTCCCCCATAGCATTTGCACTGCAGGAGGCACATTAAAAACTGGTTGGTTACTGGAAGGAGAGAAGGACAGAGGGAGGGAGGGAGGGGCTGCAGGCCCAGAAGAGTCCAGAGGAGAGTCATAGCTTGCAGCTGGCCAGCTTCCTGCAGGGGTGGCCCGAGAGGCCCTGGAAGTAGAAGCAGCCTGAGAAGGCCACTTAGGACTAAGGTTCCCTGCAGCATGGTGGGGGCTAAGGCGAAAGCAGGTGCCGGCCCCCTGTCCCCTGCTTCTAGTCCTCAGCCTTACGTGATTCTATCATCTGGGGGTTGACTTTTAAGGAAAAGAATACAGACATATCTTACTTGGCAAATTTTACAAAATACACTGAAAACAGCGGCAGAGGAAAACACTGTGGGCCCCCCACCCCGGCTCAGCACCCCGAGGCTTGTTCTTCCCCAGCATCCAGGCCGTGGCTCCCTCAGCAGGAGTCCTCCTGGCCCACCTGTTTGCCCAGACACCCCCCCACCCCAGCTGGAGGCGCCCAGTGACCCCGGCTACAGGCCTCATGGGCCAAGAGTCGAGCTGACCTGAAATGCGAAGACACCCTTGACCATCGCCTCCCCAAACACGAAGCTGGAACCGACATCCGTGTAGCTCAGGAAGATCTGAAAGCAAAACACAAAACAAAGTAAAAATCTGGAGGGAGACCAGGAAGCTGGGCCGGGTGAGCTGGGGGGACCTTGCTGGCCACAGGGCTGTCTAGCAGCCTGGGGGTCAGGGGAGAGGGACCGCAGGCCTCCAGGGCGTCACAGGGCCTGGGTACCACCTGGCACTGCACTCTGTGAAAGCACACTCACGGGTGCTTGCTCCCCTGAGCATATGCTCCCCAAGAGATCTTTTTCCAGCCGCTTCACGGGAACACTTGGGGATGGGACCTTGGGAACAGCCCTAAAGAGGCAGTGGAGGAGGAACTCCCAAGCCAGACGCACCTGAGGGCTCTCCTAGGTGGTGGCTTGTGTGCCTGCCCACTTCCCTCTGACCAATGACCTATCCCGTCCCATCCCAGGCTGGTGGCCTCATGTCCCTGTGCGACCACCCTTCTGCCAGAGCTGATTTTAGGTCTTGAACTTGCATTGTGACTACAGGGACAAGTCAGTGCTCTTGTCCAGACTCTGTGTTCCCATCTATAAAATGACAGTCATGACCAGAGCAGCAACGCTGTCTTTTCCCCCACAACCCACATGCAAGTGCCCTTGGTGTGGGTCGGGGGTCAGGGGAGAGGGACCGCGGGCCTCCTGGGCATCACAGGGCCTGGGTACCATCTGGCACTGCACTCTGTGAAAGCACACTCATGAGTGCTTGCTCCCCTGAGCATATGCTCCCCAAGAGATCTTTTTCTTGGGGCAGGAAGACGGCAGAGCCATGGGCGTGACATGGGATTTCTCGGCTCCACCCTCAACTTCCCACCAGACAGCACATGGAAATTCCAGACAGTGAGACCGGGGTGAGTGGAGGACTAACCATGTGCCCTCGATAACTTCTATTTTAAGAAGTGACTCATGACAGTTGCACAACAGTGTGAATGAACTTCATGACACTTAAAAATCGTGAATATGGTAAATTTTGTGCCATGTGTATTTACTACAATAAACAATGGAATAAAAAACATGATTCAGGAAACTGAACATTATTTGTAAGCATGCATGTACACAAAGTAAATCATTTGTATTTTTTTTCTAGCACTTTTAACTATTATAAGTCCCATGTAACTTGTGACTGCCTAGGGCCACATGCCTTGTACCCGGGTATCCCAAGAAGCTTCCTGTCCTGAAATTCCCTTCCACATCATACCAGCCTCTGAAAGGACAGCTCCAT
This sequence comes from Canis lupus baileyi, assembly GCF_048164855.1. Taxonomy (NCBI): domain Eukaryota; kingdom Metazoa; phylum Chordata; class Mammalia; order Carnivora; family Canidae; genus Canis; species Canis lupus. The sequence continues at coordinate 55,616,973 of NC_132839.1, read as the reverse complement.
CTGGGTAGGTGGTCCCAGGCCTGAGGGACATAGCAGCCACACTGCTTGGCCCCCAGCTGCTCACCCGGTCTGGGACCCAGGGCACACCCACTGTTCTGGTCCCAATCCCCCTCTACGGCCTCACCTCTATTTTCTGGCAACTCAAGACACCCTGGGCAGCTGGATCCTATGCACACACCTGGATCTGGTTGCCCATCCACTGGAATGCAATAAATCCTGGTTCTGTTCTGATGACGAAGAGTCCAAGCACAAACTGTAGTCCAAGGCCCCAGAACACAGCCCTCCAGGACACCTGCCACCGAACAGAAAGGTGCTGGCGAGTTCAGCTCGTTAGGGGACCCACAGGAAACTGCATGGGGTAAAGGCAGAGATCATGGTGCTACTGAGGGGAGGTGGGAGGTTTGGCCCATCTGGAGGAATGAGACTGAACCCAGCCAGAACTCTGGGCCAATGGTAACAGCCCCCTGGAGTCGTAATAGGACACACACTAGCAGAAACAGGCCTGGGGCCGTGGGCAGTGGTGGGGTGAGGTCTAAGGACCCATGCAGGACACCAGCAGTCTCCAGCCTGCCATGGCACTGGGTCCTGGTCATCACTGGGCGGGCATTGTGGCCTCAGGCTCTGGCTTTAGTGTAACCTCCATCTGCCTGGCCCTTCCCCTGCCCACCTCCCTGGGCAGGGCTCCCGACTGCCCCAACCCCACTCCCTTGGGGCCCACATTCCCAACAGAGGGTCACTGATGCCTCTCAGGTGTGCATGAGGATCTCCAGGCTTGACTGGAGGCTGTGGGGAGATGTTAACCACACAGTGAAACAGGGAGGGACCCTGGCTTCAGGGGGTGGTGGCCCTGTCCAGGCCTGACAACTAAGTACTCACTGCATAGTGATGCTTCGAGCAGGCAAAGAGGAGACCGATGAACACGCAAATTCCTGCAAAGGACACTAGCTGCTCAGGTCGCTGGGATGTGTCCAGAATCAGCCACAGGATCAAACCCAGGAAAGCAGTGAGGGCCAGACCCCTGAAGGAGAGAGACAGAAATCTGCCACTCTCAGCATTTCCTCCACCTGCTTCCCACGTCCACGATAGCACCCAGGGCCCCAGGGAAATAGTACTTGGGGCTGGTGGGAGGAGAGAGAGCCATGTGACCTCACAGACTACCTAGGCTTTCTGAGTTTAGTGCCCCCATTTGGGAAAATGAAGCCAAAGATCTGCATGTCTCCAGGCTGCCAAGAGGACTAAATGGGGGAATGTGCGTGCTCAGCTTTACACAGTGCCAAGAACACAGCTCCAGCAAGGGGCAGGAACTCCCACAGCTTTTGGTGATGCTCAGCTCAGCCTCTGACCTTGTCAGGGTGAGGTGGGGCCTGGGTGGCCCAGGACACAGCAGTTGGGACCGTGAGCTCTGATTCCCAGAGCAATAATGTCACTCTAGGCAGGTGAGCCAAGCGCCTGAGATTGAGGCCTGGAAGAAAGCTTCGAGGCCATGCTTCCTTCTCTGAGGCTGGAATTGGCTTATCCAGGAGGTTTGGGCATTGGGTGCTCAAGGTCTACCCCCAACCTGGTCATCAACTCATCCGGAACAACTGATGACAGCTAATGTTCACTGAAAATCTATCTATTACATGCCAGGAACTACACTGGATGCTGAGAGACATATGGTCACTGCCCTCACTATAGAAGCAAAGAAACTGAGGCACAGTGAGTTTCAATGACTTGCCCATGGCCATCTATTTGAACAGTAGCAGATCTGAGATTTTAACCCAGGCACCCGGGCAGCAAGCATATCCTCTTAACTAGCTCCATGCATGGCCAGCAGCTGGTAAGAGGCAGATCCAGGACCAGAGCTCACATCTAGAGTTCACCACTTACTTCGGCCCGTGTCTCCAAGCACCTAACACCCCTGGTCCACGGGCACAGTTTCCACCTTGTCTCTGTACCACTCGCCTTACTGTTTCTCTGGACATTAACTCACTTTATAGACACTTAAGTGCAGGGACACCTAGCTGTCTTAGTCTGTAGAACCTGTAACTGTTAGTCTCAGGGTCATGAGTTCAAGCCTCACACTGGGTGTGGAAACTACTTAAGACAAAATAAAAATAACAAGTAAGTACATGTTTGGGGCTGGGTTTTTATTGTTGTCATTTGTTTTTAACAGCATTGGAGAGGTACAATTGACATATAACAAATAGAATATGTTGAAATACACAATTTACAAAATTTAAAAAAAAGAAGGGCATCTGGGTGGCTCAGTCGATTGACATTCAACTCTTGATTTTGGCTCAGATCATTATCTCAGGGTTATGAAATTGAGCCCCGTGTTTGGCTCTGCACTGGGCATGGAGACTGCTTAAGATTCTCTCTCTCCCTCTCCCTCTGCTCCTCAACACCCCGCTTGCACACATGTGTATTCTCTCTAAAAAAAAAAAAAAAGCATATAATTTGATAAGTTTTGATGTATGTAGGCACCTTGAAACCATCACTACAATTAAGAATTGAACTTATCGGGCAGCCCTGGTGGCGCAGCGGTTTAGCACCACCTGCAGCCCAGGGTGTGATCCTGGAGACCCAGGATTGAGTCCCACGTTGGGCTCCCTGCATGGAGCCTGCTTCTCCCTCTGCCTGTATCTCTGCCTCCCTGTGTATCTCTCATGAATAAATAAATAAAATATTCTTTTAAAAAAAGAATTGAACTTATCATATCCATGGCTCCTCAGTAATTCCCGGCTTCCCTCCTTGTCCCCAGGCAACAACTGACCTGCTCTCTGTCACTAGATTAGTTTGCATTTTCTAAAATTTTATATAAATGAGATCATACCATACATATCCTTTATCTGACTTCTTTCACTCAGCATAACTATTTTTGAGATTCCTCCATGTTTTTGCACGTATCAGTAACTCATTTATTGCTGAACAGTATTCCCTTGCATGGATGCACCACAATTGGCTTATCCTTTTGCCTGCTGATGGACATAAAGGTTGTTTCCAGTGATGGCTATGACAGATAAAGCTGCTGTGAACATTGAAACATTCATGTGCAAGTTTTTGTGTGGCTACACACTTTCATTTTCCTTGGGTCAATACTACCTGGGTAATACTTGGGTAAGTGGAATGGGTGGTCATGTGGTAGGTCTAACTTTTTAGGAGACTGCCAAACTGTTTTCCAAAGCGACTGTACAATTTTACACTCCCAACAGCGTTCCAGTTCCTCTACATCTTTGCCACACTTCATATGGTCAATCTTTCAAATTCTAGTAATCTAATAGACATGCAGTAGTATTTCTTTGTGGTTTGCATTTCCCTAATAACTAATGATGTTGAGCATCTTTTCATGTGCTTATTCACCACCTGCATTTCTTCTTTAATGAAATGTCTGTTCACATCTTGAGCCCATTCTTCAATTGGGTTGTTTTTCTTATTATTGAGTTTTGAGAGAGCTTAATATACTTTGGATACAAGCTCTTTGTCAAATGTGTGATTTGTAAAACTTTTCTCATAGCCATGCCTTGTTTTTTTTATTCTCTTAACCATGTCTTTTGAAGAGAAGTTCTTAAATCTGCTGAAATTCAATTTGTCCAATTTTTTAATGGATTTTGATTTTGGTTTTGTATCTAAGAAATTTACTTAACTCAAGGTCACAAAGATTTTCTCCTACATTTTCTTATAGACGTTTTATAGTTTTAAGCTTTCAATTTACATTTATGATCTATTTTCAGTTAATTTTCTATAGTGGAAAATTATATATAATTTTATAATTTAAATTATAATTTATAATTATAATTTATAACTATAATTATATGAGGCATGAATTATTATACTATTTTGTTTCTCTTCTTCCTTTTGACAATGAATATACCATTGTTTTAACATAATATGTTGAGATGATTATTTCTCCATTGAATGGCTTTAGCACTCTTGTCAAAAGTCAATTGGAGATATATGTGTGTATGTGTTTTTATATATATATAAAAATTCTGGGCTCTCTATTCAATTCTATTTATCTATTTGTCTTTTTTAATGCTGATACCATATTGTCTTGATTACTATAGCTTCACAGTAAGTCTTAAAGACAGATAGTATAAATTAATCATTTGAATTTTAGAATCATCTCATCAGTTTATACCCCAAAAGTCTGCTATAATTTTGACTGAGCTATTGTAAGAATCAATAGATTAATTTGAGGAGAATTGATATATTGACAATACTGAGGCTTTTGATCCAGGAAACTGATTATTGTCCCACTATTTAAGTTTTAATTTCTCTCAGCAGTGTTTTTGCAAGTTTCAATGTACAAGTTTGCATATCTTTTGTCAGATTTTACTTTAAGTATTTTATGTTTCATGCTATTCTAAATGGCATTTACAATTTTAACTTATTACTGCTTATTCTTAGTATATTTAAATATATTTTTTGCCTGTTGATCTTGTATCCTGCAGCTTGTTAAACCCACTTATCAGTTCTATTAGCTTTTGGGGGTAGATTCCATAGGATTTTCTATGTAGACAATCATGTTGTCTGTGAATAAAGACAATTTGACTTCTTCTTTTTCAACCTACATGTCTTTCATTTCTTTTTCTTACCTTATCACACAAGCTAGAACCTCTAGTACAGTGTTGAATAAAAGTGGTGAGAAGGGATATTCATTATATTCTTGATCTCAGTGGAAAATTATTCAGTTTTTCACAGTTCGGTATGACGTTAGCTGTAGATTTTGCTGTTGTTATTCCTACTCTGCTCAGAATTCTTATCAGGAATAAATGCTGAATTATGTCAAATGCTTTCTCTGAAGTCTATTGGCATGATCATATGTTTTCTTTTTAGTCTATTAATATGACCTATGACACTTTTTAAATATTAAACCAACTTTGGGTTCCTGGGATAAACCCCATTCACTCATATATTATCCCCTTTGTATACTATTGCACTTGGTTTTCTAATATTTTGTTAATAATTTTTACATCTTTATTCATGAAAGATACTGGTCTGTACACTTAATGTGATTACTGGTTCTGGAGAAAGGTTGTGTCTACCATCTTGCTATTTATTTTCTATTTGTCCCATCTGTTCTTAATTTCTCTTTTCCTATTTTTCTACCTTCTTTCAGACTATTTAAAAATGATTCTCCTTTATCTCTCTTACCTTTTTTAAAACTTGTTAGCTACAACACCCTTTCATGTTATTTTAGTAGTTGCTTTAGCATTTATAATATACATCTTTAACTTATCACAATCTACCTTTAAGTGATATTATACTACTTCATGCTCAGTATAAAAACTTTACAGCAATATAATTTCATTTCTTCCCTCCCAACTCTTGTTCTTCACTTCTACATATAAATTCCACAATATAATGTTATTCTTGCTTTATATATGGATTACCTTTGAAAGAGATTTAAATAAAAATAGTCATTATATTTACCCATTCAATGCTCTTTACTCTTGTATAGATCTAGATTTCCCCCTCATATCAGTTTTTTTCTGGTTGAAGAATTTCCTTCAACATTTCTTGTAGTGCAGGTCTGCTTTTTATGTCTGAAAACTTCTTCCAGCTTTTGTATATCTAAAATAGTCCTGTTTCACCTTTTTGGAAGGATGTTTCACTGGTAAAGAACTCTAGATTTACACACTTTTGTTTTTATTGTTCCATTGCCTTTTCATTTGTATTGTTTTTAAGAAGAAATCTACTGTCATCTGTATCTTTGTTCCTCTGCATAGGTTTTCTTCTCTAGTTGTTTTTAGAATTTTCTGTTTTATCACCAGTTTTAAGCAATTTGGTTATGATGTGTTTTTCTTCTTGTTTCTTGTACTGGAGGTCTGTGGAGTTTCTTTGGATTTATAATTTGCAACAAATTTGGTGTTTTTTGGACATAAGTTCTTCAAGTATTTTTTTCTTCCCTCTTTCTCCTCTGGAGACTTCAGGTACATATACCAACTTAAAGTTTGGCCGTGATTAATTGACATTCTGTTTGACTCTTTCAAGTTTTTTTTTTCAAGATTTGCTATGCAGAGTCTGAGGAGGTTTTATTCTATGGTTAGTTTTTCCCTACTATTGACCCAAGATCTTTAGTACTCTAAATAATGCCCTGTGAAGTTATGAAGTTTCCACTCTGTTGAGAATAAACACTATTTCTGGTTCCGTGTAGTTTCCAGGCACCGTTCCCTCTAATCCTTTCAGACGGGTCTTTCCTATGCCTTGGATGGTTTTCTCATTTACATTCACTGATCAAAACTCAATTACATAGTGAAAGAGGACCCTCTGTGAATTTCTGGAGTTTTCTCTCTCTGCCAACATTTTCTCTCATACTCTGCATTGTGAACGCTCACCACTTTGGCTTCCCTGCTTTCCAGCTCTATATTCTCAAGCTAGGAAATCCACTGGCCCACTTTGGCTCCCTTCCCCTGCACTGCAGCCTGGAAACTCTCAATGTGGTATGGGGGATGGCAACCATAGGGCTCATCTCCTTTGTTTCCTGTTTCTCCAGGATCACTGTCTTCTGGTACCTGATGTCAAATATTTTAAGAGCTACTGTTTCAAAAATTTATTCCAGTTCTTTAGCTGTTTCAGGTGGTCTCTGTTACCCCATCTTGACTGGAAGCCAATATCAAATAATGTATTTTTTAAATCGAGACAAAATTCACTACCATACATTTGCCCATTTAAAGTATACAGTGTAATGATCCTCAGTATATTCACAGATGTGTGTGACCATCACTATAATCAATTTTAGAATATCTTGCCAGTCCAAAGAATAACCTAGCACCTCTAGCCATCACCCCCAGTCTTGCCATCTTCTCCCCTCAATCTTAGTTAATCACTAATCTACTGTCTCTATAGATTTGCCAATTTGGACATTTCATATAAATGGTTCTTTGTGGCCGGTTTCTTTCACTTAGCATAATGTTTTCTTTTTTTTTTTTTTTCATTTTAAACAAGAAGTTTATTTAAACAACAAGACACTTGACTTGAAGGGAAAACTATCTAGGATTCATTTATTTTAGAGTAATTTATCCCTCCTTAAAGACAGGTTGCCCTACGTGTAACAGCTACGTACAAAAAAGCATAATGTTTTTAAGCTTTGTTATTATTGTAATATGTAGCTTTCCTTTTTGTGACCAAATAGGATTCCATTATATGGATATACATATTTAAGTTATTCTCTTATCAGTTCATGAACACTTGGGTTGTTTCCACTTTTTGGCTATTATAAATAATGTTACTATGAACATTTGTGTACAAGTTTTTGAATGGACATATGTTTTCTTTTCTCTTAAGTATATATACTTCAGAGTGGAATTGCTATGTATGGTAACACCAGTTACTATGTAGTAACTCCATGTATAGTATTTTGAGGAACTGTTTTCTTTTTAAAGACTTATGAGAGAGAAAGAGAACACAAGGGGGGTGAGAGGGAAAGGGCAGAGGGAGAAGAAGACTCTCTGCTGAGCAGGAAGCCTGATGTGGAGCTCGATCCCAGGACCCCAGGATCATGACCTGAGCTGAAGGCAGCCATGTAACTGAGCCACCTATGCCCCCCCGGAACTAACTTTTCTAAAGCAACTGCACCATTGCACATTTCTACCTACAGTGGATGAGCGCTTCAAGTCTTCCACATCTGAGCCAAGTCTTGTTATCATCTATCTTTTTTGCTATTATCCCTGTAAATGTGAAGTAGTATCTCATGTGGTTTCGATTTGCATTTTTATGATGGCTAATGATGTTAAGCATGTTTTCATGTACTTACTGGCTATTCATATATCTTTGGAGAAATGTCTATTCAAACCCTTTTCCCATTCTTCAATTGAGTTGTCTTTTAATTGTTGAGTTGTAATTCTAGAAGCAAGTCCTTTATCAAAATAAATAAATATTTTCTCCCATTCTGTGGGTTTTCTTTTTACTTTCTTGATGGTGTCCTTTGAATCAAAAAGTTTGCTTTTCAAAAAAAAAAAAAGTTTGCTTTTCATAAAGCCTAATTAATCTGCATATGTTTTTTAAAGGAAACTTTGTATCAATACCTCAAAGGAAAGCCAGTATCAATGATTTGTCACAAATAGATTATTGTAAAAATAAATCCTTTTACAAATCTATTTAATTCTTTTTCTACTATTTAAGTGACACACTTTTATGGGTTTTGTTTTGTTTTTTTGTTTTTTTTTTTTTTTTAGTTTCTTAGCTGCTCCAGGGATTACAACGTGCATTTTATCATATCACAATCTACTTAGGCTACTAATCTACTTAATACTGTGCTAGTTTAATAAAAATCTAGCTGCAAAAAAAAAAACTATTTATAAATTTAATTACAAATTATAAATTTTTGGGCAGCCCCAGTGGCCCAGCAGTTTAGCGACAACTTCAGCCCAGGGTGTGATCCTGGAGACCTGGGATCGAGTCCCACGTCAGGCTCCCTACATGGAGCCTGCTTCTCCCTCTGACTATGTCTCTGCCTCTCTCTCCCTCTCTCTGTGTCTGTCATGAATAAATAAATAAAATCTAAAAAAAAAAGGCCCTGCCTTTCAAAAAAATTATAAATTTTTAAATCTTACTCAAAGTTTATGTAATTTATTTTAAATTTTTTATTCAATGTATTTAAAATTATAAATTATAATTATGAATAATTATTCATTATATATTTATTTATAAATAAAATGAAAACAACGTGCTCACACATAGGCCTGCTCAAATCATTTTGCTGTGGTACCTCCCTAGCTCAGTCACTGGATATCCTTGAGCATCAGTTTCTTTATCAACAAAACGGAGTCCTGAAATAGACAGGGGGTCTTCAGAACTTTTTTAAGGCACAGAAACCTTTTTTTTTTCCTCAGCTAATTGTTTATTTTAATTTTAATTTTTTGCAAACCTCAGTTTATAAAACAGATACAATAGAGCTTCCTGGTTGGGAAGGATTTGGGGCAGGGTTTCTGATGCTCCCCCTCCAATCCCTCTCTCCTGCCCTATGGCACCTCCAAGGTTTCCAGACCTCTAAGGAAGCCAGTTTGAAAACCAGGGAATCACAAACTGTTGTCCAGGAACACGGCTGGCTGCACGAGAATCCCCTAGGGGCTACCTAATGCATGGACACCTGGCCCCCAATGTGGCCTGCTGAGTGCAGGGGTGGTCTGTCCCCTGTAACTGTCTGTCTCTCATACCCCAGGTGATCTGATAGGAGGCACTGACACAGGTCCTCCCTGTCTGAATGGGCTGGAACCTCTGAGCTCAGGAAACTGAGCTGTGGAGTCCTGTTCTCAGATCATAGACACCTCCTATCACTGGGGCAGAGAACCAGACATAGCTGTGGCCATCCAAGCCACCTGCCCCGGGGTTCCCGAGAGGCAAGCAGAGGGGAGTGGGTCCCACAGCCCAGGAACCCCCTGGTGGGACAGGAACAGAGGCCTTCCTCACCCAGGCCTGGTGGGGACCCTGGAGCTGACTCGGAGGCCTCCGCCGATGGCCTCCCCACCCTGCCTGGGGCTGTAAGTTCACTCACCTCTCAACCCAGAAGCTCAGGCGGCAGTGCCCCAGGGGCTTGACACACCTCAGCAGTCGGGGCCCTAGCAGCCTCCTCAGCAGGCTATGGGCCAGGAAGGTAAGGACCACACAGGTAAGGACAAAGAGAGCCAGGGCCCTCTGGAAATCCAGGAGGCCGGCAGTCAGCAGGAAGGCAGCGAACGCTGGGAGTGGGTGGGAATGAAACACAGAAAAGGGGTCACTGACAATGACAGGGGCCTGCCTCCCTGGCCTCCAGCTCCACCTTGTCCCATCCAAAGCACAGAGGATAGGACTGTTACTCAACCTCTCTGAGCCTCAACTTCTTCCTCTGGAGCTGTGGACAGTCATCCCTACTGTGCTGGAGGGTCGTTCTGGCATAACAAGGAAGGTGTGCAGAGGGGCTTTGCACATCGTGGATGCACTGACCGGCTGTGAGGGATGAGGGTGTGGAGGAGGGGGCCAGACAACGGGAGTCTCTGAGCATCGGCACAGGGCCTGCTATGTCCCAGACGGCACAAGGTTCCATGGCAGGTGGAGGTGGACAGATCAGTCACTCCAGGGAGGAGTTCACTCTTGTGTGCAGGATCCTACTCTGAAAATACGGACCATTCTCTCCCTAGAATCTCTTTCTCCCCGCCTCCTCCTCTCCTCTTCGAGCAGCTGAGCCAATCTGCGTTCTGCCTCAAGAAAGGAATATGACCGTGGATAGCAGAGGGGGTAATGTCTCTCCCTGCCTCGTGAACTTCAGAAGCCAGGGCCCTTGAAGGATGGAAAGGACTTACAGCTTTTCCACTGGGTAAAAATGTGGGCTGTGACACTGAACAAGTGAAAGTCCTACCCTACCCCTTTGCTGTCAGACTAGTTAGAGGATACTCATTGGAGGACAGACTAGTTAAAGGACAGACTAACTGGAGGACAGACTAACTGAAAGACACGGGTGGGTTCCTGGGAACAGAGGAGCCTGGCCCCGGGAGGCAGCAAGATTTCAGACAGGAACACCCGGGCACTTTGGGCAGGCAGAGCCACAGGAAGTTTCTGAGGTTCTACATACCAAAGCAGGCACTGAGGTGACAGGCGTGATCTCTGTGAGTATCTGGGAAGAAGATGGGGGAAGGGGAGCAGAATGAGGGGCCTCCATGGTGACCTGCCAGGATGGAGAACGGGGGCACCCACAGAAGCGGGAAGGTGGGTACACTGCTGAGAATGGGGAGTGGACAAGCCCCCTTGGGGACACTGGGAAAAAGGGTGATGGGTTGTTCTCTATTGACAGAAACTCAGTCCCTATCACTCTTGGGCTGATGAAATTGAAAAAGGATATGAGTGGAGTTATATGAAATCAAGCTACTTTTCTCTCCCACATAAGTCTCAGGCTGGCGTCCCAGAGGCATGCAGGGTGGCTCTGCAGGGCAGGGACCATGACACAGGCACAGGGCGCAGGAGGGGTGCTGTGCGGGAGGGGTGCTGTGCTCAGCACCTCTCAGCCCCGGTGGGGTTATTGCTCAGACCACCCACAGCTGGGTCTGTGCTGATCCCCATCTAGAGATGAGGCACCTGAGGCCAGCGAAGCACGATGACTCACAATGAGAGGAAATTGAGCTAAAATCCCTACCCACATGTGTCTCTCCGGGGCCAGATTCAGGAGGTACTGGCACACGGTGCAGGAGAGGAGGCAGTGTGGACACGTCCCCCAGACGGGGCGTGGAGAAACGTGTCTTGGGAATGATTTGTGTTCTTTGAGGATCTGTCCACCCCTCTGGTGACTGGACTTGTCTATTCCTTTTGGGGAACCTGCCACTCTCAACCCATAGGGTCCTGCAGTATACGGCCCACTTTAGCAGTGATAGGCACATGACCCAATCAAAGACCTCCCGCAACTTGGCCAGAAATATGGGTCTTCTTCTGAGACTGGGGACACCAAGGCCCTCTGCTGGTCAGTGGCCAGGGTGATTTTTGCACCCTCGGAGAAAGGCCAAGTAAGGTGAGGACACCATTGCTACAGCTCAGGCACAAAGTGCTGAGAATGTGGGCTTTATTTCTCTACTGTGCCTACTCCCAGAAGCACATGAGGGGTCTCCCCATAGGAGACATGAAAGGAAAAGTTAGCAAAGAGCTGAAGGAGGGGGCTCAGTCAGTTAAGCATCTGCCTTTGGCTCAGGTCATGATCCTACCATCCTGGGATCGAGCCCTATGTTAGGCTCCCTGTTGAGCAGGGAGCCTGCTTCTCCCTCTGCCTGCTTGTGCTCTCTATCAAATAAATAATATATTTTTTAAAAGAGCTGAAGGAAAGCAAGATCATGCAAACATGGAGAAAATGGAGATTGGCCATTATAAAGGATAAATGACTGACTGACATGGATGATTTACACCATGACAAAGTTGGAGATAGGATGAGATAGGTAATTTTCATGATCTATTGCAATCATTTCTTTTTGTTTTTAAGATTTATTTGAGAGAGAGAGAAAGTGGGCAAGATGGGCAGAGGGAGAGGGAGAATCTCAAGTGGACTCCGCATTGAGTGCTGAGTAGGACACGGGGCTCAATCTCACGACCCTGAGATCATGACCAGAGCTGGAACCAAGCCTGAGCCGCCCAGGTGCTCCTACTTCAATCACTTCTTCAGGAGAAATCGGTCTGAGTCTGAGTGAGGGGGAAGCACAGGGGCACGGAGAAGGCCCGGGCTCAGAACCTGCCAAAGGACTACTTCAGTGTCTCAGGCATCTCTGGACGGCAGCAGCTCCGAGGGCCCTGAACCAGCCCATTGCAGCAGACCACCCGCTGCTTTCACTTTCCACGTGGAGACCGGGGCCGTTGCCATCACCGTCCTCTCCCTGCCTGGCCCCGCGGGGCAGGGTGCTCTGCAGCCACAGCCACACCCCCCTCATCCCTCCCTCTCGTACCTGCAGGAGGAGGACCCGCCCCTCCCCCTGGCCCTTTGCCCCCCTTTCTCTGGCCTCCTCTGCCTCCTCATCGTTCTCCTTCTTCTTTCCGTAACCCCCACGCCCTACCTCAGCTCACAAACATGGCCCAAGTGCTCCTGTCAGCAGCACACCCCTTCCTTGACACTGTCACACCCTCCTGGTTAATATTCCCACCTGTCCTCATAAAAATTCCCTCCAAAGAGCTGTCTACACTTGCTGTCTATACTGCCTCACCTCCCATTCAGTCCAATCCAGCCCCCCACCCCCAGGCCCTAGTGATGTTTGTCACTAAATCCCCTGTTCCACGGTTCCCCTCACTGCAGAGATGCTGTTACCTCTCTTGAACCCCCTGCTCCCCCAATCTCCCGCCCCCACCATCTCCATGCCTCCTTGGGTTCACTCTGCCGCTTCCTCTGCCAGCACCCTCTGTGCAGCTGGTCCCAGGCTGCTGTCACTGAACCCACTTTTCAAATCATTCTTGGGGTGTCCCCGGGAACCCTCCTCCCCTCCTCAACGGCCTGGCTGTGGTACCTCCACCACCTTGTCCCAAACAACTGGCCATCCCCTCTCTCTCCCAAGGCCTCCTCCTCCTGTGCTCCCTAGCCATGGAGGCCCCATCATGCACCCTAAGCAGAGCCCCGAGGCACCCCGGATTCCAGGGTGTCCTTCCTCCTATACACTCGCTGGGCTCCCAAGTTTGTGGGAGAAGTTTCCCGAAGGTCTCTCCTATCTGTGCCTTTCCGTTCCCTACACTTTGTCTCTTCACACGTGTACTGCCACCCTCACCATCTCCTTGTCATCCTGCCTGCCCCCCCCCTCCGCCCCCAGGCTTCCACAATGTTCATTCAGCCCCAACGCTTGCCTGTTAAATCCTCCAATAGCTCTCTCCGGCTTTGAGGGTAAAATTCCAGTCCCTGAGCTGCCTGCCCACATCTGCACCATGCCAGCTTCACCTTTACTCCTGGGGTTCCTGCATGGAGTTCCTTCTCACCCCTTATTGTCGTGCTGCTTTACCTGGCTAGCTCCTGCTCGACCTATGAGGCCTGAATGTCACCTCCTCCTGGAAGTCCTCCCTGATCACTCCCATCCTTCCTTGGTGTTCCTAGATGGCCGGCTGCATCGTGTGGGAATACTAGGTCTCCTCTCTTACTGCTCAGAGACTGTCTTGGGGATAAGACCTGATCTGGCTTCATTCTGATGTTCTAGCTTCTGGCACGGAGCTGGCCCTGAGTCGGTTGTTGAATCATTGGATATGTGAATGCCCTGAGACACGGATGGCTGGGGTGGAGGTGGTTGGGGGGAGGGGATGGCACGCTGGGGTGGGAACAGCTGTCTCCCAGGTGGGGCTGGACCCCCGGCTCACCAGTAGAGAGCAGGCCTGTGCAGATCCATTGAAATAGCTGTGCGTGCTCCCTGCAGAAGCGTCTGGTGGCCCTCAGGGCTGGCTGCAGGCTCCTCCTGTGGAGAGTACCAGCCTGGTCCATGAGTGGCCCCAGATTCCCACTGTCAACACGTCAGGTAGAAGCCATTCAGGTGCATCCCCAGGAAAATGGAGACATGGGGCAAGCCCGGCACTGGCCCTGACACCACAGGACTGGGCAACCCCAAGCCAGAGCAGGCTAAGTGGCTCGGGCCCGCCAGGCCTGGAGCAGCACCACCACCCTCCTGACACTTCTGTTCTCGGGCCTGGGAAGCAGTTAATTGAGCCGATAAGGAGGAGCCTGTGCCCGCACAGAGCGCCAACCCTGCCCCCCCCCATCCACCTCCCCCTGTCTGCGGAGCCAGGTGCAGAGGCTCCCAGCTCTGCATGCTTCCCCGGAACGAGACTCACCCGCCAAGCCAGCAGCCCCTCCCGGCTTGTGGACAGCCCGCCCCACGCCCACAGCACCCCCCTTCCCGCCCCGCGCAGATGCCACTTCTCACCCGGCCGTCGGGCCACGTGCCTATCCCTGGAGGAAAAGCTGGCACCAGGACAGCCTCGGGGGCCCCATGGGCTCAGCACGTAGGAGGTGCTCACTGGGCGCAGATCCAGCCACCGGCTGTTTTAGGGCGCCCCTCCCTTCGAGGTCCCCCCTCTTGCTTCCCATGGGAGGCATTCTTCCCCAACCTCCCACCCAAGGCAGACAGATGGACTCCCTCGCCTCCATCAGCCCTACTCTTCATGCTCTCGTGGCTCAGGATCTGGCCAGTGGGGCCCCGGTGAGCCCAGCCGTCAAGAGACCGAGTTCTAGGCTCATACTTGCTGCCTGTGTGACCAGGGCCTCTCTTCCTCTGGGGGCTTCAGCCTCCCCGTGGGAAATGAGGGGACCACCGCAGTCCAGGGGTTTTCAAACTCAGCCTCGAGGTTCCCTGGGGTGCCCCCAGAGACTGAAAGGGGTAGAAGGCAGATGGGGAAGTTGAGGGAGGGTCAGGCTTATTCAGTCAGAACAGCCCCACAGTAAATACTGAGGTTCCTGAGGGATTTCGTTTTGGCCACTTCAGAGCAGGTGGGAACCCCTGGCCTGGCTCAGCCCCAGGGTAGCACCCAACAGTGCCCATTTGTGGGCTAAAGCATATCTGCTCCTTTCTTCCACAAGAGAGGCCCCTACCCCTTGTCAGGAGGCCCGGTTCCCTGTCCCTGCTCCCCACTGTGGCCTCCTCCCCAGGCCAACCCTCGTCCCTGCTGGAGACCACCTACCATCCGGAGAAGGGCTCTGGGCTGGCCTCGTTCCGGTTGTCCCCACCCTCTTCGGGGCCTGAGTCATGGCCAGGGATCCGGCCTTCCTCCTATAGCCACCAGAGAGTGACCAGAGTGTGAGTGGAGAGAGACCCCAGCTGCCAGCTGTGTGCACAGGCAGTAACTAGAGGACAACTTCATTACATTCTGCAAAGCACACCTGGAATGCCCACTGTGTGCGGGACTCAGTGCTAGACGCATCCTGCCCTCGGGGAGCTCATGGTCTGTGGGTGGAAGAGACACTGAGCCTCCGCTGTGACTGTTTGGGGGAGCTCGTTGTATGGCTCCAGGACACCACTTGCCCTCCATCTGTCCGTGGAGTTGTGTTTCAGTGGCTGAGGGATGGTTGTTCTTGCAGATGGCAGTGTGAAAGGCACATCCCGGGGTTGGGCAGTGAGGTGAAGGGGCAGGGGGCTTTGTCAGGGAAGGTTGGGAGGGCAAAGGATGTCATATCAGGCTCCAAAGTTCTGATTGCTGGGCGTCTACTTGGCCATCCCAGAGCAAGGACAGGATGGCCAGCTCCTTAAAGGCTGAGACTTCCCCAGAGATCCGCCCCCATCCACCTCCAATCACTCCCTCTCTCCTTGTTTTTCAGATCTCGGCCTTTCTGACTAGGGGAGGCTATCGTGGCTCATCATAGGTGCCCAACACATGGTTAAGGAGCGAAATAAAGGGGCTGCTCTGCATTGAGGAGGCCACATGTTGGGGAGTTTCCTAATTTTTCAAGCAAAGGGATAGGGAGGGTGCAGGAAGATGGTGAACGAAGGGCCCTCCCCCCAGGGGGCCAAAATGGGGAACTGACCAGGCTTTCCAAGAGCTCAACCCCCTTGTTCTCCAGACCATTGGCCACAAATGTGAGAGAGATGGACTCTCTTCGTCTGGGTGCGTCGTCCTCCATGTGCTGCACCTTCCGGCTGAAAGACAGAGTCAGAGCCCAAAGCTGAAAGCAGAAGGTGAGGCAGGACCCAGGCGAGGGGCCCGGAGAGGGCTAGAAGCGGGGAGCAGACCCTGGCACAGTTTTCGTCATTCCAGGACTCAACCCTCCTTGTGCCTGGGGGCCACGGAGGAAGGTGCCACTTCCTGCACTCACTTCTGAATTTGTGGGACGCAAGTCCCTGCAATTCTGGGAGGCCAGCAGGAACAGGGCAAATTCTACCCACCTCAGAGGGAGGGCAAGAGAGGGAACTATGTACAGCATGTGTATGTGTCTCATAGAGGCATTTTTCTTAAAAGAGGCTCTAGCTTTCATCATTCCCATAGCAGGTTAAAGCCATTGCTACTAAGTGATACCTTCACTGTGTTATAATTTCCCAACTCTGAAAGAGGGAGAAACAATATCCCAAAGACTCTTCAGTCTCTGGATCCAACTAGACCTGAAGCCAGTCCTGCCCCTGGACTGTTCAATTCTGAGAACCAATATAGTCCTTTTTTTGCTAAAGTTCATAGGCCTAGCTCATCTGAATAAGAGCCCTAAGACCCCATCTCTCCCCACTCCTGTTACTTCTCTGCTTCTTTACCTTGGGGAGCACCCTACTCTATCCAGACTTGGCCTGGCTAAGCTCACATGTTCAGCGGCAGATACACGTGTGCACATGGGAGCAAGGAGACGTGTAGCAGTGCACACACGGGCAGAGCCCAGGAATGCCTGGCTACCTGTGCGCACACACACACACACACAACTGCACAGAGTGAGGCGGGACCCCCTTCTTACTCACATCTTTGTGGTGAACGAGTTACTCTCGGAGATGGACAGAAGCGTGTTGTTTCCACGGGGACCGAATGAATTCAACCTGCTTGCCCTTTGGCCTGTCTTCTCTTTTTAGTGCAAATTCCTGGGCAGAGTCCAGAGCCCGAGTAGGCTGGGCTTCCCCCCTCCAGCTCCGTCCAGCGCCCCTTCTAGAGTCCAGGACCACAGCCGGCACAGGGACCCCAACTCCTCTCAGGGAAAACAGGGCCAGTGGGCTCCTGCCTTAAAATGGGCCTTCCTCCTCCGAGAAGCCCTCCTCTCTCTTCTCCCCTGCTCCTACACGGGCCCACCTCTTCCAGGAAGCCCGTCTTTACTATTCTTACCCTATGTTACCCCCACCCCGGCCTCGCCCTGGAGGCTCCCCAGGCTCTAGGATCATTTTGCATCTTACCAGCCTCCCTGCCTCATGGAATCAGTGATTATGACAGCAACCTGTTTTCCCCGCGCTGGAAGGTAAGGAAAGCAGACTAGCTGTCATGAACCGCCACGGCCTTTCAAGTCTAAGCCTCGATAAAGTCAGAACAACAGAATAAAATCACCAGGTCTGCCTCCCTTCCTTCCTCCCTCCCTCCCTTCCTTCCTGCCTCTCTTTCTTTCCTTTTTTCTTTCTTCCATTTATCTTTTTATTTCAAGGTTTTGTTTAAATTCCACTTAGTTAACATACCGTGTAATAGTTTTTTTTTTATTATTTTTTTAACCGACACCTAAGCAACAGTGTGCAAAGTCAAGGGACAAATACTTGAAAGTTTCACTCCTCCAACTAAACATTAAACTATTCTGACAGGGTGGACGACAACTCTTTAATAATTAATCACACGCGCTCAGGACAAAACCCCGAATGATGCATAAACATTTCTTGGGAACACAGGCTGTGGGATTACCTGCGTACACTGGTTGTTCTAGAAGTTTGGAGAGGTTGATGGAGAGTGGGGGTGCCCTTCGCCCTTGAAAACTTTTTTTGTCCATACCTCTGATTACGAAAGCGTTACACCTGCTTCCTGAAACATTGTGTACAGATACACAGAACACTTCGAGTTAAAAACCCCTCTGGGGGATCCCTGGGTGGCTCAGTGGTTTCGCACCTGCCTTTGGCCCAGGGTGCGATCCTGGAGTTCCGGGATCGAGTTCCGCATCAGGCTCCCGGCATGGAGTCTGCTTCTCCCTCTGCCTGTGTCTCTGCCTCTCTCTCTATGCCTATCATTAAATAAATGAATGAATGAATGAATGAATGAATAAATAAATCTGTAAAAAAACAAAACAAAACCCTCTGGATGGCGCCCCCGGGAGTCAAGCACTGAGTTTGCGGACTGTTCCACAGACTTTTCCTTATGTTACACGTTTTACAAAGGAGGCTCGTGCTACACCAGCTTTTTTGCAATCTGGCACCCTGCACCGCTCACTCTGCCGGGACCCTATGCTTCCTTGATGGTAAACTCAACGTCGGTCCGTGGTGTCACCTGGCTTATCCTAAGGGATGGCCCACCTCTGTGGGCAGCCCCCTCCTCCACCCAGGGGTGGGCTTGGAGCCGTCCTGGCAGAGGGCCTTGTCAAGCCGCAGTGAGGTTGCACCTGCTTCTCTGCTTTTGCCCGCTCCTAGTCTCTTCCCCTCCCCCTCTGCCTCCCCCTTTCCCCTCCCTCCTTGCCTGTCCCCTCCTCTCTTGGTTTCTTTGGTGCCAAGAGGGAAGCGGTGGGGGGGTGGGGGGGGAACGGCACACCCAGCAGCAGCCAAGTTTGCTTCAGAACATTCCCTATGTTGCACCGGAAGCCCTTGATGTTTTTGTGTGCCCTGATCTAAGAAACGGGTTTCATAGGCTACATGTCATGGTTTAAACACTGAGCTAGAGCTTAAAGGTCTAGATTCAGTTCTGACTCTGCAAGTTAACTTGTTTCTTTCAAGTTGACAAGGTGGGTAATAGTATCTACCCCGTCAATAAATATTTGTGAGGGATTCAATGAACTAAAGCAGGTGAAGTGTTTGGCAGAGAGCATGGCACGGCCAGGTTGGCAGGTGTCACCACTGTCACAGGGCCCATCTTGGGGATATCTTGATACTGCTCTCCTCTGAGTTTCTCCCCTGCTGCTCCCCTCAAGGAGAGACCCCAGATCCCCTCAAGTGATCCTGGATCCCAAAAGCCAAATCAAATGCTTGGTGGAATTTGACTGAGAGCCACAGGATGGTGGTTGGGAGGCTGGATAGATTGGGATGAGCACCCCCACCCCTCTCCTCCACCCCAGAGAAAGACCTGGAGTGGAAGGACCTTGGGGATCTGGCTGTATGCCATCTATCTGAGTGACCTCAGCTATCCCCTGACCCTCTGTGTGCCTGTTTCCTGAGGAGATGGTCTCTGAGGTCTGTCCCATCCACAGGGTTGGTGGAGAGAGACCCAGGACTAAGCTGGGATAGGGGTGGGGCACTGGGTCCAGGGCAGAGGTGAGGACCATATCTATCTCATCTATCTGCTTTCTCATATCAGTGTGTATATGTATATATGCGTGTGTGTGGATATGTGTATGTGTGTGTATATCTCCTTTTCAATCGAAACAGAATAGCACTTAAAAGGATTTATAATGGGGTATCTGGGTGGCTCAGTGGTTGAGCGTCTGCCTTAGGCTCAGGTTGTGATCCTGGGTCCTGGGATCGAGTCCCGAATCGGGCTCCCCGCGAGGAGCCTGCTTCTCCCTCTACCTATGTCTCCGCCTCTCTGTGTCTCTCATGAATAAATACATAAAATCTTGAAGAAGGAGGAGAAGGAGAAGAGGAGGAGGAGGAGGAAGAGGGGGAGGAAGAAGAGAAAGAAGAAGAAGAAGGATTTATAATGAAGAGCCTGCTCCACCTCTCCCACCCCTGTTCCACTCCTCAGAGGCAACCACACACCTGTTTCTGGTTTCAGTTCTCTGGGGCCACTTCCTGTTTCAGGGGAATTCTTGGCCCCAGAGTAGAAGAGAATCCCTTCTCCTTGCCAGGCGCTGAGAGAATAAAGAGAATGTTTGTAGAGCGAACCATTCGGAACTGTCAGAGGCAGATATTATCAGAAGGGATGTTCAACAATCTCTTTACTTTCTTCTCATGATTTTGCTCACACCTGTTCTCAGCTCTTTGCAGATGAGTCTCTTCTGTGGCTCGGTTTCCTGTGTGCAAGCAGTAGACAAAAAGGGAGGCTCTTGCTGGCAGGTTCCATAAACATGAGCTTGTCATACTTTTCTCCTAAACCTGCTTCTGTCACTTAAACCTTGGCCAATTGACAGAAAGGACATCCACTAATCCAATACGATGTTTCCTTTCTTATTTGGGGCATTGAAAGATGGGCTTCTTCTAGTCATAGCAGAAATATTCTAAACTCAAAAGCACATACAAATTCTGATGACATAGGGCAAAATACAAAAACTGAAGAAATAGCTTAGGCTTTTATTTTCTCTAGTTATAACTCATATAAGTTTTATAAATTTAGGAATGGACTCTCCCAAGACTTACAGCACAGTGTTCTTCCTAGCACCTGTAAAGCAAGTCCAGGTATTCCCAAGGGAAAGAAGCAATCCAATGCCCCAAAGACCAAAACCCTTCCCCCTGACCATCCTGACCCACCACTACCCTAACTGGCTTGGCATGACCCTCCAAGGGCCCCCTGATATAGTCCACGCCTTGCCCCTGGCTATTCATTGGGAACAGATGGGCACAAATGGCCATTATCCAACAAAAAACAAAAGGATGACTCTGGAGCTCCTCTGTCTCAGCCACCATAAAGGGCAGGTAAGAGAAGGACACCTGGTCCCACACCCAGGCTGGCCCAAGGCCACCAGGCAGGGGGACATTTCCCTAAACAGTGAAGAGATCACGGTCTCCAAATATTGAACTGGTTGCTCCTTTGTGAAGTCTGTTTCCCTTGTTGTTTTACATTCTCTCCCTCTTGCCCTCCATCTCGTATCAGCTTCTTACATAATGAGAGACTGAGATGTTTCCTTTTCATTTGGATCCAAGTCAAGATTTAGATGTTCTACAGACCAAGCTAGGTAATAATTCATGTCATCCAGTTGGGTTTAAAGATGAATGTCCCTGGCTTTGGTGGGTTTTTTTTTTGTGTTTTTTTTTGGTGGGTTTTATACCAAAAAGGTTTTATCCTCCCTCTGAGGCTTCCATGAGCCATTGGCAGGGGCTGGGGGTGGGGGTGCTAATAATTAGGATCTGTATTGCCTTGTTAGCCCAGAGCTGATACTGAGTCACAGTTGAGAAGTTAGTTAATTACATAGGCAAAAATAAGTCCTTTGTTGTTGTCTCCTCTCCCCATCAGAGAAGGGGTCCGATGTGGCACCCACCGAGCTTCAGAGCAAAACCTGATTAAAAAAAGAAAATATTTTTATTTATTTGAGAGAGAGCAGGGGGGTGGGGGTGCAGAAGGAGAGGGAGAGAGAGAGAGAGAGAGAGAGGGACAAGCAGACTCCCCTCTGAGTGTGAAGCCTGACACGGGGCTCCATCCCAGGACCCTGAGATCATGACCTGAGCCAAAATCAAAAGTTAGATGCTTAACCAATTTGAGCCACCCAGGTGCCCCAAGGCTGATATTTTTATAGAAGTTTCCACGAGGAAGACTTTATGCCTTCTTGGAGCAGCCAATGAAATGAATCTACCACAGACTAGTAGTGTCTGTAGGAAAGGTATTGATCAGTGAGTAATCATAAATTACATACAATTGTTAGGAAGACTAAAATTGAACACCCCTGAGTGTCACATCTAGACATTGAAACTTTCCAGGCATATCTTGCCTCCCTCAACCCAGGTGAGTTTCCACCGATAACATGGAACTATAGAATGAAAGATATAGCCTCATTTCTGACTCTCCTCTGACTTGCACCAACCATTCTTCCTGTGTAAACCTGCCAGTTACACACCATGACTCATTTTGAAACATTTCCTTTCCACTTCACTATGCCTGTAGAAGCAAGTTTCATTATTCCAAAGACTGTGTCCAATTGTCTTCGCTCCATTACCACGGGGGTTTGTGGAGAGCCTGACCCCATCACAAGAGCTGAACATCATGGGACACCTGGGTGGCTCAGTGGTTGAGTGTCTGCCTTTGGCCCAGGGCATGATCCTGGGATCCGGGATCTAGTCCCACATCAGGCTCCTTGTGGGGAGCCTGCTTCTCCCTCTGCCTGTGTCTCTGTCTCTCTCTGTATGTCTCTCATGAATAAATAAATTTAAAAAAAAAAGAGCTGAACATCATCCAGCTTGTGGGTCAGGAGGCAGTGCTGACTGTCTCCCATGGGATGAGAGTTGGAAAGATGGTTGTCAGGGGTAGGGGTAGAGATTTTGTGTTAGCTACCCCATCTTGAGGGAAGGGGGAAACACCAGGGTCTCCTATCTGGGAGAAGATCAGCATGTGAGTGGCCCTGAGATGGATCCTATAGTTTGAAGCGATGGTGACAATAATAGTACCAGCTGAAATCTACACATCTAAGAGCTTGGCATGTCCCAGGCTGTGCTAAGAGCTCTACCTGCATGGTCTCAATTAACTGCTACAATAACCCAAGGAGGTAGGTACTGGTCACCATTTCCCTCCAGCTGTCCTCCATGGAGGTGTATGATGGGGGAACCAATGCTGTAAATAGAGAAACCATTGAGAAGTTGAACAGCCCGAAGTAGAACCATGGACCACTGTGCTAGTTGTTCGTATTTGGGAGTTCTGGGCTGGTACTCAAGCTGTCCACCCCATGTTTCCACCTCACCAGCTACTTGGCAGACAGATGATGGATTCTGGACCCACACTTAAACCTGATGGCTGTGAATTGTATGTTCTTTGGTCAGACCCGTGAAATCTGGGATACTGTGTCTCTGAGCAACTTCCTGAGTAGGACCCAAATTCTGTGGGAGCTGATCTACTGAGCAATCACCTGTATAATCTGAGTAATTTGACTCCAACTGCCCCAAGAACATACATTTTGCCCTGATAGAAAGGAAGAGCACCAATGAAATTCCTCTTCCAATGACAGAGTCTATACAGCAGGACACCTGAGTGTCAGGTACATTCATTCCTTAGCCTGAGATGGAGATTCTTGTTCAGGTGATTTATGAGGATGGGAGGTGCTCTTGGTAGAAGGGAAGTAAGGGATACAGAATAAGGCAGGGGTGAAAAGCAAGAGTGTGGTCTTAACTAGAGTCTGGCTTTAGGTGGATTCCACAGGAAAATTCTGGAACACAAACTTGCCCATAGGTTAGTCATACCTTGAGGCCAGGCCAGTCAGTCATGGGCTAAGGACTGGCAAAGGGATTAGGAGATGTTTTACCTCCCCAGGTGAAGCGGCTTCCACTTGACTCAGGACAATTCTTCGGATAAGAGGCAGCCGTGAGCTAACTAACTCACAGAACCTGGGAGATGGGGCCCCACAGTAAAGGGGGCCAGAACAGGACACCAGAAGCATCCACTGCAAAGCCATTATTTCTGTTGGCCCTCCTCACTCCCACCTGCTGGAAGCAGGGTGCAGGCTACTGGGGATTACTCCAGCCATGGGACCATGCCAAAACAGAGTCTCTTTTCCATAGGTACTCTGCCTGACTCAGGGGGGTCTCAGACAGGACCCTGGGTTTGTCTGCAGCCTCAACCCAATGAGCATTCTCATGGGGGTTTGTTGGAACCAAGGAGATTTAGTGTGAAACCAGGGTGTTTAGTTTGGTCAACAATGACAACAGCCAGTTGAATCCTCAGGGGCACGTCTCATACTGGACCTGGATGTACTTACCATTCAAGTCATTAAAAAGTCAGCTGCCAGAGCAGTTGACTAGACCATGACGTCAGGCCAGGAATCCATAGACTCATCTCCTGCTATAACTCTACCATCTGGGTATGTGCTACAAGTGCCAGGAGCATCCCTTCATCAGCATGTGTGCCATGTCCCCTGAGGCCTAAGGTATAACAGCTGCTGCTCCTTAGTACCTTTTGGAAATAATAGGTAAGAGCCATTTGCAGGCCATATCAGTTCTGAGGCCAGAGGACAGGGCCTCCTGAGTTCCAGGACCTCATGCCCTGAGCTGGCTCCAGCCATACAACCAAACCTCCTGAAGATAGATACTCCTGAAGGCTGAATTCCATCAACCTCATATTTGCCGTTGTAAATAAACAATGGAGCTCAAATTTGCCTGGTTGAATGGGATATGACCCAATTTCTGATAGCTGGTTCCTGAAGCAGAAGGAGTGGGGGTCCTTCTGTAGTAATTTTTGTTTCAAGTAAGAACCACATAAATGACCAATAAAGGAAATCTAAAGGAAACTTACCCTGGACAGTCTCAGGGAGACCAGAGCCAGGAAACCCAGAGACCAGCCCCACCCTTACCCCATCTACAGACAGACTCCTCTTGTTATTCCCTTCTGGTAGCAATCTCCATAAATAAAATAGATGAGTGATAGATAAATGGCTGGATAGATGGGTGGGTGGATAGATAGAGGATTGATAGATAAAAACATATAGACACTATTTTTTATTTTCAACTTTTGGCATTCTCTGTTGACTCTATACAGTGAAGATTCAGCTCTCTGTTTTTTGACAGTGGTTTTATAAAGCAGACTACCATTCTTGACATTGCACTTGGGGTCAGTTGCTACCTACCACTTGGGTTAGCAGGGCAGAGCAGAGATCCAGAAGAGCCTTGGCTTTGACAATATCCTAGAGCTGCCATGCCAGCCCTCAGTGGGCCATGTCCAGATTTCCTAATGCCTACAGACTTCTTCCTGTGGAATAAATAACCCTGTCTCCTTAACACTATTGTCATATGAGGCCTTCTCTATTATTTTTTTCCAGTAACAGCTGATCCTAACTGATGCACCACTGCTCTTGGGGTTCAGTGCAAACGTCCTTCCAAGGTCTAGCCCTGCGCATCTCTGAACCTCGTATTGCAATGCCACAGTCTTATTTACCATGCACTATGCACATGAGCGTTCATTCCGTCCCTCTGTTACAACCTGACACAGAACCCTTGCATGGATTGTTTCCTCTGCCTGGTACACTCTTCCTCTTCCCCTTTCTCTGGCCAACACCCTTCAGATCTCAGCTCAAGTATCAATGCCCTCAGATTGGCTCCTGAGAGCCCCAGTCTAATCTGGGTCCCACGTCCTGCTGGTATTCTCTTCCATTCTTCTGCTTTTGTGGTACTTAACATATATATTTGCCATTATGCATTTATTGGTGTATTTGTTTAATGTTCATTCCCCCTACTAGACTGTAAGCTCTTTGGGGTAGGAATCTATGTCTGTTTTGTTCACTATTGTGTACCTAGAACATATAATTGTCACATATGATAAGCGGTCTATAAGTACTAATAAAAGGATTTAAGCAACAATGAGGCAGCTCAGCTCAGGGAATTTAAGCAACAAGCTCCAACTCCTCTGGCTAGGAAAGCTGGATTTGCACTGAAGTTTGTTTCACTTGTTTTAAGCTTGCCAAACAACTTCTGGTCATTTGGTTTCCCTTGAATTTTTCCTTCTAGAAGGATAAGGGAAGAATTTGCTTTTTAGTCTCCTGGATGGTTAAATGTCTCATTAAAAATTAGTGAGGTGGAGTTTTGGTGCCCAAACCCCATTTTCTCATAAGTAAATGAGAGAACCTTCCTGAGTTTTATCAGCTCAAGGATACTGACAGCATCAAGTTACAAAATTGAGACACAGACCCTGTCCCACATAACACTGTTGAGCTGCCAATAACCAGAATCCATACTCAACATAGCTCAGGAGCAGAATCAGACCAGGAAAAAGAGTTACACTTGGAAGAAACTGTATGCACTAGCTGATACACATTGTTAAAAACTATAGGGAAAAGTTATAGAAACTTTTTAAAGGCTGTTTGACCAAAATAGGTGGAATATAATTGCTTCAAGTGATATTTATTGATGTTTGCTCACCGGAGAGTCTATATCTAATGCAGAAGCTCAAACAGCTAGGTACAGTTTTTATCATTGTGAGTGGGGGTGAATAATACAAACCTAGACCAAATGTTGACCCATGCTAAATTATATTAAAAAGACCAAATATCCAAGAAAGCAGGAACTCATAGATTTCAGGAGAAAAGAATGCTTTATTGGGTCCCTTGCATGCATCCAGTCCCTCCACCCTCTCACTGTCCTCTGACAGGACCCAGAAGATGGTCTCACTCCTTGCCATGAGAAATAAATGGGTGAGGCTCTGCTGGCTTTCCTCTCTAGGCCTGGAATGCTGGTTGGAAGAGCTGCTGAAAATGAGCAACCTGATCTCAGCAGCAGAGTAGAGGAGTCATTAAAATAGTCATGGGCATGAAAACCAGACCTCTAGCTGTGGCTAATTAATCACTGGGTCCCAGGAATGAAGAAGGCCAGACAGTCCCTAAGATATTACCTAGTTATAACCATAACTAAAGACTTCTGGTTGGGCATCAGGTCTGTCTCAAGCTGCCAAGGTGGAGTCAACATCTCCCACTAATTTCCAGACCCTTGATAAAGAGAAAGTCAAATGTCTTTGAAAGGAAACCTTATTTTAATACTTAATATATAGGGTGAACCTTCCTTGGCCTTCCCCAAAGGGATCCATGTCCGTTTATCTGGGAATTATATAAGGAAAAGAAAAATATCCAAACATGGGGAGAGGAGATCTGTAGGATACTGGCTCCAAGCTAAGTCCAATTTCTGGGGACAATAGAAAAGCATGCAATCTGCCAACCAATGGGGATGATTAATAGATCAAATTTGTACCACAGTAGACACAGTGGAATCTCAAGGCCAACCAAGGATTATTTTGAGTGAATAGCTGAAATGGATATATTTTGAAAGAGGCATCGTTCCCACAATGACGCTCTGAAATGTGGGATAGAAGGGACCATAGTAGGATAGGACAAGCACAAGCCATTAGGGAGGGCTGTGCCCTTCCTATCAAAATGGTAAATCAAAAGTAGAACCGTATTTCTAGGGGGAATGTAGAAATTAGTGTAACCATCAAAGACTTGAGAGTGAAGTCATGGTGATTCCTACCACAGCTCAGCTTGGCCAGTGCAAAACACCAGGTCTCTGGATTGCTATTTTAAAAAGTGATATCTCCAATTGCAGGTGCTGTTCCAGAGATGATCTCCTTGCTAAAGCAAATTCATCCAGCTCCTCACACTTGGTATGAATGCTTTGATCTAGTGAACTCATTTTTTTCTTCTATTTTGATGAGAAAAAAAACTTCAGAAACAGTTCATCTTCACCTGACCTGCAGCAGTATAGAGTGTCTTAGCTGTCCAGCTCTATGCCACAACCTGGCTCACAGGACACTACACTCCCTTACCACCACAGTGTTCCCTCACACTGATGGCATCATGCTTATAGAGCCTGGAGTCAGCACCTTCCCTAGATGCCTTGATAAGACATATATGAGTCAGAGGTGGGAAATAAATCATGTGAAAATGCAAAAAAAAAAAAAAAAAAGATCTTGATAAAGTTCCTAGAGGTTGAAGAGTCTGATCAGGTCAGAATATTTCCTCCATAATGTAAAACAAATTACCACATTTTGAATCCCTTACCACTAAGACCCAATTCCAGGCAAAAATGTAATTTTAAGGCATCTTGTTCCAACCCAATACTGACTGACCTAGAAGGCCACCAGTTTTGGGTTGAGCCTAGAGCAAGTGAGGGTACTCCAGTTGGAAGAACCTTTAATACAAATGGTTCTCCTACCAGTCCCCATGATCTGCCAGATCTTCAAGGGGATGCTCCAGGGTAGGCCTCTGAAGGCACAGGCAGGCCATGTGTGTGAGTTCTTCATTCTTCCATGCTGCCTCCTCCTGCCCTGTGGCTGAGGTTCCCCTCAGCCTACACCTATCACTTCAAGAGAGCAGGAATCTGTCTTAACCACTATGGCCCTTCATCCAGATTTGGATTTGCTTTCCTTACCCATCATGCCTCTCCCACCATCAATATCCATGGACTTATCATATGCTGTAAACATCACTGTGGTATCCCCACATAGTGCATCCAACCAAAGAATGCACTCTACAGCAAAAGTAAAGTAATGTGTTGACGCCTATGGCATTCACTCATCTTGCCAGGATCCCCACAGTCCAGGAGCAGTCAGCTCCATAATATGGTGCAAGGGTTTGCTGAAAACTCAGTGAGGGTGTTAGTTGAGAAACAGCACCTTGACAGGTTGGGTCAGAGCCACAGGCTGTAGCACAAGCTCTGAACTGCAAACATCTTATGGTGCTCATTTGCCCTTACCAGCTGGAGTGCACGTTGGAGTGGGGTGTGCTATCACTACATCTCAATGCCTTTCACACATCTAAGGCCGGGGACCAGGCTGATACAAAGGTTTTAGTCTCCAAGGAGACACATCTTCAAAATGTCATGGTAATAAGTGAATTGGAAGCTGAGGCACACCTGGCTACTTCAGGCTCCTCATAGCTCTGAGCAACACACAGCAAAAGGACATGGGAGTGGCAGGATGATTAACCCTATCCAGGGAAAATATGATTGCTGTTGCATAGAAAGGGGGACAAGAGTTGGGGGATTCCAAGAGTGCTTCCTGTGCTTCCATGTCCTGTGGTAAATAAACACCCACCACCTAGGCAGGGCCATTGAGGAGCTGGGCTTTAGGACAGAAGCATGGGGTCACTCCAACAGACAACAAGTCCCTAGTCATAAACACTAGTCCTTGTGACCTGTTCTGGAAATGGACTCCAGCCTATACCCATACTTCCTTTCTTGTTGGGTTCAAGAATTGTGGTTGAATATAGTTAATTTTAATTCACAGGTTGCAGAATTTCACAATAGGATTGTGATAGAAGAGGGAAGAGTGTCACTAGTGACACTGGACTTTGGAGAATGGTAGCCCTGGTCACTACCCCTGGACTTAGTCATTGGACATGACCTTGAATGGTCTTCCCAAGCAGAGAGGAATTTGCTTTTCAGTGTAGGTGGGAGAGTTGCAATACATCAGGTGGGAATAACAGTGTGTGTGTGTGTGTGTGTGTGTGTGAGAGAGAGAGAGAGAGAGAGCATGTGGTATGTGTATCTTCATTGTTGCCACCAAGTCCTTTCCACCCTCCTCCTCTCCTCCATTCTTCTGGTAAGAATCTTCATCCTTTAGGAAACCACCTCTGTCCCACTCCAAGATTCCCTGAGCTCTAGGACAGGAATTTGAATCTTGAGTGAAGGGAGTCCCACTGGAACCAGTGGCTGGTTGGTGTTGACCTGCCTGGAGGCAAGCTCTGGATCTGCCCTGGCTCCCACTCATCTCAAGGCCAATCATTCAGCTATTTCTTTGGTTCTGGGAGCTGCCCCAACACCCTTCCCACGAACCTTTTCTCCTTGCTCAAGTGGGTCTGAGTCCATTTCTGTTGCTCAAAACCCAAGAAACCTAATGGGAAGGAAGTCTCTTTTGAGACTACCTCATATAATTTTGCCTCCAACAGCTGTCAACGCGGGGTCTGGCATAAAGGAGGTGCTCAGTATATATCTGCCGAATAGATGGATGAATGAACAGATAATATTCCAACTCTCAGTTCACCAAGGCAGTCTGGATATGCAGACTGAGAGTTGGGGGCACACGGGAGCAGGAAGAAAAAGTGGGGGAGAGTCACCTGAGCACAAGAGGAGGTAGAGAAGTCTGAAATGTCAGAATGGAAGGGCATAAATGTCAGGCAAGGAAAGGCCCCAGGGGGTGACACAGGTTGTTGAGAAGCCTCTGCAGCATGGGAAGAAGGAAACAGCCAGTGAGTAGCTAGGAGGCACACGCTGGCTGTCCCCAGGGCCAGCCTTGCTGCAATGGAGAGAACCAGAGACACTGGATATCTCTCCAGAGCCTCTAGCTCAGCTCTTCCTCCCTGGGTTCCCTCCTTTGTCTTCCTCTCTGAAGGCCTAAGTCCCCAGATCCCTTCTGCAGGCACATAGGCCATCAGCCCCACTGTACAAGCAGCACAGACCGTGTACCTGCGGCCACAAAGGCTGAGACTGAATGTCCATCCAGGAGCCAAAGCCTGGATTTATTGTTGTGGTGGGCCCAGGGGCTAGAGGATGCCCCCAGAGAACCTGCCTGGGAAGGGGGGACCCTGGCTCCATATATCTACAACCACACCAGATGAATGGAGGGCAAGCAGGGTACAGTGGCTGCCTTTATTGCATTCCAAGGGGAGCAGGCTAGCACCAGGCCCATCCCATCCCAGGCCTCAAGGAGGATCTCAGGAAGGACCCAGGGTGCTGGGCCGAGCACAGCAGTTCCTTGGGAGCCCATAGGTGAAGCCCCAGAGCTGGAGCCCCAGGATCAACAGCTAATGGCTGGGCCAGGTCCTAATTCCCAGGCACAGAGACACACTCACCCCAGCACGTGGGTGGGCTGCATCCTTCCTAGAACTCCCCTGTGCCTTCCGCTAGTCCCCCATCCGTGGGCTGGAGGGGATGTGAACTTCACTGTGACTGTACCTCCTTCTGTTATGACACACAAGGTCCCTCAGAGTCAACATCTGCTCTCAGGCCACAGCTGCTGACATGACCCTCACCCACCTCTTGTCTCATGGGCAGAGAGCTGGAGAGAGGCAGGGGAGGGGTGGACTGGTGGGTAGGATACAGAATCCAGCCAGGGAAGCGCCTGGGCAAGGGAATAAGCAGGGAAGCAGCAAAGGAAAGGCAGCTCGCTGGGGGGACGGGAGATGGGAAGCAGGTGAGTGAGTGCCTGCGTGCTGGGGGAAGGAGGTATGAACACACGTCACCAAAGACCACCACACAAGGACATGACAGGCTCTGGAAGGGCCCTGAGCCCCATCTGGGCTCAGTGACAGGTTAGTTGCAGGACAAGCCAGGATGTGTGAGGCCAAGTAGCCGGAAAGAGAAGGCTCCCTGAGAGTCACCAGGCCAGACACAGCACAAGAAGCCTGGAGCCCCGAGGACAGGGAAAGATCAGGGCTGAGCAAAGGGAAAGAGGGTAAATGCTGGCCTGTGTGCCCCCAGGGTCTGGCAGGGTGAGGGGCTGGGTGCAGAGCTCATGCAGAGGACTTGGGGAGCCTCCAGCAGTGGCCAGTGTAAACTTCAAGGAGGGCCTAGGCCGCCAGGTACATGGATTGGGCCCTGGGAGCCCCGGCTGACAGTGGCACCAGGAAAGATCACCCAGTGCCATGCACAAGAGCCATCTGATGAGGAGTGGATTGAAAAGAGGCCACTCAGAGAGGCCCCCAAGTTGGCGCCTCCTCAGCGCACCTTCTCTGGTTAGTTCTGTAGTATCAGGAAAGTCTCCATCATTTCGAGCTGCTTGTTGGTCTGCTGCTGGGTGGAGGCCCCCAGCCTCTCGTGGGGGCTACCGCAGGCCCTGGGCCTTGGGGCCACCCTCTTGGGTGGGAGGCTGTCCCAATAACTGGGTGGCGAGTGCCTCTGAGGCCTGAGGGGTGGCCTTGGAGCTTGGAGTACTCTTCCGGGTGCCCTGGGGACTGGGGAGGCCTTTCTTCTGGGGCTGAGGACTCAGCTGGCCACCCTTCCTGCCAGTAGATGGACTCTTAGAGCCTTTGGCCTTGGCTTGAGGGTGGGCAGCCTCAGGGCCCTTGAGTGGCTTGAGCCCCAGCATCTCACAGAAGGTGTTGCACTGGTGGGAAGAGGCAAACTGGTCCAGCAGGTCAGGGAAGCAGCTCTCCTTGAGGCCCTGGTACCTGCAGCCAAACAGTGAGAGCTGAGCAGGAGTCCCGCCCAGAGGGAGAGTCCTCAGGGGGCCTACTGTGGGGTGGTCATGGCCAGGGTGTCATGCCCTACCCTTTCGGGGGTGCTGGGGAGTCCAGCTGGGCACTACCTCAGGTGGCAGCACCCCGAACCTCAATTCTAAACTGTGGCCTCAGGCGACTGGAGGGCTCAGTCAGTTAAGCACGTGCCTTCAGCTCAGGTCATAAACCCAGGATCCCGGAATTGAGCCCCACACTGGGCTCCCTGCTCAGCAGGGAGCCTGCTTCTCTCTCTCCCTCTGCCTGCTGTTCCCCTCCACCTCTCTATCAAATAAATATATAAAATCTTTTAAAAAATAAAAAATAGGGATGTCTGGGTGGCTCAGTGGTTGAGCCTTTGACTCAGGGCATGATCCTAGGGTCCCGGATCAAGTCCCGCATTGGGCTCCTGCAGGGAGCCTACTGCTCCCTCTTCCTGTGTCTCTGCCTCTCTCTCTCTCTCTCTCTCATGAATAAATAAATAAAATCTTAAAAAAAATAAAATAAAAATTAATAAAAAATAAACTAAGGGCTCATTACACAGTGATGCAGGAATTCATCTTGTCCACATTCACTGGTGTGAGAATGATCTGCCTTGTTAGTATAAATTAGAGCAGCCTCCACGTCCCCACTTTATTCCCAGGGCCCTTCCTCATCTGCATCACGATGAGTTTCCTTCTCAAGCAAGAAGGAAGAGGAGTCCAGGGTTGCAATGATCCTGTGTGGAGGTGTCAGTATTGCTGGTCCAGACCTGGGGTCAGGGGCACAGTGGATGGGGGTCAGTGGCCCCCCAGGACGTGGCTAAATGGCCACCAATGCAACTGGGACCATCTGGCAACAGGCCCAATACCTTAGGGATGGAGAACCAGAAGAACTTGGACAACCCAAGAAGATTCTCAGAGGGCCCCTGTCCCTGAGAGCCACTCACCCTCGCAGTTTGGTAGCAATCTGCACATCCGTCATCTTCCAATCAACCCCTGGAAAGAGACAAAGCTGGAAGCTGAGGCGGCCCAGGCCAGCTTCAGGGCCCCGCCTCTCCAAAACAGGTATATCGCTAGATGGGAGCTTGTCAGGTAGGGTTCAGAGCACGTGGTTACTTCCAACCTGGCTCACAGGCAGTGCAGGCATCTCTGTGTTGTTAGTAGTAATAATAACCCATTTTTGCAGGCAAGGAGACAGGCTCAGAGGTAAGGGGCGAGCACAGTCACATTGATTCATTCATTTGCTAACTGAGCACTGACTATGTTCAGTGGTCACAGTGAGTCAAAGTTCAGTTGTTCTTACTGCTAGATCCTAAACTCTCCCAGCTGGGCAATCCTGCCTCTGCTAGATGACATTAGGCCATGGACTGGACTGGCCTCTGGCTTTGAGCTAGCATTTGCTCCTTCCTCTTACCAGGACTGGCCTATCTAGACAAGGGAGAGCAGGTGGGAATGCAAACATAAATCAGGCTGGACCAACAGAAAGAGACTTAAGACTGGCTTCCACATGCTCACACAGGCAGCAGGTGCGCACCCCAAGAAGCCGAGACTAGGGGAAGGTGTTGGGAGAACAGAGCCTGGCAAAATGGGCACAGAAGAGTAGCCTCTCCACCCTGGCTGGTCCACCCCAGCATCCCAGCATCCCAGCATTAGAATGGGACCCTTTCTCCCCACTTCCACAATGTCCAGTCACATCCTTCTGGAACCTGCCTTTCACCATCAGGGCTCAGTGCCGTGTATGACAGAAGGGGGCATGCATGGGCTTGAGATCAGGCACACCTGGGCTGATTTTGGCCCAGCCCTTCTGGAGCTAGAGCTGTGAGGACCACCTCTGGTCCTTAGCTCTCAGAGTAGGGTAACGCTGCCCACCTGACTTGCAGGGGGACTGGGAGCATCACAGGATGTGCTCAGTGTCTGAGGCCCAGTGATCACGCAGTAGACCTTAATCCCTGTCATCTCTTGCTCAGGGTTGCCATCCTTCACTCTGTAACCCAGTAACTGTGGCCTCTTATGTTTGCACAGAATTTTAGTTTGCAGGAGGCACTCACGGCCACAGCCTTGCTGGGTCCTCACAGCCAGTCTGGGCATAGGGATGATACTGTCACCCCTCAGGTAGAAGAGGGTGCAGAGCTCAGAGAAATGCAGGGAATCGCCCTGTCCAATTCCCTGAGTTTACAGAGACCAGCTGGAAGGCCAGGAGATGTAGACTGAAGCCGAACTTCTTTGAGTCTCAGGTCTTTCTACTGCATCACATTATCCTCTCATTCTAGAAACTGGTGCACTTCTCACAGCTTCTTGAGGACAGTGAGCATTCCTGATTCACCTTTTTACCTTCCCAATATTGGGTAAATGTTGGATGGATGGAGCCAACAATCAGAAGGAATGACATGGGTTTAAAGTGCTACCAGCTTCCCCTTAATATATGGGGTCATATATATCATATTTATTGCCCAGTCCACCCCAATGAAAAGCACATTTACAGCAGTTCTCTATCTCTGGCCCTTGGTTTTCTCACTAATTCACATTGGGGACCAGATTAATGTCTGATAGTCCCAAAGTTCCTCTCCTCCCACTGTAGAGAAAATCTCCTTTCCTCCACCCTGCCCGGCTCTGGTTAGAGAGTAGGCCTGGGAAGGACTAATCAGAGAAAGGAGGAAGTTTCATGCTTGCTGGCCTTTGTTGGGGGGAAATCTGAGGAATGGGAGAGAGAGAAATAAGAAGTCACAGAGACTAAGTTGGTTTACATAATAAAAAGCTAGCAAAAATGGAGGAGGAGGAGGAGGGTTGGGGGGAGGGGGAGGAGGAAGAGGAGGAAGAAGAGGAAAGGGGAAGGGAGGAGGGAAAAGGGGCTGTAAAGCCAGTAAGCTAGGATGAAGGGAGAGTCTGGGAAGTATGAAAAGGAGCAAAGTCCAGAGCAAAGCTGCCAGGAAGGAAGGAAGGAAGGAAGGGAGATTTTGAAAAGATTTTGGTTGTGGGTGTTTAATTAGCTCCCATGTAATATTTTTTGAAATAAATTCCTTTTCAATTTTAACTGGGGCCTAGATTGTGCTCCTATAGATGCCACTACGTTCTGGCCGAGGCTGGTGAGGCCGGTGTATATTAATGGCACCTGCCGGGTCCACCTGCCCAAGTTCCTGGGAAAAGCAAAGGAGAGGAAACACAAGAGCTCGGCGGAGACTAGCAAGCAAGCACCCGGGCTCCGCTCCCTCAGCCTGCTCTCATGCACACGTACCTGCGCACCCACACACCCTCGTACCTGCCAAATCTGTGACTAGGAAGCTGCCATTTGTCCACAGGTACAGCCAGTGCTGGAAGGTCTGGCATTTCTGCCTGACCTCGGAGTTGCTAGATGCCTCCGGAGCCACAGCGCAGCCCCACTCCCGCGAACAGTAAGGCTGCAGGGGCTTGCCCAGGTCCTCCTCCAGGGTAGCATAGGGGATGTTGTTTGCAGGCCGGTAGATGAGATACAGTGGGAGGATCCTAAACACAGTTCCACTCAGCTGTGAGCAGGAAGTGCGGCCCCAGAGAGCCCCTCCCTCCATCTCAATTCTACACACTTGGATTGGAAAGGAGGGCCGTTCCAAGAATGGAATTCTCAGCTCTGAGACCCAAGGACAAAAAGGGAGGTGAGCTCCCCTCTGAGCTCAGGAAAGGAAATGGAGGCCATTGGCTTCAGAGTCCTGTCCATTTTCTGAGGTCAGTGGGATGAGAACTGAATGGTGCTATAGCCCCAGCAGGACCCTGCGTTTGGGTGAAGGGCCCAGACCAGTATGTGCCAAACAGAAAGGAACACTAGAGAGGATTTGGCCAGACCATGCTTAGTGCCAACCAGACCCCTTTGTTCAAGAGTTGAGAGCTCAGGTCTCCACATGGAAACAACTATAATTTATAACTGACTCCTACAAAAACTGACACAGACACTGGGGAAGAGTGTCCTGCTGGAGAAGAGTCCTAGCTGGTTGGCCTAGAAGTTTAGCCTCCCCCATCACCTTCAGAGAGCCTGAGAATCTGCTGTGCTGCAAACACTGAGTTCAGGCGTGGGGAGTTAGGGGTGGAGCCTGCAGAGTGCCGAGGCTTTTCTAAAGTGGCCAGTTTATCTGGAGGTTTTTATGTCTAGATTTTGTGGGACCACTGAGCCAAGCCGTGGGCACATGTACACATGGCCTTAACTCAGGATGCCCCTGATAGACCATGAGATCACTGTTCTTGGCAGGACTCAGTCAACTCAGACGAACTTAAGTCAACAGGTCTGCACAGCACACGTCCCCCTTTCTGCACACTTACTCCGGCACCTCCCCAAAGCCGGGTGCCGCCTGGGCTTCAGCCGCAAAGATTTTGCAGTATTCCCGACTCATGTTCTGGATCTTGCATCCCTGTGGATTAAAGAGAACCAAGTCTGATCAGCAAGGAAGCTCCGCTGCTCTCCATCATGTCCAGCTTTAAGTGGGAGGGCAGTCTGCCAGGGGACTGCAAGGAGGATTCCAGGTCTGGGAAAGGTGGGGTTCACTCCTTCCCTGCTCCCTACTCTGCACCTGAGTTTTCTCATTTGCAAAACAAGAGGCTTTCGACTTGTTTTGTTTGTTTTTTTAAAGATTTTATTTATTTATTCATGAGAGACACAGAGAGAGAGGCAGAGGGAGAAGCAGGCTCTGCTGTGGGGAGCCTGATGAGGGACTAGACCCCGGAACCCTGGGATTATGACCTGAGCCGAAGGCAGACACTCAATTACTGAGCCACCCAGGCATCCCTGGACTTGTTTTCAAAGTAGTTTCCAAACTGTGTTTCCTGGAGCCCAGGTGGCAGCGCCCTGGGGGCCACACCCACCGTGGGGAGCAAGGGAGACACCGAGTAGGGGGAACACAGACCATCCACCCCACCTAGTCATTCTTCTTTTATTTCATACAGAGGCTCCACACAAGATACGTGTGAGGGCAACAGGAAAGATTTCTGCTATAAAAATATGCTTTGAGAACTATGGCCCCGAAGACATAGCCAGGCTCTCCTACAGACAGTTCCAGGAGCCTCATGAGGTAGACACAGACAACCTCTGCCTCCACACCGGGCTTCCCAGGTGGAGGACCCACACTGCAGAAGGGGGGGAGGAGACAGAGTGGAAAGAGGGACTGGGGAGGGGACACAGTACCTGAATGGTGACGTCATAGTTTCTGCCCAGGAGAGAGGTCTCGCTGCTGGGCCCAAACACAAGTAGGCTGGACACCTTGATGATGCATGTGCGGCCTGACTCGAAGATGGGCTCCAGCCCGTAGATGACCTTGGCCTGGGAGGCCTTCCGAAGGCCATACCCATGTCCACCCCCTCGTAGCTCCTCGCTCACCAGGCGCCCAAAGAGCTTGTCCCCCCAGCAGCCAGAGTCAGCCAGACCCTTAGCAAACACCATGGGTGTCATCTCAATCTCCTCTCCAACTGAAATGGAACAGGAAAAGACATGGAAAACCAGAAGTTCCTGCCCTACTAGGTGGGTCTGTTGGGCAGAAGAGTGGAGTGGTCTCCCACCCATCACTCTAGTGAGCTCATTCTCTGTCCAGGGCTGCTTTTTGGGTAGATGTACACCGCGGGTCCCAAACCAGCCAATGAGCTCTCCAGGATAGAACCAAGTCTGACATAGGCCCTGGTGTTTAACAGTGCCTGAGTGTGCCCACCACACAGCACAGACATAGTATCTATGCAAGCCAGGGCTTTTCTGTGGAAGCAGCAATAAGTACACGACGCCAGAATCACTTTGCTTCAGAATTAGGTGTTTTAATCAAATGAATAAATGTCTATCTCAACCAACATATTTGACTGAAACAAAGAAGTCTGCAGGACCAATCTAGTAGCAGGGAGCTACTCTAGTGCTCAGACTGTGATCCCTAAAAACCATGCCCCTCTAAAAGGACCTGGAGCTCCCTAAAGAAACAGCTGATTCCAAGTCTGGGGCAGGAAGTGTATTCCATGGACTGGAAACATTGTGTCTGAGCAGAAAGCAAAGAAGCTACAAATATGCCCAGAGGCTTGTCAGAAGGACGCAGGAGCCAACCTTCTGAAGGGGCTTCCAGTGGCCAAAATCAGACAGTCTCACGGACCAAAATAATATGGTGAACATACAAAATATGTTTTAAAAATT
Organism: Canis lupus baileyi; assembly: GCF_048164855.1. Classification (NCBI taxonomy): domain Eukaryota; kingdom Metazoa; phylum Chordata; class Mammalia; order Carnivora; family Canidae; genus Canis; species Canis lupus. The sequence goes on along the minus strand of NC_132839.1, from coordinate 55,579,343 downwards.
ACATTCATAATTGTAGTTGGAAAAAACTCACTCCTCCCTCCCAAAACAGAAACAAAAACAAAAACCCCAAACCTCACTGGTGACCTTTAGAAGATGCTAGGGACCAACTCAAGAAGAAATGACCACTTCTTCTCTACAGAAGAAATTCAACTGATGAAGAAATGACAAAATCAAAATGCTCTGGTTGTGAACTCTAATGAAATCATGGATTTAGGCAACAACTGGTAGCTGCTAAAATCCCTAGGTAACAGGTATCGGATACAGTTTTTAAACTTTTCCAAAGGATAGATTGGGCGGAAAACAACTGAATGAATGCAGGGACCACTCTTAACATTACTAATCAGACATCAGGTGCCCCCAAATAGGATGCTAAAGGGAAGACATAGCAAACCTGTGAATTTCTCGCCCACCCTACCCTCTAGTATTGCACCTAAATCTAACCAAGCCTCTCCATCTAATTACCAGCTTAAGGGAAGCACATGAGTAGAAGAACATGCTAAATGGAGCTAAATCAACAAAATCTAGAGTGTAAGAAATTCTACATATCAAGCGACTTCAACAAATAAAAAGGATAAACAATGACCAGGAAGAGTTACATATTAGAGAGACTTGAGATCAATCAGCCCAAAGCAATGAGTGGTTCCTAATCCAAGTAAACCAACCCTTACCAGACAGTGGGGGGGAGGGCGACTGGATGTTTGAGCGGATTACAGATCTACTACTCAGTGTTTAGATGTGAGGTTCTATTTGATACCAATTACATTTGACAACTGAATAAGAGACACTTGTTGAAGGACAGGGAGTGATTGAATGAGCAAATGAATGAATGGATGAACAAATGCATTAGTTGGCAGTGAAGCTCTAAAAATCTATCACCAGCTGCCTTCACAGTCCTAATCCTTAGTGTGTTTCCTACAGAAGCAGCACAGGCTCTTCCTGTAATGTTTGGGAAATACCTTACGATTTGGGAATATCACAATCACCAGAGAGCCTACTGCAAATGCAGTTGTTCTGGGTCCTTCCCCAGATGTTGTGATTGAGGATATCTATAGCGGGGCCCGAGAAACTGCATTTTTAGCAAGCTTGCTGTGTGAATCTGATGCAGGAACCCACAGAGCCCTGTGAGAGACTCTGAGGGGAGCTGGCAGGATAGGGTGTGCTCTAGTGGCCAGTCCTGCCCTTGACCAAGGGCTCTCCGACACAGGCCAGGGACACAAGGCTCAGTTAACTTCTTATGGAGGGACCTCTTGGCCACTTGTTTCCCCACAATCTTCCGCAATAGCAGTCCTCCCCATCCTCCATCCCAAGCCCAACCCTAAACTAGGAGGCAAAATGTAGCTGGGTGTGGAGGTAAACAGGGCATTTGCAATGGATCCCACGTCCTTAAAGTAGGTCCATCCCTAAGATGGCAGGAATAGGGATGAAGGCCCACCCGTTCTTCCCCCAGAGGGGCATCATACCTTCACCTTCTTCTCTGGAGATAAATCCTGACAAAACTGTGGAGAAAAAGAAGCAGCTGCTCTCAGGCTGGCCTGCCTGGAAAGAGCACCATCTCTGCAGAGATGACCACTGCCCTCCCTCAGGAGCCGGGCTGGGCAGAGCGCCTGGGGGTGGGGGGAGCACACTCACCCTCAGGGCTGAGGCAAAAGTCAGTAGAGGCGGAGCCGTGCTCATTGTGGATGGTGCATCGATACATGCCACAGTCTACAGGGGATGCCTGCACGATGGCCAAGGCCGCCGGCCCCTCGTCCCCTGCACTGCAGAGAAGAGAGACCCTCTCCGTGAGGGCCATTGCCATGCACAGCCCAGGGCCAGACTGTGGTCCTGAGGATCATCACACCCTTCTTTCAGAGGCTGCTGTGGACCCCTAGGAGCTTGGGCAGGTGGTGAGATGTACTGTGGTCAAGAGCTGGTCCTAGATCACACAGGCCTGGTTTGCTGTCCTGACACTCACTAGCAGTGTGACTCTGGCAAGTGATTTAATACCTCTGAGCTTCAACTTTCTCCTCTCTACTAAGGAAATACTAGAATGTCCCTCATAGGATTACTGTGAGCATTACATGAGGCCATAGATCCAAAGTGGGAGGACTATGCCCCACATTATTATTGCTGTCATTAGGCAACCAAGGGCAGGTGCAGGTGGTATCCAGCCGGCTTACCTCCTGCCCACCTCGCCCACTGGGTGCTGATCCTTGGCCCAAGTCAAGACTGAATCACTAAGAATGTTGAAAAACTGGCACCAGAGCTTCAGGCTGCCCGAGGCATCAGGAAACTGCTCTACCCGAATCTTCCGGATCACCTGTGGGGCTGAGAGCAGGGGCCTGGTTAAGAGGAGCAAGTCACCTCCCCACTACCTTGTGCCCTCCCTGTCCCCACCCCTGCTTCCCTGGGTGTTCTTGGCTGAGAGGAAAGAGGATTCAAGCCTCTGCACAAACCCACTGCTTCCTGGCCCCCTGCTGCAGCCCCCCTGTATCTCTGAGGCATTTGCTCAGACTCCAAAGCACACACCCTAGCTGGAAAGACCCCACCCTTGTGCCCCCACTGGGACCTGGGAGAGCTTCAGAGCCAAAGACACAGAGGGCAGCTAAGAGAGGGCAGGTGCACTTGTGGGGAGCACAGCATAATGTATATACTTGTTGAAACACTTCAGGGTACACCTGGAACTAATGTAACATTGTGTTACATTATATTACACCCTAGTATCTATCTATCTATCTATCTATCTATCTATCTATCTATCTATCATCTATCTACATATATATGTATGCACTTTGTATTATATATACACTTTATATTACATTATTATACATTATATTACAAGTATACTCAAAAAAGTTTTAAAACAAAATTTATGAGAGATTAAATGCATACATAGGAAGAAGAAACAATACAAATGACTAGAATCAGAAATTCCTAAGCTCAGGGCAGAACTTTCAGATATTAAATGTATCACGGAGGACACTCTGGTAAATAATACCCTCCACATTTGTTTTACAGATGAAAAGGGAGAATTCACTGGATGCTGCTGGCTCGGAAAGCCCACTCAAGAAGAAACAAATAACATGAATGGCCTCACATCTATTAAAAGAACTGAGTTCAGGTCGCCTGGGTGGCTCAGTGGTTGAGCATCTGCCCTTGGCTCAGGGTGTGATCCCAGGGTCCTGGGTTCGAGTCCCACATTGGGCTCCCTGCATGGAGCCTGCTTCTCCCTCTGCCTGTGTCTCTGCCTCTCTCCCTGTGTCTCTCATGAATAAATAAATAAAATCTTAAAAAAAAAAGAAAGAAAAAAAAAGAAAGAAAGAAAGAAAGAAAGAAAAAGAAAGAAAGAAAGAAAGAAAGAAAGAAAGAGAAAGAAAGAAAGAAAGAAAGAAAGAAAGAAAGAAAGAAAGAAAGAAAGAAAAAGAAAGAAAGAAAGAAACAACAAACCTAAAGCTTTTCCTCAAATAAAATACAAGGCTCTTATGGCATAAAAGAGGGGCAGGGGTGGGGGGAGAAAGGAGGGAGAACCTCAGTTTGGGTTCTAGACCCTAACTTCAAGAACCTGTGTCTGAATCTGACCCTGCTGCTGTCTCCTTGGGGGACAGGTCTGTGTGGAGTGACGGAAGAGTTGGTGGCGCCAGCCCTAGGACACTATGGGACACTATGGAAGCCAGCGCCGCACTAAGGGCCTGATGTCCTCCGTTCCACTTCACTCTCACTGGTACACGGGTGTACTATTCCCAACCCCCAGAGGCAGAGCCCAGAAGGGGACCAGGCCCTCTGATGCCACAGTCCGTGGGATCCTCACACAGGAATGCCTGCAGGAGGTGCTCTTCCAGGCAGCCCTCTCCTGGGAAGCCCTCCCTGCCCTCCCCGCCTTCCCTGTGGCTCACCTTTTAGCAAGTCTTTGGCTTTCCTGGGTTTGGCGGGAGTGTCCTGCTTGCCCTCATCTGCGGCCAGCTCTGCGTCCACACTGCCGGCCTTGGGACTTGAGCCCAGGTCTCCTGCTGCCGGTTCCTCCTCCGCCCGGGGCACCTCCAGCATCCCTGCCTTTCTGCCCTGAGTCGGGGAGCGTTTCTCCCGCCCAGGAGTCCCCGGGGACCCGGGTGCAAGGCCCTTCCTGGGCCCCCGAGGGGAGACAGTGGGGCTCTCCCTTTCTTCAGCCTTGGCCGCCTCCCCGTCGCCCGCTGCTCTGACCTTGGGTAGAAATCTCTTCCTCCGGGCTCCCAGAGCTAGCTCCTCAGGGGTTGCTGCTGGCAGGCCTATCAGAGCCTCCCCCGGGGCCTCCTCCTGTTGGAAGGAGTCCTGGGCCCTCCTGTCTGCCGAGACTGGTCCCTGACCAGAGGCTGTCTGTCCACCTGCCTCCCCCAGTGGCCCACCCACACTGCCCTCCTGGGATATCCCTGGGAACCCAGGCCCCTCGGGGGACGCCTCAGCCTCAGCCTCACCCTCACTGGATCCTCCCGAGGCCAGCCCAGAGCCCTCCTCTTCGCCCACCACAATGGCAGGGACGGTGAGGGTGCAGGGCCCAGGGCCCCGGGCTGCAGCCAGGGCCTGGCGGCCAGCCTGCACCTCACGATCCAGGAGGCCGGTGAGGCGGCGGGAAGTGCAGGGGCTCAGCAGGAGGCTCTGTGCACTCTGCACCAGATGGTTGTTCTCCACACGCTCCAGGATGCGCCGGGATGTCCGGGGACTCAGACCAGCCACTTCCACATTGGGGACCAAGGTGGGTGAGGGCCCCGGGGCCCCTGGGGCAGCTCGCTCCTGGGACTCTGCCCCTCCACCCCCTGTCTCTGTGCTGGAGAGCTTCAGCAGCAGAAGCAGGTAGTTCTTCAGGGAGTCTATGAGGCCAGGGTCACAGCTCCGGGGGCCTGGGGGTCTCCCCTCCACATCCGGGCCCTGGGCGCAGGCCCCCTCACCATCACCTGCTGTGGTTGCTGATAGGTGACTCTGGGTAGGGGTCCCTGGCCCCAGGTGCGGTGGGGGCACTGACCTCAGAACGGCCTGGTCCCCAGAGGGCAGGAAAGTGGCAGCACTCATGTGCTGAGAGGGCGGAGAGCTGGGCAGTGCCTCCCTGGAGCTCTTGGGCAGGCCCGGCCCAGGGGGCAAGGGCAGGATGGGCCCCTCGGGGCTCCAGCTGGCTGGGGGACAGCCACCCAGATCCATGGACAGCACTGCCCCCAGCTGCTCCTCCTTGGGGCATGGGATCAGGCCATCCTCTGGCTTGTTCTCGACCAGACCGGACCACTCAGACCCTCGGGATCTTGCCCCTCCCTGCTGCCCTGAACCACGACGGGGAGGCTGGGGTCCCGGGGGTGTGGGGCCACCAGCCGGGGCATCCAGCATAGCTGTCAGAGGGCTCCCGGGAACTGGCGCTGCTGCCTCCTCAGATGTGAGCACAAAACCAGATTCTTCTGGGACAGAGGACCCTTCTGAGGTCTGCTCAAAACACTCAATAGTCTGAGGAGACTGAGGACCCTCTGCAGGTAGCCGTTCAGGGACTCTGGACTGTGGGCTGAGGCTGGCCATGGATCCCTTCTCTGACTGACCTTTTGTGGCTATGCTCCCCTCTGACCGTGTCCCTCTGTCTTCCTGGATCCTTCCATCTTCCTGCATCCTCTCATCTGTCTGTGTCCTTTCTGCCTGTGTCACTGCCCTTCCCTGTGCCACCACATTCTCCTGGGGACTCCTAGCTGATGCTGGACTCTCACTTTCTTTGGGCACAATGTCCACCTGTGTCTTCCTATCCACCTGTGTCCTCTGTGTTGTTTGTGTCCTGCCTCCCTGGGTCCTCCTATCCACCTGCGTCTTCCCATCTGCCTCTGTATTCTTGTTGCCTCCAGGTTTCTGGTCAGCAGATGTCCTCCGATCTTCCTGGGTGTCTGTGTCCATGGGCTCAATGACACCCTGGCCTCTGGAGTTGCTGCATCCAGCAGAGACCGTATCAGCACTGTTGCTGGCCAACACAGTAGAAGCCAGGGTTGCCTGGGATTCCAGGACCTGAGAACATATGAACAAAAGCAAGAACTTGGCTACATGTACCTTAGGATCTCTTTCAACCTGGCATCCCAGGCGCCTCTGACCTCATGCAGAAGTGCCCTGACGGGAATCCTGCCACCAGGTTTTCCAGGCCTGCCAGGGGTTGGGAGGCAAAGGACATGTGACAAAATCCCAAGCCCACCCATCCCAATCCCTGGTCCCACAGTCTAGATGAAGGAACATCCAGAATCCAGGTCTAGCTCTAGCCCTCTCACCTCTCCCTGAAGAAAACCTACCTTTCCTGAAAGATTCTGCTCATGTGTCATCCCACCCTTTACCCCTGCCATTTAGAGGAAGGTGTCCTCTCTCCAGGGCTTCTGAGCAATAGATCTGTTCCCTCCCCCCTTTTTTATGGCTCTAACTACCACCAGATAGAATTATGGGTGAAATGGGAGAGAGCCAAAGAGCCTCCTGAAAATGGCCTCCATGATAGCATCCACCATTAACATTGAGTGAGTGGTAGTAATGTTTTCCCATCCAAATGGAGAAGGTTAAAGTAATTAGTAATTCCACCTGTGCTGGAAAAATCAATGAAACATTACACTGTCACCCTTTTGAATACACATTAATTTGCGAAGCTCTATGCTAGGCCCCTATTTATCATACATACACTGCCTCACTTAAACCTCACAATATGAAATAGTTGTGAGCATTCTCTGCATTTTAGAGATAAGAATACCAGGGCACCTGGCTGGCACAGCCAGTAGAGTGTGCAACTCTTGATCTTGGGGTTGTGACTTCAAGTCCCCCATTGGGTGTAGAGATTATGTTAAAACAAAAATATTTTTTAAAAAATTTTTAAGTAATCTTAAAGATAAGAACACACTGATGTGGTCAAAAGAGAAATGTGATCATCCACTGTCACACAGTAAGTGGTATAGGTTAGCTCAGAAGCCACGTGTGTCTAGCTTCAAATCCTAGGCTCTCTGCTGTTACACTAGATGCCACCCAATCAAACATAATGAAAAGGACTTCCAGTCTAAACACAGTGGCACAAGATAGCAAGCTGCCTCTTTTTCTCCTGAACATAAACAAAACCAACAAAGTAAACAAGAATAAAAAAAGGCAAACTTCATTATGAATGAAACTGGAGGCACAGAAAACCTACAGTCTCAAAAAAAAAAAAAAAAAGTAAAAGAAAAAACAAACAGGCTGTCACAAGCAGATAGCTGAGCCCTGGGGAGCTGCTCAGGATTAAAAGCTATGGGGAAGAGAAAAACAGTGAAACAGCTTGGCAGGTGTCAGAACACGGCCGCCAAACACAGTTACTGTAGATGCAGGATTCATCCCAGTGTGATGACCCAAGTCAACATCTTACAAGAGCTATGGGATCATGGAGAGTCAGGTGGAAATCACACTGAAGACATTTAAGGTGGACATCCAGCAGATGCAGGCAGAGGAGAGTGCATCAGCCCATGGGCAGCATATCTCAGAAAACACTAGCAAGCATATGCTACTGAAGAAACTTCCTGGGGGCACCTGGGTGGCTAAGTGGTTGAGTGTCTGCCTTCAGCTCAAATTGTGATCCTGGGGTCCCGGGATAGAGTCCTGCATCAGGCTCCCCGCAGGGAGCCTGCTTCTTCCTCTCCTTGTGTCTCTGCCTCTCTCTCTGTCTGTCATGAATAAATTTAAAAAAGAAAAAGAAACTTCCTGAAAATCTCTAAACTAGGAACACTGTTTCTGAACTTACAATAACTTAGGGAATATCATTCCCATGAGCCCTGCTTGAGGAAACTACTGGAGAACATACTATGGTCAACCAAAAAGATGATTAGGGAAACCACAGCAAAATTCATGCCAAGCATTAAATATGTATTAATTATATAATCAAGACTAGAATCATGAGATGCCTAGGTGGCTCAGCGGTTGGGCATCTGCCTTCGACTCAGGGCGTGATCCTGGAGTCCTGGGATCGAGTTCTGCATCGGGCTCCCTGCATGGAGCCTGCTTCTCCCTCTGCCTGTGTCCCTGCCTCTCTCTCTCTGTATCTCTCATGAATAAATAAATACAATATTTTTTAAAAGAAGACTAGAATCAAAGGGGTTTAGGGTAGCAGAGCAAAAATGTCAGTGTCCTATGTACTGACCAGGCAGAAATGATACAACTCATACAAAAGGGGAAGGAGGTAGAAGGTGGCAAGTGGTCTAAATTCCTTGACTGTATCACCTATGCAAGCCAGGAATCAAAGATTTACTCAAAACTGAAAAACCAGGTAATAGAAATACAGGATATTGAACTACACAGAGATTATCACCTAGAAATAAAATATGGAGCTAATATGAGATAGAAAATGACAGGGGGAAAGGGGTAGTGGAAACACTGTATCATAGCTCATCATAAAAAATTAAGACATTGAACAGAGGAAATACTTAATGGTATCATATGAAACATAAACATATATTATAAATTACCACATACAAATATTTCCAGTTATCAGAAGAACCACACACAAAACCAAAGGAAACACATCATATAAAGAAAGACCTTAAAATATATATAATTAAGCTACATTTTAATTAAGTACAGAATTTAAAGTTACTGAATATGGAGTTTTAAATGAATGATGCCATTTATTCAAATATGGGAAAAATAAAAGTGTGGTGATGCTCAGAAGCCATCAAATAAAAGCCTGACTGGTCAAAGAATTTAGTAAAAATGCTTCTCCAACATCTCTGACAACCAGTAAGATACTCTAACAGACAAAAACCCCTTGGAGCCAACAAACAACAATTAAAAATATAATAGAACACTTCTGTTAACTCCTGGTACTCTAGGATTAGGAAGCATTAACATGGGCGTGAAATCTATAAGTCGACAAGGAAAATGCTGATTTTGCACAAGACTCATAAGAACAGAGATTTTTTTGCCTTTTTTAAGATGTTATTTTTAAGTCATCTCAACACCCAACGTGCAGCTCAAACTTACAACCCAGAGATCAAGAGTCACACGCTCTACTGACTGAGTCAGCCAGGCGCCCCTAGAGCCTTTGATTAAAGGTATCTTCTCTCCCCCAACCCCAAGCCCAATCAGTCCCTGAGTCCTATCAAACCTACTTCCTCAGTGTCTCAATATCTATTCCCTTCTCTATTTCCACTGCCAACTGTCTAAACCAGGCTGCCAACAATTCTGTCTTGCCTGGACTGCTGTAAAGCCTCCCAACTGGCATCCATGACTCCAGCCTTTGCCTCTGCGTGACACTTACCCTCACTGCAGCCCAAGTGATCTTACTGAAATACAAATCCAATTGTGACACTCCCCTGCTTAACTACCTCTCCAGGGCTTATCATCATTTACAGGATAAAGCCTAAAAGCCCAAGCCTCAAAGAGCAAAAAATTTAAGAACACTGCTGGCCAGAGTATGGGGAAACAGGTTGTCAGCACAGCTTCTATGGACGGCAGTTTGGCGTAATTTAATAAAATTAAAAACACTTATACTCTTTGACCTAATAGTTCCAATACGAGGAATTTGTCCTCTAAATATATTTCCATGTGTAAATGGACTTACATACAAGGATATTCACTGCAGCACAGTTTATAACAGCAAAAGACTAGAAATTACCCAAATTCTATCAACACAGAATTGATCCAGTGAATTACAGTACATCCATATTCCAAATAAATAAAATAAATATCCAAATAGGAAAGCAACGTGTGGATAGAAAGTATAACATGCAACCTTTGTGTAGCAAATATACAGACACACACATATTTCCAAACAAAGGGAAACTAGCTTTGGAAGTATGCCCAAGAAACTAGTTCTGGCAACTGATTTCAGGAGGAGAAATTGGGTTCGGGAGGAGGGTGCAGTTGAGGAAGACAATATTCTCCATATATCTTTTCTACTTTTTAAATTTTATACCAGGTGTACATGACATATACCAAAAATTTTCAATTTAAAGTGAAAATAAGTAACTTAAATCTTGTGTGATCAACAAAGCCCATCCTTCAACAAGGGTCCCAGGTCTCTCTTTCCAGGTTCACCTCTTGGGTTCCTCTGTCCACCCCCACTAAGTTACTATAGTGACCACTATGTTATTTTATTACTACTCTGTTATTTTCTCTCTGCTGGACAGTCTCAGCCTTCTCCTTGGTCAACTGAAAGACTCCTTCTCATCTTTGAGGACCTCACCCATGTTTTCTTCTCTTCTTGGAAAAGTTCTGAGTCTCCTTCACCCCCCACCCAAAAACATTAGTGGCTTCCTACCCTATGCACCCACAGCAAATGTAACTACCTGTATTGGTAAACACTCATTCTGTGTGGTAGTTATTTGTCTCATGCATGTGGCACCTCCTAATGTGTAAACTCTTCTCCTCCAAAGAGGTGGACCTAACACAGATCCAGGGTTAAAGGTGGTACTAGGTAACTACATGGTGAATGATCAATTGAGTACTTTCCATACACTTCTGCAAAGGCTGACCTCTCTAAACACTCTGGTGTGTGTGTATGTCTACATCAGGAACTGTGTGGAGATATGAGGACGGCCAAGTATTTCTTTAAAATAACCATGGTGTGAGCAGGGGTGAACCCTGCTGGTTCGGTGTGAGCTCTTTCTTTCTTTCTTTCTTTCTTTCTTTCTTTCTTTCTTTCTTTCTTTCTTTCTTTCTTTCTTCCTTCCTTCCTTCCTTCCTTCCTTCCTTCCTTCCTTCCTTCCTTCCTTCCCTTTCCTTTCCTTTCCTTTCCTTTCCTTTCCTTTCCTTTCCTTTCCTTTCCTTTCCTTTCCTTTCCTTTCCTTTCTTCTTTTCTTTCTTTTTTTCTTTCTTTCTTTTTCTTTCTTTTTTTCCCGGAGTAAGCTTTTTCACCACAAAGAACAGCAATATATTTAATTTTCCATCCTGTCTTACTGTCTTCCTCATAAATTCTCAGAGACTAAGAACACAGTCTGATTCACCTTTGCATCCTGCACAGGCCTGAGCACATAGATTCCAGGAATCAACTACTGACTGACAAGTACTATGGCTTCTAACTCTCAAGATGGGACATGGTCCTGGAGTGTTGCTTTGGGAAACCAGGGGACAAAACCAGGAGTTTAACAGGAATGGTGAGGACAGTGCCTAGGACCTGGAATCTCCTTCCTCTGAAACCCAGACCCAGGGCTGATACGGAGGCTCTATCATCTTTAAATGTTTGGTAGAATTGTCAATAAAACTATCTGGCCAGAAATATTTCCTTTCTGGATGATTTTTAACTACAAATTTTATTTCTGTAACAACTATAGGATTATTCAATTTATCTCATTGTTTGCAAGAGTTTGGTACTTTGTAGTTTTTAAAGAATTGGCCTATTTCATCTAAGTTGTTGAACTAAATGCATAGTTTTTCATGATGGTCCTTTATTACCCTTTTAATACTTGCAGAGTCTCTAGTGATATTATCTTTCATTCCTTTTTTTAAAAAATCTTTTTTAAAAGATTTATTTATTGGGACACCTGGGTGATTCAGTGGTTGAGCGTCATGATCCCGGGGTCCGAGTATCGAGTCCCACTTCGGGCTCCTTACAGGGATCCTGCTTCTCCCTCTGCCTATATCTCTGCCTCTCCCTTTCTGTGTCTCTCCTGGACAAATAAAATATTTTAATAAATAAATAAAAATAAAATATTTATTTGTTTGTTTCAGAGGATTAAGAGAGAAAGCACAAGTAGGAGGGAGGGACATGGGGGAAGAATCTTCAAGCAGACCCCCATTGAGTGCAGAGCGAGCCACAGGGCTTGATTCCATGACCCAGGAGATCATGAACTGAGCCAAAACCAAGAGTCAGACATCCGACTGAGCTACCCAGGCACCTCTAAAAATCTTTCTTGAGGTATAATTGACAAAAATTATGATGTTTTGATATACCTATGTATACCGTGAAATGATCAACATGATTAAGCCCTTCTTTCATCCTTAATGCTAGTCATTTGTGCCTTGTCTCATTTTTTCCTTGTCTCATTGAGTCTTGCTAGGGGTTAATCAATATTACTGATTTCTTTTTTCAAATAACCAGATTTCAATTTAATTTGTGTTCTCCATAGTTTTTCTGTTCTCAATGTCATTGTTTTCTGCTCTTTTCATTATTATGTCCTTCCTACTCCTTGTTTTGGATTTATTTTGCTCTTTCCTTTTCTGGTTTCTCAACATGGGAGCTTAGATTATGGACTTCAGACCTTTCTTTTTTTTAATATAAATATTTTAATGCTATAACTTTTCTTCAAAATATTTATCAGGATCCAAAATTTTGATGTGTTGTATTTTAATTTTCATTTAGTTAAAAATATTTTCCAACTGCCCTTAAGACTTTCCTCTTTGACCTATCAGAGAGTATTATAAATATTTTAAACTGTTTGGAGACTTTCCTATTATATTTTTTCATGAATTTGTAGCTTAAGTCCATTTTGGTCAGAAAACATACTTCGTGTAATTTCAATTATTTTATGTTTGTTAAAATTTGTTTATGACCTAAGATATGATCTCTTTTGGTGAATGTTTTACACGCACTTGAAAAGAACAAGTATTCTGGGGTTGTTACATGGAGTATCCTATGCATGTGTTAGGCCCAGTTGGTTGATAATGCTGTTCAGCTCTTTTCTATTCTTATTCTTACTGATTTTCAGTCTATTAGCTCAAGATGTTACTGAAAGAATGTCAAAGTGTCCAGCTATAATGGCTGATTTGTCTGTTTCTCCTTCCAGTTCTTCATCTATTTTGAAGCTCGTTGTTAGAGGCAAACACATTTTTTTATTATGTTTTCTTAAGTGGATCCTTTTCTTATTATATAATTCACAATTTTGCCCTGGTAATTTTCTTTGCCCTGGAGTCTACATTGTCTGAAATTAATATGGTCGCTCCAGTTTTCAATTGATTAGCATTTGTATAGTGTATATTTTCTATCACTTTACTTTTGACCTACCTATAATATCATAGTTGAAATCAATTTCTTGTAAAAAGCATAGAGTTAAGAATGGTTTTTGACTCATTATCATAATCTCTTTTTTTTAAAGATTTTATTTATTTATTCATGAGAGACACAGAGAGAGAAGTAGAGACATAGGCAAAAGGAGAAGTGGGTTCCTCTCAGGGAGCTCAATGTGGGACTCGATCCCTAGATCTGGGATCGGGACCCCAGCTGAAGGCAGACGCTCAAATGCTGAGCCACCCAGGCATCCCCATCCCCACACTCACAATCTCTTGTGTGTCCAGACCATTTATATTTAATATAATTATTTATATGTTTGCATTTAGATCAATTATTTTATTATTTGTTTTCTATTTGTTTCCTGTTTTTTCCTTCCTCTGTTTCCCCTTTCCTATCTTCTTTTAGTTTATTTGAACATTTTTAGTATTCCATTTTAATCTATATATTGTGATTTTTATTATATTTCTTTGTATAGTACTTTAATTGTTGCTTGAGGGCTTACTATATATACTTAACTTCCTGCAGTCTATTTGGAGTCAATATTTTACCTCTTCAACTGAAACATAGTAATTTTACCACCATATAGGTCTCTTTATCCTCTCTCCTTTATGTTGCATGTTTACCAAGATATTTACCATCTCTGTAGTTCTTCCTTCATTCCTGATGATACAAGTTCCCTTCTGGTATCATTTCCCTTCTATAGAAAAAATGTAGTTTAGCAATTCTTTCAGAACAGGTCTGCCAGTGATTTATCCTGAGTTTTCCTTTATCTGGTAATGTCTTTACTTCACCTTCAATACTGAAAGACATTTTTGCTGAATGTAGACTTATAGATTGAAAGATCTTTTCTGTTAGCATGTCTATTATTCCACTTCCTTTTGACCTCCATTGTTTTGAATGAGAAATCTGCAGTCATTTGAATCATTGCTCTCCTAAATGTATTGTCACTGACTATTTTCAAGAATTTTGTGTTGTCTTTAGTTCTCAGCAATTTGATTATTGTTTTTTGGCATGGAATTCTGCAGCCATATCTTATTTGGGATTGCTGAATTTCTTGTCTGTAGGTTTGTGTCTTTTGCCAATTTTGAGAAGTTTTCAGCCATTATTTATTTATATATTGTTTTCTGCATCATACTCTTCTCTACTTCTGGGTCTCCAATGACACAAACATTAGATATTTTGATTCTATACCACAGGTCCCTGAAGCTCTGTTTATTTATTTTTCCTAAGTTTTTATTTTCCCTTATTCTGATTGAATAATTTCTATTGATCTATCTTTAAGTTTACTGACATTTTCCTGTCACCTTCATTCTGCTATTGTGCCTAGCCAGGAAGTGTTTTTATTTCAATTATTGCATTTTTCAGTTCTGAAATTAAAATTTAATTCTTTATATTTTGCATTTCTTTGCAGAGACTTTCTATGTTTCCATTTATTTCCAGAGTGTTTACCCTTACATTTAAAAAAAGATTTTGTTTATTTATTTGAGAGACAGAGAGAGTGAACATGGAGGGGCAGAGGGAGGAGAGCAGACCCCCCCCCCCCCCATAGAGCAGGAAGCCTGAGGCAGAGTTTGATCACAGGACCTGGAGATCATGACCTGAACCAAATGCAGACACTCAAATTACTGAGCCACTCAGACACCCTTACCCTTACATTTTCTCACATTTTTATAGTATCTGATTTTAAGCCAGATAATTCCAACATCTTTAACTATTTTCCCATACAAGTTGAGATTTCCTGATTTTTCACATGTTAGGTAATTTTTATTGTATCTAGACCTTTTGAATATCATGAGATCACTTTTCAAAGACTTTGCAGTGCTATTCAGATCTGTCCAGTGTATATGCGCCCACGGGCCAGTCTGGGACCTAGAGGATGGTCTTTTAGTTCCATTCTCAAAGTTTTTGATACACTGTGCAGAACCAGATCCATGCATGCATGAATAGCTTCAAAACAAGCCCAGGAATTTATAAATAGCTTAGGAAGTCACTTTCTCAAATGTTCCTTCTCCATGATCTCCCCTGTACTTTCTGGGTTCATAGGACTCCCTTCTTCAGTCCTCTGCCCAGATAGCTGGGGTTTCATACTCTGTAACATACTTTCACACATGAACCTGTGTCCTAAGCCAAGGAAGAGACCCAAAAGAGAGAAAATTTTAAAAGGAACAGGAATTCCTCCTACCCTCTTGGGGACCACAACTTCTCTGAATGGAGGGAAAGATTCCCCATCCTCAAAGTTTGACACCTGTGGACATTGCTGCCAACACCAGA
Source organism: Canis lupus baileyi (assembly GCF_048164855.1). Taxonomy (NCBI): domain Eukaryota; kingdom Metazoa; phylum Chordata; class Mammalia; order Carnivora; family Canidae; genus Canis; species Canis lupus. The sequence goes on along the minus strand of NC_132839.1, from coordinate 55,564,162 downwards.
AGATTCCTTTCCTTGTCCTCAAGTCTGATGTAGAGTAGAAGACTTCTTCTGAAGTAAAGCCAATGCTTACTTCTGAATTTCTGATTACATTAAGACCAGCCCAATAGAATATTAGATCTAAAAAACAAACAAACTGGTAAACACTGCTGGTTCTGGGGTACTTTGAAGTCTGGTCTTCTTCCCCAGTCTGCCTACTATTTGCTTATCAAAGTCATCAAATAGCTACACCATGCATTTTGCCCAAGTTTTTAGCTGCATTCAATGAGAGATATAGGGTGAGTGGTTTTGTCCCATCTTATCCAGAACTGAAAATGTTATAACCATAACAACTAGCTTCATACTGCCTATTGTATTTTTCAGTTCTAGAGTTCCAGTTGGTTGATTTTTAAGTCTATCTCACTTTCTATAGTTTCCACTTCTCTGAAATTTTCAATCTTTTTACTTTCTTTGCATACAGGAAAGTTTAGTTTTCATGCTCCATGTCTGATAATTCCAAAAGGTGGAACCCCTAAGGACACATTTGTATTGTCTGCTGTTTTGTTACTTCCTTTTCATGTTTTCCTCTCAGAGCGCTTCTTATCTTCACTTGAATGCCAAATATTATATTTGAAATGCTTTTTAAAAATTATTTGAAGGTTAAAGTCATGTTATCATCCTCCAGATGATTTTTGCTTCTTCCAGGTGCTTGGGGCACCAAGTATCTTGAATCACCTTAACCTAACTTCAGGGACTGAGATATTTCTTAGTCATCCGGGCAACTCAAGATAAGCCTCAGTCCCAGGGTACTTTGCTTCTGGCTCACAACTTCTTCAGGATCCCAACCTGAAGATCAGGGGTTTACCAGGGCTACTACTCTTAGACCATAGACTCCAATCTTTGTTCCCTAGTCCCACAAGTCTATCTAAAACACTGCTGAGTCCCTCATTCTCCTCTTCTGGAGTAGCAAATAGACACAGGATAAAAGTTATGCCAAATACTGGGCTCACCATTCTGGATTTCCATCTCCTTCCATATTCTGGACCAATAACTCTTCACCTTGTCCTTTACTAGTTGTCCTCTATAGGAAGTTGGTCTGAACAACCTAACCTAGAACTACTGGAAGCTTATATTCAATAAATGTTAGTTCTCCCCCCTTTCTGTCTCACCCCCAAGCCTGGATGATGTTACAGTTAATGCTAAACAAACCAAAGCAGAGCACAAGATATGGAAGAGAAGAAAAAGTGTTAAGAAGCTTTAAGAGCATCTGGGCATTAAGACTAGGACAGATAGGTTTGCATTCCTCGTCTAGCCCAACACCTTACTTTTGCTTCATGCTCCGTGACCTTCCCAGAATGTCTTCCTTCCTCTCTACCACCTATTTTTCAAACTGGGGATATTATGGGCATTTTTCTATGTTAAAACAACAACAATAATAATTTCTATTTGATGTTTTTCTACTATGATATTTCCAGTAATGAATCCTGTACATGCTACCAGCCAGTCTGGCCACTTCCCAGATCCCTACCCTAGCAACTATGGACCACTCTACTCTCTTTCCCTGGAAACCTACAGCAGCAAACATTCACCACACCCTCTCTGTACTTAGGGTTTGGTGTAAGTCTAATCTCCTAGATTCACTAGATAATTCCCTAAGGATCATGTCTCTCCTCAAGCCCTCTTCCCTTCAACAGCTCTCAGAAAATGCTTGTATTCATGTGTTCTCTGAAAACAGAAGATCCCTTATTTGGGAGTGGAGTTACCAAACTGCAGGATGATCATCCTCAAGACTTATAGGTTTTCCCAAGAAGAGACACTCAGAGGTCTCAAGGCATTCAGCGGAGCTCTCTCATGTGTACACTGTTCCCCGCAAGGATGTGGGTGGATGGAGCATTCCACCATGTCCCCACAGCTGTACCTTAGCTCCAAAGATCTGAGCCAGTCTCAGAGAAGATCTTGGCCTAGGGCACTAAAAAGCAGCATTTGAGGGCACTGATGGCCAGTTCCCCACTCATTAAGTACCTTCAGGGAAGATCACTTCTGCCCAGGGATAGAGCTGTCTGCACAACATTTCTGGGCTTAAGAGGGGAGGAGGGTGTCTGGATATTCTCAACAACCCCAACATCTGCTCCTTATCCATAGCCAATATGGAAGCCTAATTTAAACTGCTGGAGACATCCATTATTTCCAGGAAAGGAAATCAAGACAGAGTCGAAGAGCAGTGGCATCATGTCCCAGAGGCAGAGATACTTCAAGTACTGGACCCTAAAAAGAGACGTGCTGGGCCCATATAAAAAAACAACAAGAACTTAAAAAGAGATATGAAAGAATGATTAAATAATGGAAATGAATACCATGCTGTCAGACAAGAAAGCTAAATATTAAGATATGGGTTTTTCCAAATTAATTCTTATACTTACTCTAATCCTAACCAGAACACCAGTGATATAGAGACAGCACATTAGTGGTTGTCTGGGTCTGGGGTGGGAATAAGGATGAACTGCAAAAAGGAACACGGATCTTTCTAGGGTGATGGAAATGTTCAAAAACTAGATTTTGGTAATGCCTGAATAACTCTAAATTGTGTACATTAAATTGCACATTTGAAAGAGGTGAATGTTATGGTATATATATATAATATATACATATATAATATGTATATATATTATGCCTCCATAAAACTGTTTAAAACATATATCTAGCAAGTTTTACTAAAATATCACTCCAAATACAAATCGGACTTCAGTTTTCCATGAAAAGATTTAACAGGTGTATGATCTTATTAAAAATAGCTTACCACTTTTTTTTAAATGTGATTTTTTAAAGTGGTAAATAGGGCAGCCCAGGTGGCTCAGCGGTTTAGCGCCGCCTTCAGCCCAGGGCCTGATCTTGGAGACCCGGGATTGAGTCCCACGTTGGGCTCCCTGCATGGAGCCTGCCTCTCCCTCCACCTCTCTCTCTCTCTCTGTGTCTCTCTTGAATGAATGAATAAAATCTTTAAAAAAAGTAAAAAATAAAGTGGTAAATATAAAAGTACAAGGTAAACAAAACAAAACAGTGATATCTAAAAGTTTAAGGAATTTCAAACAATGATTTTTAAATTTCCCTACAAAAAATTTTTTTAAATAAAGTTTCCCTACAGGAATAAACAAGAGAAAATAGCAAAGAAAAATTTTAAAAGAAGCCTAAGAGGATTGGTCTGCCAGAAAGTAAACTACAGTCATTAAAACAAGGTTATTCTGTTGTAAGAATCAATAAAATCAGATTAATGGATTATGATGGGTATACATAGGAACTAAAATAGGCTTCGGTGTGCCTCCGGACCTCGTGGTGGGCAGAGGGAAGGGGTGCTTCACAGACCATAGGGAGGGGCTGCCTTTTCCACAGAGAGAATTTCCATGGTAAAATTAGTATATAAGAAAGAATCACAAACTAATATCTAAGAGTTAAATATTCCACAAATGAGATTGAGGGAAATTACCTACTTAATTAACCAAAAATTGAGCTGGAAACTAATGCTATACTATCTACTCAAATCAATTTCAGGTTAATTTTAAAGTCAAATTAAGAAATTCAAATAAAAATTTATTTTAAAAATGTAGATTAAGACTTAACAACCCTTAGAATAGGGAAGGATAGCATAAACTATGGAAGGAATGGTTAAAATATACATATTGTGGCACCTTATACAACTATTAAAGTTAATTTTTAGAAACTACAAGAAAATGCTCATGAAATAATGAGAAGTGAAGAAAGTAGGATATCAAAACTGAATCAGAAGCACTGCACACACACTAAATTTTTAAAATAATAAAACTGCATATACAGAAAGATTGGTAGACACATCACGATGCTTTTCGATGCTAGAATTATAGGTGAACTGCTACTTTCCCCCACTGAATTGTTTAGGGTTACCCCCCATATTTTTCACCATGAGCATGGGTTTCTTTCATCATCAGAAAAATAGGATTTTTTTTAAAGATGTAGTAGAATGAGAATATGAAAAATCAACAAAATTCAGCCACTAACAAGCAGCAGCTTCAACATACACATAGATGTTAAATGCATTGTTCACATATGTGATCTCTTTCCCAATTTTCTAAGTAGAGGAATATAAAAGCCACACCAGCATCTTGTAGGACTGGTGGAACTATGCAGGCAGCCTCTTCTGCGCCTGCCCGCCCTCCCCACCCCACCAGAGGCAAGGAGGGCCCTGCCAGGAGGGCGAAGCAGTCGGCTGTCTGTCCCCACTGCTGTGGGCACTGAGGCCACCATCATCAGACTTGGCTGCTGGCCCAGTCACTTCCCAAATGGGCTCCCTAGGGGCCCCTGAAGGCCATCCCCGCAGCAAGGGACGTCCCCCTTCTGTCCAGGCTGTGGGCTGTCAGGCACACAGAGCGGCCCTGTCTGGGCCATGGGGAGCTCAGCACACCAGCTGCCAACACCTCCAGAGACCAAACTGGAGGGGTGAGTCACCCACTCCCAAACCCTCTGAACTACTGCCCCACAGACTAACTCAGCACTACCTTGGAAATTGGTCTCTCCCTCCTTCTCCGACAGAGGTTCTCTCCGTGGAAAAGGCAGCCCCTCCCTGTGGTCTGTGAAGCTCCCTTTCCCTCTGCCCACCACGAGGTCCAGAGGCAGGCAGGTTGTCCCTTCCACTTTCTGCCCCCACTCTTGAAATACTTTTCCTTTCTGCCATTCATAAGAAATACTGCCTTTCTTCTGCCCACCATAAAACCGGCTCCCAAAACTCCTGTGAAACACGACCTGCCCTCTGGGCTCAGCTGGTTAAGCATCTGAATCTTGATTTTGGCTCAGGTCATGGTCTCAGGGTCCTGGGATCCAGTCCCCCTTGTTGAGACTTGCGTCAATTATGGGGCTCCCTGCTCAGCAGGGAGTCTGGTTCTCCCTCTGCTCTTCCCCCTGCTGATGTTCTCTCTCTCCCTCTAATAAATTGAAAAAATAAAAATAAAATACTTCCTATTCTCTGCCCCTGAGACATGCAGCACTGACCAAAGGGAACAACCTGTTTCCCTTTGTCACTCCTCTCAATCCTGTTCCTCCCTCCCTGCTTCCCAAATTCAATGCTGTCGCCCACCTCTTCTTTGAAAAGTGGATACCCTCATCCCTACCTTCACATAAAGCATCACCTCCCTGCTGTTGGCCACCAGACCCCCAGAAAATGATGGCATCCCTGTTCCCAGGAGACGAGTTAGCCTCTACCTCTCACCATAGTAATGATCTTCTACCTCCTGCCATTTATTTAGTTCTTAACATGAACCAGGCCCCGTGCTGACTGCATATCCTATGGAGTAGGTAGTATTTTTATTCTGATTTTTACCACTTGCCCAAATCACAAAATGTTAAGCAGAGTCAGATTTGCTCATAGGTATACCTGACCTCAAAATCTTAGACAAAAACCCAGATGAAGCCAGAATTTCCTGGACAGTGGGATACTCTTAAAAATCTGATAAGCATCCAGGTCAAGACCCACCACACACTATAGCTCACCCCCACTCCTCAGTCTCCCCATGAAACACTGTTGCCTCAATATAGCCCAAGAAATCCCTCCACTGGCTCTTTCCTCCCCCAGAGGACATTGTCTTCCTCCACCTCCCTCTGGGGCACTTTTCCCTTGGCCATGAGCTCCCAGGCTATCAGAGGATAGGGTCACAGTCAGGCTGTGCTGCCCTCATGCCTGGCATCTAGAGATTGGCTGGGGCAAAGGCCAAGCCTGTGGTCCCCTGCTCCTGGCTGGCACTCCATCACCACCTCATCCCCTTCTATAAATAGCCCACTGCTCACTGGCTGCCGAGCTGTTAGAGCAAGAGTTTCCATGAGGTCAGCTTCCCAGAGCAGCCTCCAGGAACCCAACACCCACACTTACCTCTCCTGAAGTCCTGTGGCCTGCTTGCCCCTGCAGGGGGCTGTCCCGGGTGGTGTGTCTCCGCCGGGCAGGGGGTGTGGGCACCTGGGCAGAGGCCTGAGACGGGGCCTTCCCTAAGCTCTGGACCCCTGGTTCTGAGGCTTGGCTCAGGGAAGCATCAGTCTTGCTATTGGCAGTGGGCTCCCCTTTGGGCTTCGGAGGGGCAAATCTCTTCCTGTTGAAAGGCCTAGTTGGCTGGGGGGCTGAGGACATGGGCTGGCCAGGGGCAACAGGACTCCTTTCACCTCCAGCCTCACTGGGTACCTTCCCTGAGGACATATCTCCAGGTGCCCTGCCACTTGGTGCCTGGGACCCCTCCTCCCCCTTAGGCCTGCCTGCCCGGGTACTCTCCAGATACATGTCCTTCAGGGAGAAATACACCTGCTGGTCTGGGCCTGGAACAGGGCCTGGGGCAGGGGCTTTCTGGGCCTGGTCTTGAGTGCCCACAGCTGAAGCTGGCTTCCTGGTGCTATCGACTCCAGAGGACCCAGGCCCCCGTGCAGCCCTACCTCTGGGCCGGGCCTGGACCTGTTCCATGTCTGTGGGCCCCTGTGTCCCACAGGAGTCAGGCTGGTCTGAACTGGGGGCCCGGTTTTCAGAAGAATGGTGGCTTCGAGCTGCCTTCTCTAACTCTGGCTTCCGCAGACCTTGCTTCGATTCCTCATCTTTCTTTTTCTTCTTGGCCCCAGACTCCTTTTTGGGGGGTCTCTGAGGCCCCCGCTCCATGGCCTCACAGATGTATGTCAACAGGCCATGCTCCCCGTCCTCCCCATTCTCAGGGGCAGCTTCCCCGTTGGTGGTCACATCTCCAGGAGCAAAACTGTTGATCAGACCCAACCCTGGGTGCTGACCAGTCTCAGTCTCATCTTCCTGCCAAGCCGCTGGGGTCTCAGCCTCAGCCTCCTCAGTAGGGGCCAAGGGGGCTGACACCTCATCCCCACTCAGCCTCCGCTTCCGCTGGAAGCGGTCGGGGCTGAGCTTGCGCAGGGTGTCGACATCTCCCACCACCTCCTTCCTGGGCTTCCAGTTCTGCTCAATCTCTCGCATCTTTGCTGCAGCCTTGCGCTTCAGTTTGGCGAACCAGCGCTGGTGGATCTTGTACTCGGTCATAGTGCCCACCTCCAGGACCCCCGAGCAGGACACGATGCCCTTGGTATTGCGGGCAGAGGCCTGGTAGATGGCCGCATCTTCCTCTTGACACCTAAGTGTAGGAGCACAAGATGCAAATTCTCCCCTCAGGCAAGAATCTCCCCCAGTGGAGGATGCTGCCCTGCCCCCCGAGAGTCCTGCCCCAAGTGCCACACCCCACCTCAGACATCACCACATCCAACCATCCTGTTACAGTTGGGGAAACTGAGGCTGGCAACAGGGAGAGAGCTGGCCCAGGTTGTACTGTTCCAGAAGGGATTAGATCAGACTTGAGGCCTGGGAGAGCCTTCAGAAGCAGATGACCCACACAGCCCCTTGTGAAGTAAGGATGACACGGGAGCTTTTTTCCGTAGCTGACCTCATGGAAAATGTTTCTATGGGGCAGGACCTCCTCTGGTTGTGCTTTACTCTCTGGCTGTCTGAAATACTCCCACCCAGGTCTTAGGAGATCCCAGACACTGGCAGCCAGATAGTTCACCAGCAGTTTCAACTCAGCAGCAGAAACCCGTCCTCCGCCCCTAGATCCTGCCTGGACATCTGCATCCAACTGAGCCCATCTCTATTGGGGCCACAGGACACACAGGAGAGCAGAGAGAGCAGGACAGGCTGCTTTCCCCACCTGTAAAGCTGCAGCGTGTGGCGGTTGCCCTGGTGAGTGATCTCATACTTCGGTAAACCACAGTAGCGGTCCAGCTCTATGTCATCCTTGTACCAGGTTACCTCTGGCTCTGGATATCCTAAGAAGGAAGCAGGAAATTGGGTTGTAGGAAGACCAGTTCCAAAATAGTGGAAGGAGAGAACAGGATGCCATGGCTTCCCCATACCACCTGCCCCCCTCGCTGGAAGCAAAGGGTTATCATTTGGCTCAGCTTATTTTTAGAAGCTAGTTCATGTCAAGGCTGAAAACGGTTTCCCTTTAGCATTTGGAAAGCAAATATGGAGTAGCAACTTCCCAGCTTCCTGGTAAGAAGGGAAACAAGAAGTTTCCAGAAAGCCTCATAGTAATAAGCCTCCTTCCTTCAGTGTTCTAATCTATATTCTCAACTGTGGTAACAGCTGTATCCTCAGAGGTCTCCCCACCAATACCCCAACTTAGAGGTCCCCCAGTACCCCAAGGAGGAAGAGAACTTCTTCTTTTATCCCAGGTCGCTGAGCTGCTGGTATTATTTGGTGATACAGCTAAAATATCCATCCGTCCACCCACCCACCCATCCACCCACCCATTCATCCATCCATCCATCCATCCATCCATCCATCCATCCACCCACTCATCCATTCATCCATCCACCCACAGACCAATCCATCCACCCATCTATCCATCCAACCATCCATCGACCCATCCATCCATCCACCGACCGACCAATCCATCCACCCATCTATTCATCCATCCATCCACTCACCCATCCGTCCATCATCCATCCATCCACAACTCCCTACCCACTCATTCACTGCTGTGAGCTTGACCAAGGTGTCTCCCAGTACCTTCTCTCTGGGGACTTCCAGCCCTACCCATAAGGAGAGCTTCCAACTTTAAAGATTCTTTTAGATTTATTTATTCATGAGAGCGGGGGGCACAGGCACAGGCAGAGGGAGAAGCAGGCTCCATGCAGGGAGCCTGACATGGGACTCGATCCTAGGTCTCCAGGATCAGGCCCTGGGCTGAAGGCGGCACTAAACCACTGAGCCACCCGGGCTGCCCAGCTTCCAACTTTAGAGTCATGTGTCCTTGGCTCCATCCCCACAAGGCTGATGGGTCCAGTAATGGACATCCTCAGTTAATCAAATCCAGTTATTTGACTGAGTTTAGGAATCAGGACCTGGAGACAGTCTACCCTTGGGCCTGGAGCTATAACTTCAAAGGGAGTGCAGCCCTGTTCTCCACATAGACTGGCCTGCAGAGAGATGCAAAAACGAAGTTGATATGCAGGATATCCTGTCCTATTCAGATAGGAGACAGACAGTCCCAAAATCCTTCCAAACACTGCTCCATTCCTTGCCTGGGCACAGAGGCACTCCTACTCATCAGTTGCACAAGAAGCCCAGCTTCTTACCAGTGAATGCCACTTCATTCCTTAAGCTGACTCCAAAAGGTCTCCGCTGTTTATCAGAATTCAAGGACCCCTTGTACACATTCCCTCCAACATATATATTAAGTGTGTGCTGAGTGCTGAGATGGGATTATAAAGCTCTAGAAGCCTGAATGGCAAAGTGTCTGCTCTCAAGGAACCCAGTGTACAGGAGAAAAGGTAAAACAGGTAGCACCTGCTCCACCTTTCCTGTGTCTGCAGATACCCTGCCCACATGCTTCACCAAAGCTGTACTGACTGGATCCCATCTACTCTTGCCTCAAGGACGTCTCTCCAACAATTATTCCTGCTCTCTCTTGTATCAGCAAATGGTTCCCCTCTGTTCTCTCATTCTTATTGGCACACAAGCCTGCTGTATGAATTTTACAGGCAAGTTCTCTGCAAGAGCTGTCTGCACTCTGTCTTCATCTCCTCCCCTCCAATCAGGCTTTTGCACACACACAGCCCCAGAATCATGCCTGTGGAGGTCACTCATGACTCATATGTCACCAAATCTACTGGTGATACTTATACCTCATTTACTCAACCTGTTGGGTGTTGACGCCCACTCCTGGAACCATCTCCTTACTCCTTTGGAGGGCTCTTCCCACATCATGGGCCACTCTTTCTAACCTCCTTCATCTGTCCCCCTCACACCAGGGCCTGTGAGTGTTTTTGTGCCCCAGGGCTCAGGCCCCAGAACCAATTCCCACGCTCTATCCAAATAACCCAAGGACCTGATCCTCCTTGGCTATTAAAGATCTATATGCTCATGACCCCCACATTATTCAGCTCAACCTCCCCCTTGAACTCCTGGTTCCTAATTCTGACTGTGTGTCTGATGCCTCCACTTGGAGATCTACAAGGTCTCAGACTTATCATGCCCCAAGCCACGCTCCTCATTCCCCCTCCAGGACAGTTCATACATACATAGCTCGACAAATGGCAACTTTATCCTACTAACTTGGTTCTGGGCCCAAATCTGGGGGTACTCCTTTATTCTTTTCTTTTTCTCATGTCCACTCCATCAGACAATCCCATGGGCCCTCCTTTCAGAATATATCCAGAACTCCAGCACTTCTTGCCACCCCCCACTGCCAGCCAGTTCCCACCACCATCTCACACCTCAATTTCTATAATAACCTCTCCTCTGACCTCACTACTTCCAGTCTGGCTTTGGTTCAGCCCATTGTCAGCAGACAGCCAGAGTGAATGTTTTAAAGTCAAGTCAGGGCATGGCACTCCCTTGCCCCAAACACCCCAGAGCCCCCATTTCATGTAGGCCCTCCTGATCTGGAGTTTGCACCCCACTGCCTCCTCTCTCACCACTCAGGGCCCCGCTATTTCCACTCCAGCCATGGGTCCTCCCGGCTCACCTCTAACACACCGTGTGAGCAACACACCCCTCTATCCTCATGCTACCTCCTCAGAAGAGCTTTCTCTCCTGCCCTGCGTAAAACATAACTCTCCCTCCCCGTACCTCTGTCCCTCCCACCATGTTTAGTTTATAGAACGCATCACCATCGGACACATTATATACTTGGGAATTTGTTAGATTATGTCCATCCTCTCCAACCCCCCCAGTTGAATATCAGGTCCGTGACTTATCTGTGTTATTCACTGTTACGTCCTCAGCTCCTAGAATAGTGCCTGGTCTGGAATCAACACTCATTAAATATTTATAGATGAATCCACTAAGTGCTCAGGTGCCAAGAAAGGAGCAAGCCCTTCTGGCCAAGATATCAGGAAAGGCTTTGTGGCAGGAGTGGCATTTGAACTGGCCATGAACGGTAGGCAGAATTTCAGAAAATTCTGAAATCTTCAGGAGCAGTGCCTGCAGTTCCCCCTCCATAGCACTCATCATGCTACTAGAATGAAGTATTTCCCTGTCTGTCTCTTCTCCTAGATTCCCTGTCCTCTGTGGGCAGGAATTGTATCTTCTTTACTGTTACATCTCCAGCACCTAAGACAGAGGAATGCATAGTAGTGGTGCATAGTAGTGGCACATGATAGTTACTTAATAAAACCCTGATGATGGGGCACCTGGGGGCTCAGTGTTTGAGCATCTGCCTTTGGCTCAGGGCATGATCCTGGGGTCTTGGGATCGAGTCCCGCATAGGGTTCCCCACAGGGGGTCTGCTTCTCCCTCTGCCTATGTCTCTGCCTCTCTCTGTGTCTCTCATGAATAAATAAATAAATAAATAAATAAATAAATAAATAAATAAATAAAATCTTTAAAAAACAAAAACAAAAAAACCCTGATGGATGAGTGAGTAAAGGAATAAGGAAATGAGCAAACAATCAAGTAGGAGGCAGATGGGGAGGGCATGCTTGACACAGGAACCATAATAGTAGAGAGTAGGGGTGGAAAGTAAAGGGCACGCTGGGGAACTGTGTACAGGAGCTGGGAGCAAGGGAGGCGACACTACAACTGAGCCGGCCAGGAACAAACTTTGGGCAGCCCCAACTGTAAAGCGAGCCCCATGTTTCCACTGTGAGCTAAAGCCCCTGGTTACATCACCGCATGTGGCCAGGGCCAGCACAGGTGTCCTCACCATCCTGTGTGATGATCTCATCCCTACAAGAGCCCAGCTCAGAGCCTCCCTGCCCCACAGTCTGCCCAGTAGGGCCTCCATCTCCAGGGCCTCTGAATCCAGTCAACCTAGTGCAAGGAAGGAGATGTTGAATGGACCCCACTAACTCCAAGGCTAAGGCCTCAGCCCCCCATGCCATCCTCTGGTGCCTCTTCACAGAGTGGCGGCCAACCTGACAGCTCAGGGCTCCATGGCAACAACGGGCTTTAGAAACAGTTTGATTTGGACGGAAAACATTTCCGTGTGCCTTGGATAATACGAACTGAATTCTAAAACACACAAAAGCAAGAAAGGTCCTTCCCTCTCAGCTGCACACACATGCCGGCCCGTGTGTGAATGTCCACCAGCAGGCATGCACACACATTCAGCTCTGGCCAGGAGAGCCCACAGTGGTCTCACAGCCTGTGGCTGCCACCTTTCCTCCTTCTGCCCTGAGACCTCTGCTCCATAGCCAGCAGGCTCGAGTCTGGAACCCAGCTTGGAGACTCAGAGCCAATCAACCCATTTGAGAAGCTCAGATGGAAGAGATCCATAATGATGAATATCAATGTAGACTTTTCAAAGAGCTTCAAATATAGTTTCATTTGAGGAACCTGGGTGGCTTAGTGGTTGAGCATCTGCCTTTGGCTACTAGGATCCTGGGATCGAGTCCCCCATCCGGGCCCCCTGCATGGAGCCTGCTTCTCCCTCTGCCTATGTCTCTGCTCCTCTCTGTGTGTCTCTCATAAATGAATAAATAAAACCTTTAAAGAAAAAACAAGCAAACAAAGCTGGCACCTGGCCTCCTTTTCCTTGTACAATTCTCTTTCTGATGAGGTTTCAGGGACCAATACGTAAGTTTCTATTCCCCTCATTCGTTATATTAAACTTATTTCTCTAAGAAAGGTGTTTCTCAGGAACTTGGTTCTGTCTAAAGGCTCAGTTGCTCTGTCCAGTGGCTTCCTGCAGCTTCTTCCTCCCACCCCAACATATATCCACACCTACACACACACTCCAACACAGATCCACAATGAGTTGAGGAGAGTGGAGGAATGGGGCCACCATGCTAGATGAAGCTAGGCAACCTCAGAGAGGGCAGTAGTATTCTGGCCAAGAGGAGCCCCTTGGGGAGACAGCAGCCAGAAGGCTGAGTCAAGGCCTGCTACCCACCCCATGCACCCATTCCAATAGGGAAGAATATATTCTCAGAGCTCAGTCCTCAGGAAAATCAGCACAGACTCCATTCACTCATGTGGTCAATGTTCTGACCCATCAGAAAGCATCACCTGCTCCTGGCCAGGCCCTAATGGGGTTGACTCATCAATCTAGTTTAAGGAAGGCTACCAGCAGGGTGAGAGGAAGACAGATGTGTGGTCATTTTTATCTCCACAGACACTAGTTGGGATCACCATGGGAGTCTCCCATGGAGGTCAGTCTCAGCCATAGATCTCTCTACCATCTACATCTCCAGATCAGGAGATCCACCTCCTGTTTCCTTTGTTCTCTGGTTTCTCTGCATCCCTCTTCCCCTCCCCCTGTCTTCCTCATACAGTCTACATTCTCTCCTTGCTAATTGGAAATAGCTTATTTACAGTGCACCATGGTGAACCCAGAGACCTCCTCCTTAATCTGCTACATAAAACTCAAGTGACTTGAGTTTTTTATGTGTGTGGGGAGCAAGGAGTGGGGAAGAGGGGGTTAGGTACAATAGGGGACTCAGGTATGGATGTTAGCAATACATAGAGCCCTGGAAATCTTCTAGCCCCAAGTGGGAGTGCTGCACACCTGAGCATGGCAGGTGCTCCTGAGCAGAATGAAGACCATGGCCCTGGTTGGTCATCATGAGACATGGATATTATTTCACTGAGAGGATAAAAGTTTGCTCCTTTGGGTTGGGCTTTAAACAGGGCAAAACTTCAGGATGACATTAGAGGTATTGAATAAAATGTCCCGAGATTCTGTAAGCCAGACTCCTGTCTGGCTTCTCCAACATTGCTCTCAGAGTCCATGGCTATAAAGGGCAGAATGGAAGAGGGACAGATGGGTGAGCCATCCCTGTGCCTTACCCTTGCAGGTGGCCCAAGGCCTCAGCAGCAGCTGCAGCTGAAAGAAACAAGCATTTGACAAGTAGGTACTGAGTGCCTCCTTTGCGCTCACTCCAGAGAGACACAATGTGCCAGGTTTGTGCTCTATCCTCACAGATCTCATCATCCTCCTGGAGGAAGAGATGTATGAATAGAGAAACAGATATAGCAAGAGCTTTCCGTGGAAGTGCTGGAGATGATGTCCTAGAGGATAAGCCATTTGGGCTTGGCTTTGAAAGATGAGAAGAAATTTTCCAGCAAAGGAGTAGGCTTCTAGGTAAAAAGATAGAATAAGCATATCACCTGTTTCCACTCTCTCCCCAGTACAAGTATACTCAAGAGATTTTTTTTAATTAAAAGATAGAAAACCACAGGGAAAGGAAGAACAGATGAGGCAACAGTTGGAAAGTTGGAAAGCGAACGGACAAGTGGAAACACTCTCCAGACCCAGGATAGCTGAAACATAGGGTAGCAGTGGAGGAACTGAGAACTACCCTTTGAACACTGGACAGTCCCCCAAAGGGCATCATTGCTGGCAACCACTTGAGGGAAAGAGAAGGAGGAGATGTTATCATTTGTGTGAAAAACCATCAAATCTGTGGATCCCTTCACCCCCTCCACATCACTAGGCAACTATTCCTTCCCACCCTGACCCCACAGCCAAAGGTGAGGATGATTATCTGGAAAGGTAAAACTTTACCCTGAGTATAAGCCAGCAGAGATGAGGGCATGACTACTCTATGGGAAACAGAAAAAAAAATGTAGTAACTGTGTGCATAAAATAAATGCTCTCTGATGAGAGCCCACCCAACCTATAATCTGTATAACTCCTGGAAAAATCTATACCGTCCAGGCAAGATATGGGAAAAGTATTCCCTAGGGACTCTAGCTTGTCCAAAATGAAGGAATTAAAGAAACTTAGTCCCAACAGTGGCTGCCAGATCACCCTACAACGAAGCCCCAAGTTTTCGGGCCCCTCCTGCTGGCTCAGAACTGACAATGAGCTTTTTGGTCTTCACTCTTAACCATTATCTGACAGCCAAAGATCCCTAGGTGTCTGAAGGAAGCCTATACATAGAAGATTAAGGATCAAAACAATTATTTAAAACAATTTTAAAAAGCAAATTGGAAGAAACTCAAACTTTGCAGGGAGAAGGAAACTTCTAGAAAACTATCATTACTAGTCTCAGATAAGAGAAGATATTACATTCATGAAAAGAACAGGGTGCCACAGGAAAAATAAATTAAGGAGCTCTTAGAAATTAAAAACCCAGGGATCCCTGGGTGGTGCAGCAGTTTGCCGCCTGCCTTTGGCCCAGGGTGCGATCCTGGAGACCCGGGATCGAGTCCCACGTCGGGCTCCCGGTGCATGGAGCCTGCTTCTCCCTCTGCCTGTGTCTCTGCCTCTCTCTCTCTCTCTCTCTGTGTGACTATCATAAATAAATAAAAATTAAAAAAAAAAGAAATTAAAAACCCAGTGGAAGAGAGGAAAGATAACACTGAGGAAATCTCCCAGAAAGTAGAGTGAAAAGACAGACAGAAGGGGAAGAAAGGAAAATAAGACGATGAGTCCAGGGGAGCAGACATCAACATAACTAGGGTTCCAGAAAGAGCAGAGTAAATAGGAGGAGCAAACCAACATCAAAATAATCTCAAATTTCCCAGAACTAGAGGCCATCAGTTACCAGACTGAAAGAGTCCAAGCACGCCCCAGGATGAAAAGACACCCATATCAAGATACATCATTATGAAACATCAGAACATTCTTATAAGCTTCCAGAGAGAATGAGGAGTCAAACCATCTTCCTGCTCTGAACACTAACATTGGGAGCAAGAAGGCAATGAGCAATGTCTTCAAAATTCTCAAGGATAATTGTTTTTGACTTAGAATTCTATACTCAAACACTCCATCAAAAGTAAAATAGAAAGAAAACCAAACCAAATCAAATCAAAACAAAACAAAAACATTTTCAGACATAAGTTGTCTAACATTTGCTTCCCATGTACTCTGCCTAGGAAGCTACCAAAACAAGAATGTAAATCAAGAAAAAGAAATATGTGGAATATAGAAACCAAGAAATCCAACACAGGTAAAGGGAATGTATAGGATGATGGTAAAGGGAGATCCCAAAAACTCCAACCGTGCATCAGATGCATAGAAAAACTAAATCCCACTGGAGCTGAAAGGCTCAAAGGAGAGACAGATGGAGAGCTTGTCATCACAGTGCTTCTTATTGTCACACCATCTCTGGTAGAATGTCTTTTTGACATGATGACACTACTGAAGAATGTAGTTCAGTAAATCCAGAGAATAAACCAAGAAAAAGGACCACATGAGATCCAGGAAAGTGAATTAAACCCAAGAGAAAGGCAAAGGGAAACCCCAGGAATTGGGCCTAAAAGACCACCAGTTCAGACAGAAGAACAGAGATCTCCAAGAGACATGTCTCCAAGGAAAGCAGTTGACAGGAACACTGCTGGCAGTGACCTTGTAGAAAACTGTATTAAGAGGCTATTGGATGGGGATAAGAAAATTTAGAAGATGTGGTTTATGTATACAATGGAATATTGCTCAGCCATTAGAAATGACAAATACCCACCATTTGCTTCAACGTGGATGGAACTGGAGGGTATTATGCTGAGTGAAATAAGTCAATCGGAGAAGGACAAAGATTATATGGTCTCATTCATTTGGGGAATATAAATAATAGTGAAAGGGAATAGAAGGGAAGGGAGAAGAAAGGGGTAGGAAATATCAGAAAGGGAGACAGAACATGAAGACTCCTAACTCTGGGAAATGAACTAGGGGTGGTGGAAGGGGAGGAGGGCAGGGGGTGGGGGTGAATGGGTGACGGGCACTGAGGGGGGCACTTGACAGGATGAGCACTGGGTATTATTCTGTATAATGGCAAATTGAACACCAATAAAAAATAAATTTATTATTAAAAAAAAGAAAATCTAGCAATGGATAGCAAAAAAAATCAATTAAATGAAAAATTAGTACTAATTTGAGTAAAAACAGAAGAAAGAAATAGAATCACAGTATACTACAATCTTCAATTCTGAATAATATTGCATAGAAATAGGTAAACAGTAAATATGGATTTAAACAAAAATTATGATATAACCATATTGAGAAGATAAGTGAGGAGAAACAGAGAAAATGAAGATAAAGACAGCTAATTCCTTATCGACCATAACAGGAGGACCAGCTAGCATGAAAACCCGAAGTCTTAAAAGTTACCAACAGTCACATTATTACTAAGTATTGTGGAAATGTATACACCAGAAGAAATAGCTAAATGGTGAAAACAGTTGCTTCTGGAAAGACAAATTGGTGGGAGGGGTGAACTGCTCTATTTTGATACATGCCTTTTAGTATAGCTTGAAAACTTACATTATATGCATACATTAATTTGATCAAATAAAAATTAATTCCCTTTAAAAAGAAGAATTAAGGACTTTCTATATAGGGAAAACAGTGTACATAAAAGCACAGATTTGTGAAAGAGCTAGGTTTTTCCAGAAAACTGTTAGTGTCATGGTCACAAAGTAGGGGTAAGCAAGAAGCATCAGATGCTATAGAGAGCAGAAGTAGTATCTCCTCCTCACCAGTGTTGTGGACTTTGGCAAGTCACCTAACCTATTTTGGTTTCCTTCTCCGTAAAATTTGACTAATAATAGCACTTACTTCACAAGGTTTTATAAGAATCCAATGACAATGGAAACAGATGAATGTTGCAAAATGTGTTATGCTACACAAAGGTAAGAGATACAGGCACATGTCTGTGTCCCCTGGAACAGACAGGATTCTCAGCCTGGAGCTCAGAGGGTTCTGGTAAGGGTGAGAACTGTCCAGGGGAACCCAGTTCCTGAAAAGCTATTTAGATGGCTTAGCAGACAGGTCCTCAAGAATCAGGATGTGTCAAAGCTAGAAACCACCAATGCCCTTGATTTACTGGGAAAATAAGGGGTTCTTGGAAAGAGGCTTGACCTAGGCCCCTTGGTCTAGTGGCTGCATGGCTGGGTGGCAGTCTGGCAGGGCCACAAGCAGGTCAGACTGGTGCAACAGGAGGTCTAGAGGAGAGGCAATGTTCAGGGCACCTTTCCAGTATTCTCACTGCACCATCCTCCCCTTCCAAGGACTATCACTCTGCTTCCTATTCTGCTAAACTCCTCCATGGACCTCAGGGAAATGCAAATAATAATAGCCTTACTTCTAACACTTATATGGTGCTAACTGTATGCCGGGCACTATTCCAAATGTTTTGCAAGTTTGATGCATTTGGTCTCACAATAATCCTAAGGGGTTCATACTATTATTATCCCCACTTTACAGATGAGGCGCTGCGAGGTCATGCAAGGTTATACAACCTCTTCTGTATCACATAACTGGAAACGGGATGAATCAGCACTCCAGCCAGGCAGTCTGTCTCCAGAATCTACAGTCGGAATCACTATACATCACTGTCTCTCAGGCTTGACACTCAGAAGCCTCAAACCACTCAGCTCTAAAATGGGGATATTTAAATAAATAAATAAAGTAAGTAAATAAATAAATAAATAAATAAATAAATAAATAAATAAAATGGGGATATTTAGGGAGATGGTTTCAAAAACCTCTTTCAAACAAAACAAAACAAAACAAAAAAAACCTCTTTCAACTGAAGAGCCTCTTTCCTTGCAACTAAGATTCATTAGTCATATATGTATGCCTGAGGGTAAAGAACCTTTGATGAAGATAGGTTTTGAAGAAGAGTAGGGTGTGTATGTGGCTTCAGAATGGGAGGCGAAGGGGACTTCAACCTACACAGGGAGATTAAACTGGAGAGAAAGCAAAGGAAACAAGGGTGAACTTGCACAGTTTTGTGCATAGAGCTGACCCCTTCCATGCCTGTCCCCACAGTCCCCTGGACCCTCCCATGTGCCGTGACCCTGGTGTGGATCATACAGAGGGCTTCATTACCTGTGACGATGCAGGTGAACCTGGCGTCGCTGTCCTCGGACACAGCCCGGGACTTGAGCGTGGTCTCAAATAGCGGCTGGGTCTCCTCTGTTAGCTGAGCAATGATGGAGCAGAAGGTGCTCCTAGGAGAGGCAAAGAACTATTCAGAGAAGCCTTCCTCCCGCCAAGATATGTGGTACTGCCCAGTTTGAACTGGTGTTGTCCAAAGCAACTTAAATCTTACCGTATCCATCCATCATCCTGTGGCCATGGCTCCAGTACCTGAGCAAGTCTTTCTTCAAGGGAGCCAGGTCTCTTGGCCAGGTTGGGGGCAGGGATGGTACCAAAGGGCTGAATGGAATCCTGACCCAGACCCATTATAATAGGAAGGCTTCTGACCATGGGCCGGGCTCCTAAGCATGCCAAACCACCAGCCCTGGTGTCCCCTTCCCATCCTTATTGGAGTGCCTTGCTCTACCCTCTACATTATCTCCAGGAAAGCTCGTGCATGGGAGTGACATACATATGGATAGGTCCAGCCTCAGAGATAGAGACCCCAGCACAGCAGAGCTTCCATTCATGCCAAAGAGGGGAAAGCCAATCAACCCTCAAGGGTACACAGTTCAGGGGCCTCTCTTAAAGTCTGGGCTCACAACAAAAGCCTCTGAATTTATGAGCACAGACCATAGTAGACAAAGAATAAGCCAGCCAATGCCAGGGGTCTAGACCCAAAGGTAGACTCTAATTCATAGGGGTATCAGAAAAGAGAGTCTACTCTTGGATCATCCCTGGATACCACATGCTCAAATGAATACATGGCTGCCAGCTCCAAGACCAACCAGCAGGACTGCCAAACCATAAACAGATCCATCCCTGCAAAAGCCAGGACTTTTAGCTCCATTGTGACAGTCTGCCTCCCAGAATTCAAGGGCATTTGCAGGTTCGCTGAGTCCAGCACAGACTCACCGACACTGCTTAGCATGTACAGTCCTCTCCTTCCTGGGCACAGGAAGCAAACCACCATGCCAAACCCTTTCATGGGCCAGCAGAGACACAATGCTTCCCTAGGCGTGAAGCGTAACCACACAGCCAGGTTGTGTGGTGCATAAGCCGTGCCCAGCCCTCCTCCCCCTCTGCACTCACACACCCCATTGTGAGAAGCAGTGAGCACTGTGAGGGGAGGAGTGAAGAGAGAAGCAGGAGCGTCTGCCTTTCTCTGTGCCTCGGAGTAGAGGCCATCACCCAGGCAATGCAAGTCTGCTTGTAACCTCTCCGCCAGGGTCAGGGGAGAATCTGTGGGAGCATAGCAACAAGGAACTACAACCCTGTGTTTTGTGGGGAGAGCTTCCACACCCAACTCATCATTGCTGTGGATATCATTCTGGACTTGAGTTTGAGAAGAAATGTTCTATCCCAGGAAGGGCATCTGGAATCAGGTAAGACTTTTGGACCAACAGGGGTCCAGCCATAGTGTTTCCACAGGAATGCAGATGCCTGGGCCTTTGGGGCATTGACAGGAGCCCTCTCCAGCAAAGACTACCCAGAAAGGGGCCCTTAACCTCTCACATACTGAATGCTTGAACTGGGTCTGCACTTAGGCTTCCAGAACATTCCCTGTGATACACTCATCTAGAACTCCTCTCTCCTACATGACTTTTTTTTAACCTGCTCAGAAATAGAAGGTTCTTCGTTCCCTGACACTCAGGAATGCATCTGAAAATGTTTCTTGTTGTTCTCACACTAACAGCAAATTTCTGACTCTGGGGCATACGAAATCACAACCAAGAGTTTCCAGAGGAGACTGCTGTGCCAAAAGGAATTGGACTTCCAAGATTTTGCAGCTAATTCAAAACATTCCTAATTCTGTCCTCCCTCCATAACTTGAATCCTATCTTACTCATGAACATGAGCCTGGATCCAATATTCGGCTCAGGCTCGTAAGGATGAAGCTGCTTGGACAAATCTAAGGAAATAGGCTACTGGAAATGCACTACCGTGAGAAAGCAGGAAAATTCTATTTCGAGGAAATTTTTAGACAGTGCTCCTACTAGATATTCAGCAAAAGGAAGTTATTTTATATCATTACCGATTTTGAATCGGAAAGAACACTCATCTTCTCGAACTTCTCACACTAGGTTCTAAGCTGTATTATAGAAAATGTTTATATTGGAAAATCATACATAAACTGTTAAAAGGCATGGCTGGCTAAAAGCCCTGTGTGAAGTTGGTCTGGGGTGCATTAGGGGAGACAGGAAGAGTCACTGCATATGCTGTCACAGTCTGCTGAATGTCACCTACTTCCTGTCCCCATCCTCCAGACCACTGGGAGGGACTCTAAGTGTGCTGCTTCCAGGATCCTGGAAAGCCAAAAGTCCACACATCTGGAAACGGTCTGGTCCCACCCTGACACCTCCAAATCTTTCCAACTCTGTGACTTCATAAGGATATCACAGCCTAATTGTGTATTTCTAAAGAACACCAGAATCCCTGGCTTTCATGGTGTTCAAAGGAACCTAACTCTTCCCTTAGATTTGGTTCTTTACCTTGCTTTAAATAAACTTCCAAGATCCTGTCTCTTTTAGCACTTACTACTCCTCTTTGAGTTGACTGTGATGCCCTCTCTCCTACCCCTCCAGACCATGAACTAGCCCCGAACAAGGCTCCTCAGTGCTCTCCTCTATTAAAGGAAATGTACTCGGTAGGTCCTAGTCATGTCTGTAGACATTATGAGCTATTCAGAGACTGCTTGGCTACTCAGGAATCTTTCTGTGTGTAAAGAAACTGTAGGCAACTCTCCCCAAGTCTACCGGAGTCTGGGATGAGGCCCAGTGGTGGGAGATAGCCAGGAAATGTTCCCACTCTGATTATAAAAGTCAGCTCAGCCAGTGGTAAAAAGCTGTCCCCAGTTCAGGAGGCAAGAGAACAGGCATTCCACTGGCAAAGCCCAGCTATGGGCCCGCTCAGGTCCTGCCCTCACTCGGAAACCCATTCAGAGAACAAGCTAATGCAGGAACACACTAATATGGTATTCCCTGATCTCAAAGACTTCACAGTCCTGCAGGGGTGGAGAGCCAAAAGAGAGAGGAATCAGAGAAAAGGGTGGTAGAAGAATGAAAGGGATTGGGGGGAAAGAAATGTAAGGCAGGAACCATGGTCAGGAGACAGATGCCACGGTGACCTAGGACTGGGAAGGGGGTCATGTGACCGGTGCCTCTCCTGGGGGCACAGAGACACAGTAGTAACAGGCACCTTGGGAAGCCTTGCCTATTTCTGGGTCCCTGGAAGTCTTTCAGTGGTCCATGCAGTCATCACCTCTGGCCCCCGTGAGCCCCGTGACCTCACACTTCCCCCTGCCCGCCCTCCAGCCCTGCCCTCCCCACCCCACCCCATGCAGCCCGGTTAGTGCACAAGCTGTCACCCGGAGGCCCTTTTAGGCCCAGACCCAAGAAAAAAAAAAAAAAGAAAGCAGTCAGAGAAATGTAATGCAATGTGCGTTTACCTTCCAGAGCTGGGGTGAGAGAACCGGTTGCTTGATAAGCTAAGCGAAAACAGCAAATGGAATCATTAGGCCAAAAAAGCAAGGAAAGGAGGCGAAACCAACAACATTCTGCAGAGTATTAATTGGCCACCATCTGGGGCCCAGAGGCCTTTCTATTAAAAGGGACCAGCTGTCTTAGTTGGCTTGCTCCAGTTAGCAAGTGGTCTCACCACCAGACACCACTGTATCTGAAACGGAGAGCTCGTTAAAGGCAGGAGAGTCCAGGGGAATGGTTAGGCAGGAAGGAGGCCCCTCAGGGTTGCGCTTTGAGAAAAATGTGTTCCAGGCACTTGGGTCACTGGCCCCCTGAGAGGGGCTCAGGGCTGACTGGCACACTTCCCCACCCAGCAGCACACCAGCCTGGAGGCAGCTCCTGCTTCAACCCTCGGCCTTTTGGGGGAGAAGAGCCCCCATTCCTAGAAACCTAACAGGCTGGGAAGGAGACAGGTGGCTTGAAGAATGCCCATTAATAGGTTAAAAGTACGGTTAAAGGGGCCACACAAGGCAAACCAGCTGGAAGAGAGAAGAAGGGAAAAACAAAGCAGTTAATTCAGCAGGATCCAGGAGGCACCCAGCTCTGTCAGCCCAGCACAAGGCCCATTATGCCTACAGGCCCTGATCACCCCTCCTGCCCGGTGCAGCTAAAAGTAGACACTAGCCAGGGGCTCTGCAGGCCACTGGGGGATGAGGACCCATGCAGGGAGACCACCTGCTTGCCTCTCCCTCCACCTTTGCCAACACAAACACCTCCAGGGGAGTCTAGGGCCACTGTCCCACAGCCTCGAGAGACCTCAGGATTACCCCCTCCATATTGACCCCCTCCAGCTATCCTCACCAGGATAGCTCTCCCTTTGTTCCCAGCGGCCCAGCCTGCTCTGTGGTACTTGTGTCTGCATCTCTAGCCACAAGAAGATGGACAGCCTGTCCATGGACAGTCTGTCCCTTTATAACCAAACCCCCAAACTCATCCTCTACCCCAAAAGCACAGCTACCACTCCAGCGCTCCTGGATCTGTGGCCACCTCCAGCATCCTCCCAAACTCCAAACTGCAAATCTGTCATTTGGGGCTCCTCCCTCTCCTCCAGCTCCCGAGTCCAGTCAGTTAACAGTTCTTGGACCTTCTTTCTCCCTTTCTCTCTACTCCTGCTGTTGTGTCCTGATCTATATGCTCACGACTCCATATCTGATGACCACCTCACCCTCACCCTCTTCTCCTTCACCCCCTATATCACACCACTGAGTCTCAACTCCTTAACTGAGCACTTAAGGTCCTCCCTGATCTGCTCACCCCCACTACCACCAGGGTTCTCGACTTCCCAACACCCATGGTCCACTGTGACTGGACCTGTCCCTAACTGGCACGTATGAGCCCATACGTCTATCCTCCCTGCTTGGAAAGCCCTCCCTCCTTCCTTCTGCTCAACTAACCCCTGTCCACCACGCCTTCAGACCTAGCCCTTTCTGTAGCCTCCATACTCCCCACACAGTGCTCAGCAGACAGCGGGCATTCAACAGCTGTTTTATGGAAGGGACGGACAGAGAGAGAAAGAAGGAAGACAGAGGGGAACACAAGTGCATCTTTCAAACAGGAAGGGTGCTGCCCCCCAGAGGGAGCTGCTGCTCCAGAGAAGATGGGAAGAGCAAGGATGCAGCTGCCTTTGCTCAGAGCTTTAAAAATCCTCTGGAGGCCGCGTGGGCAGAACCTCCCATGGTTCCAAGACACTGGCCAACTCCATCCTTTCCTGACCATGAACTTCCTTTGCCTTTTTCCTCGTAATTGAGAGATTTCTCCTCTGTTGGGTCTGGATTTCTTCCCTGGGAAGGAGAGGGGAGAGAATCAGCTCTCTAATTCCAAGAGGAACATGACAGGTGCCACCTGCAAGTAGACAGGGACTGAACCGGGACAGTGACCCCTCCCTGGCACTCTGTAGGGTTGCTCGGGCTGCTCTGTTCCCTGCCCTGCTTCCTCTAGGCCTCACCCATTTGCTGTGAGCCGGGTCCGGAGGAGTCCTGTGCCACCGAGGCACCTTGTCCTCAGAAGGTGGGAGTTCTCTGCCTGTGCCCTGCTGACCAGGCCAGAGCGAGGCTTAGGGCCTCACCTTGGCAGGAGCCCCTCCCTTTACTGACAGTGAGGGGGTCAGAATCTAGGGGCATCAAATATTGGTGCAGAAAAGCCTAAAAGGGTTCTTAATGCCATTGTCATTTTATAGAATGCAATAGGGCATAGGAAGGAAAGGTATCTAAACAAGAAAAGTGAGCCTGGAGGTAGCCAGGTCTGGTTGTAGAAGCCAGGGCCTCCCATTCTTCCTGGATTTTATATATTCTGGGACAAAAAGGGCCCTTGGAAAGTAGCCTGATGCCTCAGTTTCTCTGAAAGCCTGAGACAACCTGCCTGACCCAAGCAGAACAGAAGAGGTATTCCCAATCTGTCTGTGGTAAACATCATAGGTTCTGGGGCTCCTCTGAGCCCATGTGGGCCAAGGTTTCCAAGAAATGAGGGGGCAGGGACATCTGGAACTTCTGAGTGTCCCTCAGAACGTAGTGAGTCCTAATTCCATCCACCTGACTGTAGTTCCTTAACCCACTCTAGTACCCATGCCCCACCTTCTGATGGGGATGAGGTCCTAGAGGGTGGCCGTCCTAGGAGTCTTGACCTATAGGTTTGCTGGGACTATCTTTATGCCCAGGGGGCACCGGAAACATCCTTGAGCTGGCTACAGACTGGAAGCCACCTGAGGGTCATGGGGTTAAGTGAGGGAGCCAGGTTCTAGACCTGAGCCAAGGCTTCTGGTGGCCAGCCCCCAGCCCCACTGTCCATCAGCTCCCAGGGGCAGCCCATCCTCACAGGGCCCATGAGGATGATGCCTTGTGAGCTCCATGCAGAGCGGGAGATCCAGAAAATGTTGGAGCTAAGCCTCTCAGTCAGGACTCTTGGACCGTCAGGGTTCATATGGGCTGGTGCCAAGGACATCTGGCAAAGTCCTCAAGGGACCCTCTTTCTCCTTCATTTCTTGGGCCCTCTTCCCATCCCCACAGGCAGCCAGGCCGTTGTGGGGGACAGAAGACTATATGGTTGTCTGCTCTAACACCAGTGTCAGGCCTTGCTAGGGGACTGGGAACTGTCACCCACTCCACTCCCCAATGCAGTCCATTCACATTTGCATTCTCCCCTCTTCTCCAGAGGTGAGGCAAATCTGTCCCTCCTTGTCCCTGATGACCTGCAGGTGGTCTACAGCCAGATGGCAGGGGTAAAACAGAGCCCTTGCTCCCCCTGCCCCAGCCCTGCCTTCTCCAAATGCTTGATAGAAAGAATGTCCTTTGAAGAGCATTCTCATTTAGGTCCAAGGGAACTTGGACTGGCCACTTCTATGCCACCTGCAGTTCTCTGGCTGGCACACTGCTCTGTGCTCATCAGGTAGGCAATAAAAATTTATCTACCATACACCTGCTCAGCCAGGTAGCTGTCCACCTTCCAGCTTTTTCTCTACCAGTCCAGATCCACTACCTTGCCCATTCTGCCTGGTTTTCAAGCCACTCCTGCTTCCCTCCCTCCATCGCTGCATCTCTTCTGTTTGTTCTGCTGGTATTGACAAAGGCCAGATGCAGAAGGCAAGACCCAGGGAAGTCACTGTGACAAGTGTGAGACAAGTGTGAGGCTCCTACCAGACAGTCAGCTCCATCACAGGCTGGAATAAATGCCCAACGTTCATTCCAGTTTTTCCATAGAGCCAATGGTTCGGGGGAAGGGGCACTCTTCCCTGGCAGCCAGGGGCCCTGTCCAGTCTGACTCAGTCACTAACACCAGCCCTCAGCCCTGCCCCAGACATGTGACACCATTTGACGAGTTTTATGCAGAAACCGGTTCCGGTTACATTTGAACTTTCCCAACTCCAAGGTCAACAGAACTCAGCCAATTCACGAGGAAGTGCCTGGGACTTTTCCTGAATGTCCTTGATGCCTGTTTTTGTGCCGTTTTAGGAATGGAGAACAAGAGGTCCCCACACGGCTTCTCAGATGAGTGGCTGTTTTCCGTAGAACCTACAATAAGCCAAGTCCTGGGCCTGTGACACCACCGCTGTCCCCATAGCCAACCATCACAATTCCCTTTGGAAAACAGGCTCCAGAGTTGGAGGGAGACGGAGCTGCCAGGGGCGAGCAGGAAATGTGTGTCTCCGTGGCAGCGCACATGTCCCTGGGTGTCTTGAGTGCCTCTGAGTGCCTGTATGCGTCTCTACTGACTATCTGTGTGTCTTTCCCATCTGCGGGTAATCCAGCTCCTCCAACAAAGCAACCACACCTCTAATTCTTGGCAAAGAGTAAAGGGCTCCGCAATAGGACCCCTCCCGTGGCATCCCATTCCCCCAGACTGGGCAGGGCAACTGGCTCCCTCAGAACCGCAAGCTCTGATTCTCCAGAGAGGGCCAACCAGCACCTCAGCCCTCCCCTCACCTCCAGCCCCTACCGAGATCCTGGGGCCCACCACCGCCCTGGGCCCGAGAAGGAACCTTGTTTCACAGAAATAGGGCCTTATCTCTTTCTGGTGACGCCCCCCACCACGGCCCTGAGCTAAGGAGCCCCCACTCCGGGTGGTCGCCCAGCGTCCGCCCCCCACTCCCACTAAGCACCTACCCCGCCCTCCCAGCCCGGGAGGAATTTCAGCCGCTCTGGCTTTCCTTATCGCTCCCTGTGGAATCCGAGGCCAGGGAGTAGCTGGGTGCGGGGTGAGGGTGCTGAGGGGACGAGGGCCCGGAGGCGAGGCGGGGGAGATACGGAAGGCCCGCGGGCCCCTGTGGAGTCACCCCCGGGGCTGGGGGGCCCTTCCCGTCCCTTGGGCCCCGCGGGCCCCGAGGGGTCAGGAGGAGCGTGGAGGGGCCGGAGGGCCACCGCGCTCGCCCGGCCTCGGGCCTCGGGCCTCGGGCCTCGGGCCCCGGCCTGGGGAAGAGGGCGCCAGGGTGCCCTCGAGGCCTCCGCCCGCCGCCCTGCCGGGCCCCAGGGCGCGCCGCTCACCTGGTCTCGGGCCTCACGCTGAGCAGGTAGCTGCGGCTGGCCGGGCTGGGGATCCACACGGGCCCGTCGTCCTCGCCGTCGCCCCCCGCCCCCGCCCGCCCGCCCGCACCCCAGCCGCGCCCCGGGGCCCTGCGCGACCCCATCCCGCCGCCGCCGCGCGCCCTCGCCAGGCCCCTGCCCCGCCGCTGCTCCCGCCCGCGCCTGACGCGCGCCCCTATTTATAGCCCCGAGGCCCGGCGCCGTCACCTGCTGCTGTCCCTCCCCCGGCCCCCGGCCCCCGGCCCCAGGCCCGGCCGACCGGCGCGGCCGACCAGGCGCCGGGGGCGCCGAGCCTCCCCCGAGGGGCCGACCCCGCCCGGAGCCCCGGGGCGTCGGGGCCCTGCCCGGGAGGCCCCCGCCGCACCCCGCTCCCAGGCCGGGCCACCCCCAACCCCCACCCCCAACCCCGCTTCCTGCCAGCCTGCCTTCCCCGCTCCCGCCCGCCCGTTTCGCAACGGTGGAGCGCGGCCGGCCCGTGGCCCTGGCTCAGCGCAAAGAGCAGGGGCCCCCGGAGCTGGTGGGGCGGCCCGGCCGGGCCAGGGGACATCCAGGGGCTCGGAGCCCGGGCTCCGCCAGAGACCGGCCCCCCTTCCCGGCAGCAGCCCCATCCCCGGCTGACCCTGGCCTTGCACTGCAGCTGGTCCGCCACTGAGACAAACCCACGGTCTCCGTGGAGCTCCTTTGGACGTGTCTCGTGTTCTCTTCCATTATCTAGCATAGATTAAGGGCTCAGAAAACACTTGTAGAATATCTGGGCCTCTTACTCCACCCAGCCTGTTTCTCAGCACCTGAGAAGGAAATGGTGGAGTCCCAGTGCCCAGAAAACAATTCAACCATGCAACAATTTCTATGAGTGAGATTGTAAGCACTGCCTAAACCTGGTTCTAAATGTTGGGAGTGACCAATACTTATCCATTCTTTTTTTCCCCCCTATATCCTTGAAAGCATCTGAGAGTGCCATGAGGTGGATGGCTACAATCATTAGGAAGTTAGAGCAAAGGAGCACCTTGCCTCTGTCCAAGATGCTGCACTCCTGTACCTTTCCACTCCATTTGGAAATGGCTCTAACCCCTCATGATCACCGTGTGGTCCCCATGGCAACTGTCTCATTCCTACATGACCCCATCGCTGGCCTCAGTTGTTCATGGTACCCGTCTCCCTGACCACAGAGGTAAGCATCATGCCCAAGCTATGCCAATGGGAGTCCTTTACCAAAAATGCTTTTTAACTGGAATTAGGAGAGAAAAGCAGTCTCTCTTGTGCTGGAAAGCAATGAGCTGTGAGGTCTCTGCTTTCAGCAGGTGTGTTTCCTGCCTGGTGGAGGAAGCCAGTCTGCAGTGAGGAAGAAGGAAGCTGACACAGACAGAAGCAAAAGCAAGGCGCTCAGAGTCCTGATAGCTTCCAGGTACATCGCTGTAGGTGTTCCTGAAATCCAGCTTTATCCATGACTTTCTTGCAAGTTGGCAGTTCAATCATTTTGTTGAATCTGTGTACCAAAAAAGTTCTCCCTTTGCTCAACCTGTTTTTTTGTTTTGTTTTGTTTTTAAAAAGATTTATTTATTTATGATAGAGAGAGAGAGAGGCAGAGACACAGGAAGGAAGGAGAAGCAGGCTTCATGCCAGGAGCCCGACGTGGGACTCGATCCCAGGACTCCAGGATCATGCCCTGGGCCAAAGGCAGGTGCCAAACTGCTGAGCCACCCAGGGATCCCCTCAACCTGTTTTGAATTAGGCTTCCATTGGTAAAATGTGAGTCTTGACCAGTACTAAGGAAGCTTCTCCCACTGAGCCCAAATCCATCTCCTGACCACATGCCCCCATGTATTTTGTCACTGGCTCTCTGGAGGTACATGTACTAAAATCTCTTCAGTCATCTACAGGACAGTCCTCCAAGTATTTGAAGGCTTGCTTGAAGTTTTGGTTCATTTGTTTAAGTCATATGAACACCCATGGATCATGCTAGGGCAATGTGCTGCAGGCAGGAGTCACGGGATCTGTGCTTTCAAGAAACTTTTATCCAATAGGAGAGACTGGGATATAAGCAAAATACAATGAAGGTGAAATGCACAATTATAAAACTGAGAAGGGGAGCACAAAAATGTAGAGAAAAGAGTGGATGGCCTGGGGTTTTGGTTAGGTTGGTTTACAGAGCAGTAAACTTGACAAGGATTTTAAAAAATTGCATGGGTGCTCATCAAGTAGACTGGTGGATTAGGAAGGACAGGATAGATAGAATATTCCAGATGGAGGGAATAGTGTGGGCAGAGATGCAGAGATACAGAATAACATGGTGGGCGTGTTGTTCAAGTGTAAAGATGGGGAAATAGACAATTAGGACCATATCCAGAAGGTTTTGTCTGGTACACGGGGAACCTAGACTTCCCTTTAAGGCCATCTCTCATATAACCACAGATACGGTAACGTTCATCATCCTAGTGACCCTCTAATTTATCAATTTCTTTTTGAAAATGTGACTCACACAGAGGCTGCCCCATAGCCGCCTGCAAACGAATTTGCACCTCTCTGGGTTTGGGCCCCGATTGCTAGCAACAGCTTTTTTACAGCCAGATTATTTCATAGGACTTGATCCTGTGTATGTTCAGCATGAACCACTGTTCACCTGTCTTTCCCACTCCTGCTTGGAAAGTCTTTTTTATCCTCAGAGCAAACTTTGTACCTTTTTTTTTTTTTTTTTTAAACTTAAAGCTCCTCTTCTTGGAGCACCTGGGTAGCTCAGTGGTTGAGCATCTGCCTTTGGCTCAAGTCGTGATCCCAGGGTCCTGGGATCAAGTCCTGAATCAGGCTCCCCATGGGGAGCCTGTTTCTCCCTCTCCCTATGTCTCTGCCTCTCTCCCTGTGTCTCTCATGAATAAATAAATAAAATCTTTAAAAAAAAAAAAGGCTTCTTTTCTTAATCTCGCACTCCCTTTTCTTCATAAACATTTATGAGTTCTGCTCCTGTCACCTACTGTGTGGTCTGTCCCTCCAGCAACTTCATAAGCAGACTGGCAAGCATAGAGACAGAGTGGAGAATGAAATGCCAAAGTGCTCAGGGAGGAAAAGGCCAGAAAGGCAGCCTCTTTCCTCTCTCAGCTTATAGTCTAGCAGGAGAAAGAGGACATGGTGAGTGGTGTCCCCTCAGCTGGGAGACCAGAGACTCAAGTTCTAATTCTCCTTTCCCACTGAGTGTGCACTTGGGCAAATGGCTCCCCAAGTGTTAGCTTTCTCCTTTGGAAATACAAGGGAGGCATTCCCTTTAGGATCCTGTAGGTCATGGCTGTTCATTCAGCAAATGTTTATTAAGGAATTGCTAACGACTGCACGTCAGGCATTTTGCCAGGTGTTAAGGGTACAGAAGTGAATGTTATTATAGTCTGTACCTTGTAGAACCTCTCCAGCCCAAAAGAAAGATAGAACCTCTGTTAGAAGTTTGTGTGTGGGGATCCCTGGGTGGCGCTGCGGTTTAGTTCCTGCCTTTGGCCCAGGGTGCGATCCTGGAGACCCAGGATCGAATGCCACGTTGGCTCCCGGTGCATGGAGCCTGCTTCTCCCTCTGCCTGTGTCTCTGCCTCTCTCTCTCTCTCTCTCTGTGTGACTATCATAAATAATTTTTAAAAAATAAAAAAAAAGAAGTTTGTGTGTGGTGCTGAAAGAACATGGACAAATTCATGCTGTGGATCTGCATTTGGAAATAATCATAATCCAAGGTTTGCTAGTAGATATGCGTACTGATGAAGCATTGTAGGAATTTGTTAGTGGTGTTAGGATCTTCTCTCCCAGATGTTTCAAATTTCCCGGGGTCCTGGAGTAACTGGGTGCTCGTGGTAGAAAAATCTTGAGTTAACTGTTATTAACATACTTCCCCAGCTCAGCTAGGGAAGCTGGTCCCCATCCTGGAATGGCAGGAGCTCCTGGGACCCTCTGGCCGAACCACCTGAGCCCCTCGAGTCGAGGTCTAGATGAGTTTGAACATGCCTTGTGTTTCCACTCAGTTTCATCTCTTCCCTTTCCATTCTTCTTTGAAGCATATGTTACCCAACATTTACTAGCTGTCAGGACACCATTCCACGTGCCTCACCATCCACCCAGTGAATTTGCTGAGTTCAGGCCACTGCACAGTGAGTGCCACTGGGTACCAGGCTCTGGCCCCCTGCCATCATCCCTGCCTTTCTAAGAATTCAGCCTACACACTGGCAGCAGGTCCACTGATCTCACCCTCTCAAAGACCTTCACCCCCACTTCCCTTTAGCAACCAAACCAAAAGCCCATCACTTGAACCTCGTCTGAAGAATTCTTCTACCTCTAAAGTACCATTTTGTTATCCTTCCACCTACTAAGCCTGCACTCTGCTTTAAGGCAACTCCACAGCCCTAACTTGTCCACTCATGAGTTTCTCCTTCACTTCTTTATCCACCTCACTCCATCCCCATCTGAACACAGGCACAGTGGGGGGTGGGGGGGCAGACAATAACCCCAACTCCAACTATACTTTCCTCAGAGGTCTTGTCTCACTTGACCCTTGACCTTCTACTAAATTTGCCTTGCTCATTCCTGACCTAGAATCTGGCTTCTGGCTCCAAGGCTGACCAACTCTGGTTTCTAACCTGAGTCTGGTCTCAGGCAGCTTGGCAATCATTTCCCAATCCCCCAAGCTGATCTTTTCTTTTCCCTATAGCAACTACTCCAAACAAGATTGCAACCTCCCCTTTGCCCTCCTCCCTTGCAATCGTCCATGACTCCTTCAAAACACAGAGAAAAGTGAGACCGTATGACAAGAGCTTCGACTTTGAAGGACAGGCTATCTAGCATCTCTGAGTCATACTAACCTCTGCTTCAAAACGTACATTGTTCTTTAGAAGGCTCTCAAACTTCTGCTGTCAACCATCCCTGCCCTCCCCCACACAGCCTCCTTCCTCACCACCTGTGAGGATGACTATTTGCTTTTCCCTGACATATTTACTCCTTCTTTCCCTTCCCTCACTACCTCTGCTTCTCAAAAGAGCTCAAAGGAAATCAGTCACATTACCAAGCAGTAATGAATTACCAGAATTAGGTTATAAAGTGCAAACTTTGACCTTCTGAACAAGACAGAAGCAGCCCAATGACCAGAGCTGAAGCGGAGGTCAGAACCAGACCCACCCGGCAAAAGTGGCCAGATGCCAATCCCTGAGTGGTACAGTGGAGCTCCTAGGGGTCAGAACTGGTTCTCTGGCCCAGAGCAGGGAGAGGTCTGAGTGGAAGAGCATGTGCCCCAGCTGTGTGGAAGGGAGGAAATGAGGGGGTGGGTATTGGCAGGGAGCAGGAACCACTCAGGGTTGGTAGGAAGGGGATTTGGTCATCGTGTAGCACCCCCTCCACCTCTCGATGGGAATAATACTCCTTTAGGCAGCCCATTTCATTTCCAGGAAGACTTTCCTTTTATTGAGGCTAATTCTGTTCTGTCTTCTGAAGCCACACAGAGGAAAAGTCTAGAGTGGAAGTCTTTTTGATAGAATAGCTCTGTAAAGGTATGAAAATACAGATCACAGAACACCTCATTTCTTGATGAATTACCAAGTTCCTGCAATAGGTCCTTGGGTGAGATGGCATGGAAAGCCCTACACCATGCTGGATGCTCCCCCTGGGAACAAATCCACTTTGCCAATGCCCACCTTAAGCTGCTGTGCCGTGAACATCACATTGCACATGTGAGCTCTTCCAGGCACAGTACAACTGTCATCAATGTCATTCTGGTCAATAGACTCAAGATCTTATTTTGCTTCTTGGCATCTGTGTAGACTCAGACTGAGGTAGCCTTTTTCCAGAAGCTATGGTGTAGGAATTGAGTTCAGAGGTCAGTGAGACCTTCCTGATGAAGCAACATCAGCTTCCACTCCACTCTTCAAAGCCCCCCAGGCCTGTGGCCCATCTCAGGACAAGTCATTAGTAGCAGGGTATATTAGTCAAACACGTGTCCACCCCTCCAGTTTCTTCTTTCAGTCTTTCCTTTTGATTCCACTCATTGAACCCTGAGCTCAACAAAGCCCTCGATTTCTGTTGGTCTTGCCCTCCCATGAGGACCTACTACCTTCTGCTGCAAGCTGCCTTTTCTGCTAGTGAATTTGCAGCGCTCTGGAGTGCTTATGCGACCACCCTCCAAGGGTCCCCAGAGCTCCCAGCTCAGGCAGCTGAGCCCCTGACCCTGGAGGGTGGAAACTCCAGGTCCTGCCACTCTGGGATGGGCTGGCCATTCTGGCACTCCAGGGACTGGAGATGTGGCCACATCTGTGCTGGGGTAAGTGAACACCTATTAAAGGATTATTGGCTGTAAGGAGCCACTCCTGATTCTGGTTTGATTGGAAGGGGAATTAGGGACTCAATTGCTCTAACCAGGTGCCCTCCCCAGTGTACCTACTCTGATTCCACATCAGATTGGAGGAGTCAGGAATTTCAGCCACAACTGTAGGCCCCATCCAAAACAAAGCAATTATGAGATGAGAAGATGACTCTGCAGTCAGGGGGCAGAGTTGTCACTCAGGCTCAGGACACAAGCTCCACACCCTCAGAGAGACCTGGGAAAGGCCCCTCTCAGCCCAGACCTCTCCTGGTCTTCTTGTAGGGAGAACCAGTCCTTTTCCTCCCCTTCAGGTCTTTCTCTAAGGACCCTTCTTTATCTCAGCCAGCCCTTCTTCCACAACAGCTACATCTTCTCATTTTTCTTGCAACTTTTACTACCTCTCAGCAACAGTGGCTACAACCAGTCCCAATGACTGCTTACCCAAGGGGCACCACCAACAGATCATTTCCAAGCTTGCTGGCACCCACCATGCTTCCTCCTAATGGACTGCTCCTAGTAAGCCCAGCACCACCACCACCACCACCACCCACCCAAAAAGTCAAGTGCCATCCCAGGCTCTAAACCATCTACCTGTCAAAACTCTCCTGCCTGTCCTCTACAACTTTCTACCCTTTCTTTGCTGTCCCTTCCCCACTCCCCACCTGGTCTGTCACACCTTTTCCCTGTTTGGAAATCACATTCCAGACCAGCCTCCTGTAGAAATGCGAAGCCTCCATCTCAAGCAAAGCAAAGTAGAACCTAGCCTCCCTCTCAGATACAAAAAATATTTGGCCCGGTCTATGCACCGTAGGTTCTAGGGAGAAATTCCAAGCAAATTGGTCCAAGGATCAGAATATCCCAGAGGAAAATAGGAATTGTATACAGTGTGCCCTGGGCTATATCTGAAAAAGGGAGGTGAGAAACAGTGGATTTTCTCAATGAATGAACACCCCACCGGAGAATAGCTTAACAGCTCTTCAAACATGAAAGACATGATCAACTATCCCCATCTTCACAGAAAGTAGAGGCAAAAGGTGTGGGCCTAAGTTGTAGAAGTAAAGTCTAGTAGATTTTAGATTATCACTATGTATATAGAAATACCATTCCCACCCATGATGTGAGACGATGCTGCTGGCCTTCTTGAGGGCTCACTAAGATGGGGACTCTTCACAGTTAGAACTGACTTAAATGGCATTATCATATCCTTTTGCCCCACTTTCCATACAGTTACATATATATTGACTTTCTATTCTAGTATTTATTAACTAAAAATTCAACTTCAATTTGCGATAATAAATATAAAAAATAAGAGCAGGGGCACCTGGGTGGCTCAGTCAGTTGAGCATCTGTCTTCAGCTCAACTCATGATCCCAGGGTCCCAGGGTCCTGGGATCAAGCCCCTCGTTAGGCTCCCTGCTCAGCAGGGAGTCTGCTTCTCCCTCTGCCCACTCCCCCAACCCGCTTATGCTCTCTCTCCCTCTCTCTCTGCCTCAAATGAATGGGTATAATCTTTTTAAAATAATAATAAATAAGAGCATTTTAAAAGGCCAGTGCATGACACAATGAACTAGCTCAAGAATTCATCTGGACCCAGGTCCCTATTGAAAAGATGGATCTGAAGATGCTTTTGAATTATCAAGTCAACAGATAGTTCAAACTTGGAAAAGCCTGACAAAAGCCAAAAGAAATACTTATCAAAGAGCCATAACTCCATCTGAAAAAGCATAAATCTGATGCAAATGAAAGTGATACTGCCTTGTGGGGAGGAGGTGGAGAGGGATCGTTTCTATTTCTGCATATGGTTAGACCAAAAGTCAATAAATAAAACAATTAATAGAAGAAGAAATCGATTATAAGAGTGCTTGCCTCTAGGGAGGTCTCTTCTTCTCTTTTGGCATAAACATAAGGAACGAGAAGATAAAATCTAGCCAGGCTCAAGATCCCCAGAAATTTAAGCCAATACCCCTCCCTCATTTGACAGATGGGAGTCCTGAGGCCAAGAAAGATCAAACAACTTAGTTACAGAATCCAGACTGGAACCCAGGGCCTCTGATTTCTAGTCACTGGCTTTCTTCATTCTATCACATTGCCATGGAGTTCACCATAGGGTTAACATTCTGAGGAAATAATTCTGCAGAAGCAAAAAGCTGTATGCCCAGGACTCTTCACTGTACTGATGAAGTGGGAAATTTGAATGTTAAACAGGACATGGGTAAGTAAATTATGTTGCTTTGAAAGTGATTACAGTGATTGAAAATGAGGATTTAGGAGGCTATGTAGAGACATAATGTACAGATATAATGTTAAGTAGAAAAAAGTAGGGTACAAAATCAGAGGCAGGATAGTGCTAGTCACACCTGAGTGAATCTCAGTTCTGCCCCTTATGAGCTCTGTGGCCTCAGGGAAATTACTCAACTATTCTGAATCTCCAGAAGAATAGTAGTATCCATCTCATAGGATTGTTTTGCACCACCATAAGGGAATGAATGTGAGAATCACGTCTTCATATAGAAATGTTGTATTTCTGTTATCATAATCATATATTCAGCTTTGAACTGAACAAGAGTCCATTTGGAAAAGCAGTTGGAAAGGACTGGAAGCTGATAAACAAAAATGAAAACAACCGCAAAAGTAGGATGGGATTATAAATATGCATGTTTTTTATTTTCTCTAATAATGTGATAACCATTTTCCAATAAAAAGAAACACATTTTAAATAGGGACCTCAAAAAAAAAAAAATCCCATTCTTGGGACCTGGCTCTTTTAGTTTGTTCTTTCCTCCAGAGGCACCCTAGGTTCCCAGCACCTAGCTTCCTAAGATTGCTGTGGTATCTGTTGGTGGACAAGGTCAAGAAGGGCCTGGATCCCTTGGAAAAGGCAAGGTGGGGTGGGGTGGAGGGGTGACAGCACAACCCATTCTAGAATCTAGAACACCCTGCTTTGCTCAGACCAGACCCTGAGAGAACTTTGTAGCTACTAGTTGAATCAGATTCTTTCATTCACGTGTGCATACGTGCATGCATTCACTCACTCATTCGAACACTCTTTGGGACCACTGCTGTATGCAAGGAACTGTGCTAGGGGCTTTTAAAGAATTAGACTGACCCACTGGATGAATTTGGAACAATCTCCATTACACAAGTGAAAAAAAGCAAGCTTCAGAACACTGTGCATAGAATGCTACCATTTGTATTAAAAATAGATATATAAATATACATATTTATAAACTTGTAAATGCATAGAATTGCTCAGAAAGGGTACACAAGATCTAGATAACAGTGATTAATTCTGGAGGTGGGCTGGGGAGCTGAAGGCTGACCTCCGATAGGAAGCTTACTTTGCACTGTATATTCTTTTGTATTGTTTGGATGTCTTACCATGTATATGTATTAATTTTTCAAGAAAAACAACAACAAAAATTAAAAAAAAAAAAAAAAAACAAGGAAAAGAAAGTGCACCCAGAGCTGAGTATACAGTGGTGAGCAGGGCAGGCAGGGGGTTCCTCTGTCTCGGGGAAGGCAAAGTGTGTCAAACTTGCTAAGCCACGACCATTAAGTTTTCAAAACCAGACTGTTTACATAAGTTAAGGGAACAGTTCTTTCTACACCAATTATAGTAATTCGGCACATCGTTTTACAGAGATAAAGCAGTTGGAAAATAAATACTAGTCATCTGTCAGGCCTTAGAGTGTATTAAGTTGTAGTTTCTACAAGGATGGGGAGCTTATCTGTTTAACTTGATCAGTAGAGAGAGTATTCACTCCAGCTAACATGTACATAAGCGCTTGTTACAGCATTTGCTGATGATAACAAATGATATGCTAGCACACTCATTAAAAACATTTTTAAAAAGAAAAGATCAGAAGATATTGGACCCTGAGGGAACCATACTTTCTGGGATGGCCCCGCCCAAAATGATGGTCTTCAAAGGCAAGAAAAACCCCAATGTAAATGAAAGGTCATGGAAACACTGCCTGTGCTTCAGAACGTCACACACAGAGGTTTTGCACAAGGTTCTCCTTGGGGTGACTAGGCACAGATGGACTCCAAGGAGAACCTGGCGCCCCAACCACAGGAGAGGTAGGAAAGCAGGTGTCTGGATGGCTGCAAAGTGCTGACATACTGGGAGCTGGCCAGAGCAGCCGGGTCACTAAGGCAGCACAGGGGTTGACGTTGTGGACTTTAGAACCAGAAGGCCTTGACTCAGCAGCAGCACTTACAGGTGGCCCAGCAGGTTATTTTACCTCTCTGAGCCTCAGTTTTCTCTCTGGGAAATGGAAGGGGGGGTAAGCTGTGAGAACCCTGTGGTTATGAAAATCACTGTGAAGTATTTAGCAAGATGACGTGCTAGGATTGTCACTACTGCTACACAGTGAATAGGTGTCCCAGATCAATAGTAACCGCTCACTCACGGGGATCCAAGTCTGATGGCAGGGGAGGTGCACTCCACCCTCCACGCCTTGAAGGCAAGAATCTGTCACATTTATATAATTTCTCACAAACGGGGTGGGAGGAGCTTCCACCCTCACCATCTCACAAAGCCCATGAAGCGAGTGGGATGGGGATTACTAGGACTATTTGGAGGGGAGGTGCAAAGTGAGGGGGTTTGTTAAGAGCTGGTTAAGGGCAGAATCCAGGTTGTGGGTCCCCCCTCCGCCCCCAGCGGGTTCCTGGTGAATAGCTTGGCACTCTTTCCACTCTGCATTCCCAGGAAGGAGAGGTAGATCCGGGTCAGGACAGGTGGTCGAGCCTGCAAGTTTACCTTCCCCCACCCACTACCCCCAACTCCAGCAACCACTGCTGGCAAGCAGGAAGTAATCCAACAATCCATTTCAAACCCTTCCCAGAGCCTCCTTGATAGTGTTTCTTTGAGTGGACCACAGGTTGGGGTGGGCACCTGTAGTGGAATTAGGAAAGGGCCAACAGCCAAGAGGGCATAAACTCAGGCTTTGCACATGGCTTCACTGCCTGCTTGGGAAAGAGGGACACAGTGGCCTTGCCAAGTGCAGCAATTCTTAAACAGCAGATTCTCTGAAACTGAGGCGAGCACGAACTGTTCCCGGTGCCATTAGCATCTCAATAAAAATCTGGCATTTGACAGAAAATGTACTTTTCTTCTGTTGTGAAAAGGTCAGGTGTATTTATCTGACTTAACAACTTACAAGTGATATTCAATGCCTTCCTTGAAAGGGCACCTCTAAGAACTCAGCCAGCACCCACTTGCCTTTGCTGCGCTAGATCCTGCCGGGCCCAGCCCCACACCCCTGGCCCTGCAGGGCTGTATCAGAGGCGTGGGCCAGAGGTCAGAGGGCACACCCACACAGCCTGCCCCTGGTGCTTGGTCAGGCCCTAACTCTGCCACCAGTGAGGACAGCCCAACCTCCCCTGTCTAATCCTGAGAGTTCCCTGCAGCAGCAGCAGTTCCAAGGCGTCTTGAATTCGGCAAGATATCACAGAATTCCTCCCCTCTATCCCTTCCCCCACCCACCACCACCAGTAAAGGGTTCTCTTAGGTGGAAAATCCATCTGTAGGAAAGAGGGAGGTGCCTGAAACATTTCAATAGGCCCTAATGCCAACTCCGCTAGCCCCAGGGAGACTTGGCAGGTGACCCTTGACCCTTCCCTCACGCCCTCAGAAGGTCTCAGACTGAGGACCGAGCTCCTGGTTTCCTAACTACAGCTCCGGAATCTAGAGAGGACCTTTCTGGGACAGTAGGAACATTGCTCTCCCTCAGAGATGGGACAGGGAGGGAAGTCTGGGAGAGACTCTCCAGGGGAGCAGGATAGGGCCAGGCTCACTTGAAGAGGAATACAAGAGCCTACCTGCATGGTAAGAAGGTTTTTTTTATTTGAAATATAGTCTGAGCAACATGAGTGTAGCCGAGAGGAGGAGGGGCTGGCCTGCCTGGGGCAGCAGCCTCTCTAATGGCACAGGAGAGCAAGAGTCCAAATATTCCAATGTTGGTGTACCCCCAGCCCCACTCATCAGGAAAGGCAGAACAGCAGCAGAACAAAGACGCACAGCTCCTTCTGAAGGGTCTGCCTGCCCTGGCTGTATCTCCTGCTCTCCTGGGCTCCAGAGGTGTGCTGCAGAACCTTCTCCCACCCACACAAACAAGAGGAGCCAGTGTGACAATTAATTCTCCAGGACTACTTTTTGGGGAAAAGAATCAGAGAAGACAGGAAGGAAGGGCAAGGCGATTGAGGGCCCTCACCAAGCCAGCCTGGGCAGAGCTCTCCAAGAGGGACCGTGCCAGCACCCTCATCCCCCTTCTCCGGCTCTGCTGGCAGGAAGGAGAGCTACCATCTGCAGGCCAGGAGAGCTCCGAGGAGACCCCTGGCTGAAGGCAGCAAGCAGGAACCTTCCGGAAGTGCACAGCGCTGGGGGGCCTCAAGCCGAGTGGCCAGCGTTGAGGCTGAGCCACTTAAGCAGCCTGGGGTTGGAAGGACACAGATAAGAGTTGGGGTAGCAAGAAGCAGCACAAAGCCATAAATAACAGAAGCAGATTTAGAACTGTGAGGGTCCTGGGTGATCGCACATTTCCTGGGGCCGGGGGACACCCAGCGCCCCGCAGCTCGGGGCAGACACTGCTCCAGGACACAGCCGGCCACACTCACACCGGGGCAGAGCCTTTTATTTCCCACTGTCCACACAGCAGACGGAGGACGCCGTGGCATCACCCGGACTGCACACACTGTAGAGCCTCTGGTCACACCTGAGGGGATGGTGCATGGCTGTCCTGGTCCTGAGAGGCCTGTGGTTGACTCTGAGCATCTTGGGTACCGTCCTCCTCAGAAGCTGGGCCTAGTGATCTCGCCTCTGGGTCACCCAACAAAGGCTCTCCAGCACATTCTTCTAGTCCGTTCTCCCTGGTCTCCATGGACACCTCCTCCCCGGAGCCCTCCTCTGGCTCTGCTGCCTCCACAGCCACCTCTGCTGCCTCCTCCTCCTCCTCCTCCTCTTCCTCCTCCTCCTCCTGGTCTCTCACCTTGTGGACGATAAAGAGGTGGCGGCTAAGGGAGCTGGCAGAGGTGTAGCACAGGCCACAGAGGAGGCACTGAGCTGTGGAGTTGTCCGCTTGGTGCTGAGGTATGTGGCTCTGAAACTCGAGCCCTGAGTCTGTGGCAAAGCTACATTTCGCACACTGGAACAGGGACTTGTGCCTTTTGGTGGAAGAGACGGTTGCGCCATTGCTGGTGCCCGGAGTGTCCCCAGCTCCGCTGCCTGGTCTTTTCAGATGGCTCACCTGGAAGGGAAGACGGTGTGAGTCGGGGCTGAGCCCCAGACTGGACTCCCACACCTGAGCAATGTGGCCCACGGACTTGCAGAATCACCACCCAGGCCAGGCTGCTTGCCCCAGCCCTGAACCATGGGTTTACATTTGGCTTCTTTCAGGTTTTTCAGTTTGCTTTTGTTTTTTTCTGATGTAAGATGTGTCACCACAATCTGAAGATATGGGAAGGATAGAAAGAAGACCAAGTCCCTCCTACCCCACTCCCCAGGCTGCTCTCCAGAGAACACCCTATCATCTAGGTTCTGTGGCTCCTCCTTTTTGCATGCACAAAGATAAAATTGCTGCCTTTTAAAAAATCATAGCATTACATGCACACTTTTCTTCACCCTGCTTTTTCTACTTAATGACATGTACTGGCTGTTGTTTCCATGAGGACATACAGACACTTCGTTCTCCTAATAGTAGCACACCGACTCGTCACAGGGGTGAATGGTCCCCACTGGCAGACGTTTAGATGCGTCCTTCATTATTTGCTGCGCACAGCCCTGCAGTACAGTGCAAGTGAATCCTTGTACATACCTTTTCATGCCTGAGGCCAAAGATATAGGACAGATAAATCCTAGGGACAGAATTGCTGGATCAAAAGGCATGTACGTTTGGAGGGTGGGGGTGTGCATTTTAATCACAGATGTTGCCAAAACGTCAACTGACAACCCACCTGCTATGTGTGAAAGGGCTTCTGCCGACCAACGCCCTTTTCTGAGTAGCCAAGAAGGAATGCCCTGAACTCCAGGCAGCTCTCAGAATTTCCCAGACATGTCTGACCCTCTGAGGAGCAGCTCTCCCTACCAGAGGGAGCCTACTGTGAGGAGGGAACTATGCTGTTTCAGAAGTTCACCAGAAATGGGAATAGGGCATGGAACAGGGATAAGGTCAAAAAAACGAGGGTCCAGGGTAGCAGGAATCTAGGCTGGCTCCACTCATAATGAGAGACAGAGAGAGAGAGCGCGCGCGCGTGTGTGTGTGTGTGTGTGTAAGAGAGAGAGCGCGCCACATGGCTAAGGAACATCACAGTGACAGGGAAGCCACAGGAACAAAAGGCTACTGGGCAGTCTCCCGGGTCTCTGTCCCTGTCCTTTACCTGTGCACGGTCCCCAGGAGGGTCATGCCAGACTAGAGAATGACCACATCGAGGGAAGCTGTCAGTGCTGGTTGCTCCATGACCACCATTACCAGTGGGCTCCCTGTAACCCTCCTGCTGCCCCTCCAGCTCAAGGGGCTCACTAAACAAGCTATGCCAGTGGCAGGGCCCACACTCACCTGAGGGGAATGTCCACCCGGAGGTCTGACTTTGGACGTCTGGCTCAAATCAGGGTTTCTGATACCATGCATAAGGCTGATGTGGCTCTCTAGGAGGGAGGGCCGAGGAAAGCTAGGGCTGTCCTCTGTGCAGTACCTGCAGAGTACAGCCCCAGAGACATTGTGTAAGACGACAGGCTCCAGGGAGCCCAGTGCACACCTGGCAGGGAGGCAAAGTGGGAGCGGCTTCTGGCTCCAGAATAGAGTCTGGGGCAGGCAGAGAGCTGGCTGGGTGGTCATCAAGCTGGCTGAATAGTGCTGGGCACTCCCCAGAGAAGTTTAGCTGACAAGGTGGCAGACAACAGTAAGTCAGAATATTTGTGCTGGTCCTAAGCCATGATCTTACTCTCTACTCCCTGATATCACTGCCCAGAAGTCCAGGTGATGCGCCAGTGGTCAGCAAGGAAGAGGTCAGGGTATGTCCTGAAGCAGAGACATGATGTCAAAGCCTCTTGGCCAGACAGGACACATGGTCCCATCATCACCACACCTCCTAAACCTCAGAGCCCGTCACACTGACTAGCAGTGCAACCCACGGTGAGGGAGGTGGGAAAAGACTCAGGAGCTACCAGGTTCTAGAAGCTGGTTCCCAACCAGCCCTGCCTTCTGACGTAGCCACACCATCTTTCCATTAGCAACTTGCTTATCTCTTGCTTCCGACCCTTGATCTCCCAGCAGAGAAAAGCCCCAGTGATGCCATGGGCAGTCTCTGAATTTCAGGCTTCCTGGCTCCCATCTCCAGAGACTCACCCACAAGTGTAGACTTTCTTCACTGTGTCATGGTTGTTGCGGATGTGTTTGCGCAGGCTGTTGGGGGTGTGGAAGGACTGTTCACACTGCCGACATGGGTACCG
Source organism: Canis lupus baileyi (assembly GCF_048164855.1). Lineage (NCBI taxonomy): Eukaryota > Metazoa > Chordata > Mammalia > Carnivora > Canidae > Canis > Canis lupus. The sequence continues at coordinate 55,521,092 of NC_132839.1, read as the reverse complement.
CTTCAGCGTCTAGAGGAGATGACAGGATGCAAAGCATCAGAACTATAAAACAGGTCTGGGTGTATCTTTCTACTCAGGTGATGTAGGCAGAGAGGAGGATGCCCCCAAAGACCTCAAGAACTGTGGTACCCACCCTGCCCAGGCACCAGGAACCCTAAGGGGTCAGCCACACAAGGGGGCTCTGACCCCACAGGAGGCAAGTCCAGAGAATCTGGCACCGCACTGACTGTGTGAGGACACTTACCCGACCGTGGCTCTTTTTCATGTGGGACACATAGTTCTCCCGGTCAGGAACCCACTCCTGGCACTCCTGACAGGTCCAGCCAGCGTTCCGCAGCCGGGGCCTGGCTTCAGCCCTGCGATGGGCCTCGGGCCGGCCCCAGCGGCTCGAGGGCAGGGAGCTGCCCCGAGCAGCCACACTTGTGGCCGGGGGCTCGGTGGGAACCCGAGAGCCAGGGCGGCTCGAGGACGTGTCCGATGAAGACTGGAGGCTTGACAGCTCGTCCACATTTCGGGGAACACCGTGAGTGCTCTGGGGATGGGGAGAGCGATTACTGACTGGGCAAGGGGAAAGATGCACAGAGTCAGACCCCCGACCTGAGGCGTGTGCCCTCCTCCCCAGCCTCCTTCCCCTGGGCAGCCCACCTTGACATGCTGCATCAACTCCGGCTTCTGCAGGAACAAGAGTGGGCACTCGGGGCACTTGAAGACTCCCACCTGCGTCTTGCTGGCATTCTGGTAAAAATGCTGCTGAATGTGCCTCTTCTTGTTGAAGACCATTTCACAGGAGCACTTATAAATGAGCCTGATGAGACAAGCCCCAGGGAGTGAGATGGCCAGGCCCCCTGGGCAGAACCTCCACCCCATCTATGCTCTCTCTGAACCAGGGTCAGGTCTGGGGAAGCACTACTCAGAGCCGATGTATATACATTCCCCTGGCTCAGGACGTCTTCAGTGAACCCTGGGCACCTCCACCACCAGCCCCAGCTCCCTGGTCCATCCCAACACCTCCCCCTATAGCACCCAGACCACTTAGCTCAAGCCCATAGGCCTGCTGGCCCTGGAGCTGCACTCACTGGGAGGGTTTGTGAGGTTGGGTGGGGTGCTGAGTGGCACTGTGGTCTGCAGTACTGCTCGCAGTCTTGAAGGCCATGGGACAGAATGCACATTTGTGGAAAACCTGGCAGTGTCGCTCCTGGATGTGGCTTTTCAGCAAGGCCAGGGTCAGATGGACAACCCCGCAGTGGATGCACCTGGATGATAGGAGTGGCGGGGTGTGGAAGGCATGTCAGACCCAGAAGTAGTGGTGGAAAAGGAGAGATGGAGGTCAAGAACAGAGCCATCTTGGGGACACCCTCTCCCCCTTCCTTGAGCACTCTATCCTCTATCCTCCACACATACATTCTGAGCTCCTGCTGCCATCTGGCATAGTGGGGTCACCCAGGCCCCCCAAGCCCAAGGCTATGCCTGGTATAGAAGGGGGAAGAAACCCACCCCACTCCTCACTGGCCAGAGGATACTTTTCTGCAAACCAAAAATCTGAGCCCAGCTAAGAGAAGCTGGTGGGGAAGGCGGGGGGTGGGAGTGTCCAAAATGACATAAACAGCATCCTTTGAAAGCCTATGCCTTCCCACAGGCTGGTACCAAATGGGTAGCAATGGCCACTTAATAAAAGTGCTGTCAGGAAACACTGCGCTCGCCATAGCAGGCCTTAAAGCCCAAGAAGGAATCCTCTGGAGCAGCGCTATCCAGTGGAACCTGTGGTAGCAGCTGGAATGTTCTATACTGTACTGGCCATGTGGCAATTTAGATTTAATAAGATACAATGCAATAGCCAGTCATACTGGCCACATTTCAAGTGCTCAGCAGCCCAATGTGGTCGGTACAGCTTTGGATTACATAGCTCTTAAGTGTTGGGAGGGTCTCCCTGCTGGCATTGTGGATAACTTTTTACTTCTTTTTCTACCAAGTTGTATTTTTCAAGCTTTGTTTGGTGAATATACCACTTGCATAATGTAGGAACTGTCTTAAACAATTTCTTCTGAAACTGAGGCATGTTGGACTCTTCTGTTGACTTCACAATCTCTAAGAATCTGGCCCTCTCCTTCCTCAGACTCATAGGCCTCCATGATCTCCATGCCATCCTCCATCCCTTCCAGGACCCAGACCACCCCCTCACGCATTCCTTCTTTCCTCCTATCTACTTCCTCCCCCACCCCACCCCCATCTCCCCTCCATGAGGAAACACCTTCCCTGTGCCCAGCCATTCCTCTCAGGACAACTCTGGTCTCCCTTTGGTTGCAATATTGCCTGACCCCATTACCCCGACATCCCAGTAAACACTAGAAGAGGGGCTGCTGCTTCACTGAAAAAAGGCACATCTTCACTTAAAAATTGACTCCCAAATAGAAGCCTTCAATTCAGTACATTAGCCTGTTTTCACAGTCCACACACATCATCACAGAATCCTATCTGGTCCTTTTTGTTTTTCTTCCTTTTCTGTGTGTTGCGAGGAATGGGAGATGGAACTACCTCTGCAAACTTAATTAGCAACAAGGAGCAACCCACAGAACCAAAAAGCTGTTTGCAATGATCTGTGATGTGCACTCATTACTAAATTTGTACATTCTCTAGAGTTTCTATACAAGCTACTGAATTATATTTTCTTTTCTTTCCTGCTGAACAAAATAGTGACCAACTTCTAGCACACAGAAGTACTTCCACACCACAATGTATTGTGAGGAGAAAAAAAGTCCACATATTTCCAAATTCGTCCAAAGTGGCCAAGTACACCTGATATATATAAAGAATCTTAAAGTGTCCATATTTGTGTAGTGTGACCAAACTTCAGCAGGAGCAACATACACCCTTCAAAAATGTGCCTAAAATTTCATTCCATTTACCGAATGGACATTCTTCAAAGAAGCCTCACTGAAAGTAGAGCATAAAGGGGTAAAAGAACACACACCAACCTCAGTGAAAGACTAAGTATGGCTTACAAATTGATGAAAAAAGGTAAAGAGAAATCTGAACCCACCATACAACTTCTTTACCAATTAAGAGAAAATACACAATAATAGAATCATATGCTATGAAATATGTAAAGTTTTAGAAAAGACACAGTGGTACAATATTTAATTGTCCCAATAATCCCAAATAAGAAAAAAATGACATATCATTAAGAATAACTGAAACTTGCTCCATTGTGACATCATTGGCCACTCTCCAAATTTTCAACAAAGAGAATAATTCATACAATTCTAAAGTATGTGTATAATGTATATACATATTTTATATGAAACACATATACATAAAACATATATAAAATGTACAGGCTTTTGACAATGTCTTCAAGAAAAAGCAAAAATAACACAAAACAAAATACTACTGTAAGACTCTGTAGAACTCAATGAAATGGAGCATAGATACACTTTCAGGAATCACTAAAAAATATAATACCCACAGAATGGGAGGAAATATTTGCATATCATGTATCTGACAAGGGACTTAAATCTAGAATATACAAAGAACTCTTACAACTCAATAGTAAGATAATAAATAACCCAATTTAAAACCAAGCAAATATACATTTCTCCAAAGAAGATACACAAATATCAAACAGAAAAGATGCTCAACACTATGAGCCACTGGGGAAATGTAAATCAAAATCATAACAAGATGCCACCTTGCACCCACAGGGATGGGTCAGCAGAAGTCAGACAATAACATGTGCCAGCAAGGATATAGAGAAATTAAAAATCCCATGCCTGCTGGTAGGAATATAGAAATGGTACAACTACTTTTGAAAATAGCCTGGCAGTTCCTCAAAAAGTTAAACATAGAGTTATCAGTTGAACCATCTACTCTACTCCCAGGTATCCACCCCAAAAAATGTAAAATATATGTCTACACAACAACTGATGCATGAAATGTTCATCAGTGGCATTATTCATAATGGCCAAAAGGTGGAAACCCAAGTGTCTGTCAACTGGTCATAAACAGATGACCAAATTGTGGTATATACACAGACAGTGGAGTATCATTAAGCCATAAAAAAGGAATGAAATGCTGACATATTACAATATGGATGAATCTTGGCTAAAACTACATATTCTATGATTCCATTTCTATGAAGTGTCCAAAATAACCAAATATATGAGGCAGAAAAGAAATGAGTGGTAGCTAAGGGATGGGGGTGGGGGATGGAAGAGTTATGAATACAACAGAGTTTCTTTTTGAGTGATGAAAATGTTCCAAAACTGGTTGTGACTGAACAACCCTGTAAATATACTAGAAACCATTGAATTGTACACACTACATGGCTGAATTATAATGTTGTGTCTAAATAAAGCTGATACAAAAAATATATGTGAATATCTGAAGATCTTTTTTTTTTTTTTAAGATTTTATTTATTTATTCATGAGAGACACACACAGAGAGAGAGGCAGAGACACAGGCAGAGGGAGAAGCAGGCTCCATGCAGGGAGCCCGATGTGGGACTCGATCCTGGGTCTCCAGGATCACGCCCTGGGCTGAAGGTGATGCTAAACCGCTGAGCCACCGGGGCTGCCCAATATCTGAAGATCTTAAGTGCAACCAATAGTATACTAGTGTATACATCTTCTGAGTTCAACCACGGGTCACTGAAGATTTTAATGTCAAGATCTCCAGTAAGCCCTCTGGCTGAATCACATTACACTTTTCCTCACAAAAAGGCTTGACAGGGACACCTGGGTGGCTCAGCGGTTGAGCATCTGCCTTTGACTCAGGGCCTGATTCCAGGCCTAAGATCGAGTCTCACATCAGGCTCCTGCTGAGAGCCTGCTTCTCCCTTTGCCTAGGTCTCTGCTTCTCTCTGTTTCTCATGAATAAATAAATAAAATCTTAGAAAAAAAGGCTTGACAAACTGAATTGCTTTTGAGACACTGTTTCTTCTTACTCTTGCAGATGAAAGGAAAGCAAAATATTGAATTAAAAGACCAAGGAAAAAAAAAAGACCCAAAAAAAGAATGCCATGAATCTGTGTCATTGGAAATTCTTTGACTTCAAAATTCAAAGATAAAAATTTAAGTACTGCTTGAATTTTTAGTGGATTGGACTTGATCTTGGAACAAGAAATAGCACACATGTAAATCAAAGTGAATGGTATTTCACTTTGATTTACAAATGTTACACAGTATTGTAAAAACACACATTCAGGTGTTTGGTTTAAAAATGTGGCTGATGGCATGGAGGTGGGGGAGTGGGGAGGGGAGGGATGGGGAGAGGCACCCACCTGGCTCAGTTGGTGGAGTGTGGGACTCCTGATCTCAGGGTTGTGAGTTTGAGCCCCAAGTGGGCGATATAGAGTACGTAAATAAAAAACAACAACAACAACAACAAAAGTGACCTGGGATGCTGCCAAGCAATGCTGCTCTGCAACATGGTGGTAAGGGCTCTGTATAACCCATCTCTGGTTTGTCTGCTTCTCCTGCACTTTAGGGGACCCATCTCCCATAACACACAAAAGCAGCCAGTCTACATTTGGAAGTGCTTACATGGGGACTGAAACCTCAGAGCCCCCACAGCCCCTCTCCACCCCTCTGCCCTGTCTGTGAGCTACCATCAAACTCAAATGCTTCCGCTCCCTAAAGCTCTCCAAGATCTACCTTCTCTGCATCCCTACAGTGGCTGTGCCTCTGCCCGAGCCCCCAGCCTCTTAACTGGACCATCACACTTGCCTCTCAACCAGTCTCTGGGTTCTGCCCTAACACACAAGTAAGCTTCCCAGAGCAATCTTCCTGAAGCACGGGTTTAGCCAGACCACTCCCCGGCTACAGACCCATCTGGAGCCCTTCACTGTCCATTGGAGAAAGTCTAAGTGTCAGCCAAGGAATACAAGGTCTCACCTGGGCCTGGCCCTACTGATGCTCTGGTCTCATTTCTCACCCATTCCCCAGTTCCTCTTGACCCCCTTTCCACCAAAATGTCCATCATTCCTGTAACCTATCAGGTATACTGGCATCCCTGCTCATACCCTTGTCAGACATGCTCTCCCCCTTTCGTTTGCCTGAAAACCTCCTAATATCCCTCTATGAAGCTTCCCTGACCCTTCCCCTACTGTGGGCCTCACCACCCCGAGTTATGATTACATGTATAGGTCTGTGACCTACCACACTGATAGGAGGGGCTGTGTCTTGATGCCCTCTGTATCCTCAGTGTCTGGCATAGCGCTGACGACAGTAATAAGTACTCGAAAAGGAAGTTAAGAAATGAACTAAATCAATCTTTTTTTAATTCCAAAGAGAAGAAAACCTTACTAAATTTGGACAAAATTAATTTTCTGGTGTGAAAGTGATACCATAAAAACACCAGAAGATGAAACTCCCAAATGCAGCATATCAGAAAAGGGGGCCTCACTGAGTTGATGTAAATGTTAGAGATCAATCAGTATGTTTGGAAGGTGTTTTCTTCCCCATTTTGATCTTTTTCCTGAAAATGACTTCTCGTCTATATTTATTTGACATGTGGAGAAGACTCAGTTTAAAATAGTTTTCTTGGTTTTACTATGAGGCTCATCATTTTTCCATTTTCAGGTTGTGCTTGTTTCTCACAAACTGACAAAAACTAATCAGTGTGAAGCTACAAGAGCCCTTTGCATTTGGCTCCAAACTTTGCATTGTAGTTCCATCTGTTAGTGGAAACTGAGAACATCTAAAAGTACTGCAATTAGTACATTTATTATTGAAATGGGACTTTAATATGCCAAACACAGTAACTCTATGAGCAGATTAACTTTATATACTTTTAAAAACCAATCTATTCTCCCTAAACTGTCCCTTCAAAGCTCCTTTTTCATGTTTTAGTTCCTTTTAACTCCTTGTTCTTGTCCCTCTCACTCTTCTTGCGCTCCACAAAATAAAAACACCTATCTGAATACCAACTAACATTACTGTCTTAGTAGCCTGGAGCCCAGGCCTCTTAAAACTAAAGCTCATACTGAAATGAGTTCTGGCCCCAGAAAAGGACCAGCCATCAGGCCAGCCCAGGACAGCAAGCCAGGCAGCACCCACCTGTAGCCCACCTTGCGGGCATAGTGCAAGCAATTTTCCTTCACGTGGGTCTGGAAGTAGGCAGAGCGGCAGAGGGCTCCACACTCCGGGCAGCAATAGGGGGACTTGTGGGCGTGGATCCGCTGGTGGGCACAGAAACTGCACTGGTTGGGCAACAGCATCTGGCACACCTGGCAAGTCTAGGAAAAAACACCGAGAAAGTAATTCAGCCAGATGCCACAGCTGCCACAGGCTCGTGGCTCTCCAACCACAGCGGTCCAGCTTTCCTAGAACACAGGTCGGAATAGCCGCTCACCACACATGCTCTCCTACAACCCTCCCAGGATACTTGGCACCCCCAGGCCTCAACAGAAGTGCTGATACACCCAAGCAAGCTTTGCCTCTCACCTTATTCATCAGAGACAGGACTGATGCTATGTTTCCAAAGATCATACTGCATCTAGGACTGTGAGTGCTCCTTCCCTCAGGCTTATCAGAAGACCAGCTTTTCCTTTCCAGAGGCCAAAGGCACTTCTTGAAGTCTCAGAACTCACTACACTGCCAGACCCCCCAGGGCCTCTGTCCCCACTCATCAGAGGCAGTTCCTGCTCAGCATCTCGGGGACTTCCAGAGCAGATCCGATTGGCTCCCAGAAGCTCCCAGTGCAGGGGTGGACTGAGTAGTCTTGCCAGTGTCCACTCCCTCAGGCCTGTTTGCCCACTCAGGGGTGTCCTGAGCAACAGGCTGACCACATATGCCCACAGAGAAGAGCAGAGTGGGCAACAGCTCCTTCACTCCCAGACTCAGGAGAGAACCGGGGCAGCAGGGTGGATAGTACAACCACTGCTGCTCTAGCGGGCACAGAGCACACAGCCTAGAGGAAGCAGCAGACTGCGCTGGTGCCTGCATCAGCAGAGCCCCCTCTAGGTCAAAAGGGGACCACGGTGCTCACTTTTCACCACAGGGGCCACTGACCCAGGCCCAGAGGAGGTTGCTTAGAGGAAGAATCATTAGGGACGACAGGAAAAGCAAAATCCAGAACATGGAGCCTCTATAGGACATACAACCAAGGTTTCTCAAAAAGTAGACTTCAAGGGAAAAACAGAGAGAAAAAGGAAATTTATAGATTAAAAGAAGTTTAAGAGAACTTTTCACATTGCAGTGTATAGCACTTATTTGGTCCCTGATTCAAGCGAGCCAACTGTAGAGAGAAATGAGACAATCAGAAATATTTGAACACTAACTTGATGATGATGATGAACACTAACATCTGACACTTGGCATTAAGCTTTGATAATAAAAAGAAATTATTGTTATTATTAATTTTGAGATGCAATGATATTATGTTCATTTTCTTGCCAAGGAAAACCTGTATATTTTACAGATACATTCTGAACTATTATAGATATGGTGACGCTGGGATCTATTTAGAAATAACCCATGAGAGGGGGAGGGATGGGTGAGAAAATATGTAAAACGGGATGGCCAGGAGTTAGTAATTGTTAAAGAAGAGTTCATTATACTATCCTGTCCACTTTTACATATGTTTAGGACATTCCATAATAAAAAGGCTTTTTTAAAAAAAGATTACTCTAGGGGGAGCTTGGGTGGCTCAGTTAAGTGTCTGCCTTTGGCTCAGGTTGTGATATCAGGGTTGTGAGATGGAGCCCACATCATGCTCTGAGCTCAACAGGGAGTCTAAGACTCTCTTTTCCTCTCCCTCTGCCCCTCCTGCCTCAGTGCTTGCGTGCAAATGAGCTCTCTCTCTCTCAAATAAACCTTTATATACATATAATATTAAACTAGAAAAACAAAAACATTCCCTGAAAATTGAAAAATAGAAACTAAATAGCCTAACAATGTATCAAGCTGGTGACATAACCATATAGAAAGAAGACTTGTTCCCAGTGACCTTTAAAATGCAGTATTTTGACTTATACATCCTAAATGTGATCTATTCTAAGAGTAGAAAGAACTGCAAATATACCTTTGACTTTATGCAGTTATCCTAATGTTTGAAATGATATTGGTATTGATTTTCAAAATTTTGCATATATATATGCATATATATATATATATATATATATATATATATATATATATATATGGTAGGAAAGCCTTAGGAACCAAGATTTTCAGTATAAAATCAGTTACATAAAAACTATAATTTTACATTTGAATACCAGCATACTCATGATTTTTCTTTTTTTTAAGGTAGGCTCTATGCCTAATGTGGGGCTCAAACAACCCCAAGATCAAGCGTTGTGTGCTCCACCGCCCCCGCTTTCTTCTTTTTAGAAACATATACTTCTAGGACACCTAAGTAGCTCAGTCGGTTAAGCATATGCCCTCAGCTCAGGTGGTGATCCCAGGATCCAGGGATCGAGTCCCATAGCTAAGCTCTCTGCTCAACAAGGAATCTGCTTCTCCCTCTCCCTCTCCCTATTTGTGCTCTTGCTCACTTGTTCTTTTTCAAATACATAAATAAAATCTTTACCAAAACAATACATATACTTCTTGGGGTCCCTGGCTGGCTCAGTCAGAAGAGCATGCAACTCTCAATCTTGGGTCATGAGTCTGAGCCCCACATTGGGTGTAGAGATGACTTAAATAAATAAAGCTTTTTCAATAAACAAATAAATACAATAAAAACATATGCTTCTTAGCTCTGGCCACTGCAAAGGCCTAGTCGCAGATACACCCAGCAAGCATCTCTGATACCCAGAACATGACATCTAAATACCATTCCTTAGGCAAGAAACCTGGCTCCTCCGAAGGATGGCCAATCGCCAAGTTTAGCACAAGAAATGTGCCCAGGACATCTTGTTGGGGCAGTAAGTGAGGAAGTTTCTCAGGCGTCATGAGTTCACGTCCAGAGGACACAGGATCCAGCTGGACGGCATTCCACAACTGAAGACAAAGCAGCCTGACCACGGAAAAGTGACTGAGCTCAACATACAAAACAGGTGAAAACCAATGAGTTCATTGTAACAGCCATAGAAAAGGCTGCCTCATACACATCAGGGTATCTAAAGACGAAGTCAAACAGACGAAACAGCAAATGACAGGTGCTGGTGGGAATGTGGAGACACTAGAACCCTTGTGCACTGTTGGCAGGAGTGTGAAATGGTGCAGCCGCTGTGGAAAACAGTGTGTGTGGGGGCTCCTCAAAAGATTAAAAATAGAGTTACCATATGATCTAGACATTCCAACTCTGTGTACATACCTGAAAGAACTGAAAGCAGGAGCTCCAAAATATATTTGTACACCATGCTCATAGCAGCGTTATTCAAGCAATACCCAAGAGGTGGAAGCAACCCAATGTCCATCAATGGAGGAATGGATAAACAAAATGTGGTACAAACATGCAATGGAATATTATTCAGCCTTAAAAAGGAAGGAAACCCTGTCACATGCTACAACATAGGTGAGCCCTGAGGACATGATGCTAAACAGAACAAACCAGTCAGTCACAAGAAACAAATACTACATGATTCCACTCATGAGGTACACTGAGTAGTCAAATTCACAGAAACAGCGAGCAGGAGGGTGGTGGCCAGGGGCAGGGGTGGGGGGGGAGGGGAAACTGTTGAATGGGTATAGGGTTTCAGTTTTGCAAGATGAAAAGAGTTCTGGAAATTGATTGCACAACAGTGTGAATGTACTTAACACTACTGAACTGTACACTTTAAAAAAATGGCTAAGGTGGTAAACTTTATGCTATGTGTATTTTACCATAATTTTTTAAAATAACAGAGCCAGGCCTCTTAATACACTATTTGAGACTCAGGATATCAACTCACTACTGTAAAAACTGTTAACTAAGGGAAACAAAGTAAGTAAATATCCCATTTTCCAATATAAACTATATTTTATTTCAAGGTAACCAAATAGCCCTCATCAAAGAAGGAAAGACATTTTATACAGAACTCCAGTTAATAACTGAGAAACAAATAATAATATTACAAAACACCTTTCTTCAACTCCTAATAAAACTAGTGACTCCAGGAGCAATGATTAATGAATACTAAAATAATTAGGTGAAGGGGAACTTTACGACAAAGGGATCAGAACATCACCACCTAAATTCACTGATCATTTAGTATCATTACAAGTGAGACAATCAAGGACTCTGTACCTCTCTGAAGTCACGAAATATGAAGAACATGATACTCCCCTCTGCAAAACTGCCTATTTCTAGTCTCTATCACCAATAAAATATGGGATACTTAAGAACAAATTAATTGTATAAGGAAGCATCAGTCAAACCCATAATTTTCCTGAAAAATTGCAGAACACATGAACTAGTTTCTTCAACGAATCAATGACATGATAAAAAATAGGTTGGGAAGGGCATCTGGTAGTGGAGTAGGAAATGGTACTGTTCTAGACTGAGGAATTTAAGAGATAAACAAATGCTAACATGTGGGACACCTGGGTGGCTCAGTGGTTGAGCATCTGCCTTCGGCTCAGGGCATGATCCCAGGGTCCTGGGATCAAGTCCCGCATTGGGCTCCCCAGAGGGAGCCTTTTTCTCCCTCTGCCTATGTCTCTGCCTCTCTCTCTGTGCCTCTCATGAATAAATAAATAAAATCTTTAATAACAAAAACAAAAAACACATGCTAACATATGGTCCATGTTTGGATTCCAATTCAAAACAAGCCCAACTACAGAAAGATCATTTTTGACATGAAAGGAAAATCTAAATGTGGACTTGTCTTAGATAACATTTTTAAAAATATTTTATTTATTTATTCATGAGAGACACAGAGAGAGAGACAGAGGGCGGGGGGTGGCAGACACAGGCAGAGGGAGAAGCAGGCTCCATGCAGGGAACCTGATGTGGGACTAGATCCCAGGACTCCAGGACCACGCCCTGGGCTGAAGGCAGGCGCTAAACCGCTGAGCCACCCAGGGATCCCTGTCTTAGATAACATTAAGGAATTGTTCATTTTGTTAGAGGTGACAATGACATTAGAGCTAAATAAAAGCTTAAGACCAAGAAGAGGGATCCCTGGGTGGCGCAGCGGTTTGGCGCCTGCCTTTGGCCCAGGGCGCGATCCTGGAGACCCGGGATTGAATCCCACATCAGGCTCCTTGCATGGAGCCTGCTTCTCCCTCTGCCTGTGTCTCTGCCTCTCTCTCTCTCTCTCTCTATCATAAATAAATAAAAATTAAAAAAAAAAAAAAAGACCAAGAAGAAAGAGTCTCTCTATGCTGATGTCCTGCCCAGCAAGGTGGCTGGGAATGCAAGAAGGACATTCCTCCAGCCCGGGCAGGGGGAGACTCCCAGGGAGAAGCCAAAGGCCTGTGCACGCTCTCCTACAGCCCCTACACCAACCTGAGTGAAGTCTAACCCCACCCTATCCATCTATCCCTCCTGCAGCCCCTACACCAACCAGAGTGAAGCCTAACCCCACCCTATCCATCTATCCCTTCCCTCGGTATGGCCTAAAGCCTGGGTACCATCCCAGGAAACTTAAGTCCACCAGCTAGCAAGGTAAGGTTTTGATCCCAGACCTCAAGCCTGATCCTTTCCCTGAGATTCTGAGACCACATCTATCAGTGGGAGATTTTGTGAGAGATTTGAGCTGGGCTGAGAAAACCCTGACAGTCTTCCTGGGTACCCTCTCCCTTCTTGTCTGAGGGCTCTTGCCCAGCTCCCACTAGAGGAAAAGATGCAGGATGGGAGGGGTGTCAGCCGGTGAGGAACAGTGTGGAAAAACACCAAGCGTCAGACCTCCACTGACAATGCTTCTGATCACATGACCTAGAAGGAGCATTGAGCTCTGCAGGGACAGCTCTTCAGGGGACAGCAGGAAGGCTGAAGCCTCAGGGCAAAGGGCAGGGGTCACCACACTCCATCTGACTCATTGGAAGCTTGGCAAACTGAGGAGAGAAGGTGAAGATGGGAGGGGACAGCGAGCCTATGGCACCCAGGCCACCAATCTTGCCTCATGTTTCCACCCCGATGCCCCCCAGCCTCCTCAAGTGCACTTGGCACTTTCCCGCACTTCTGTTCCCTACACCTGGAACATGCTTGTCCCTCCCCCGCCCCTACATTCCCTTTGCAGGTCCCACTCAAAAGTCCCATCCATACAGCACCTGCCCTCTGCCCGGAGTCACCATGAGCAAGTCCCTGCAAGGCACTCTGTGCAGCCATGTTCACAAGCCTTTTAGCCCCAAACTTCATCTGCTTCACACTGGAGCAGCTGTGTAGCGAGCCCTGTCTCTGCTGGGCTGCAAGAGCTGACCAGGGAGCCTCCCAACACAGCGCTCACTTGGAAGGCTTTGCGCCAAGCTCATGGGCCAGCAGACTAGGAAGGACCCAGGCCTCTGCTGAACAGGAGTGAAAAGGGCTGCTCTGCTTCCCTCCCAGGCATCTGCAGCCCTGTTCAAGGAGGACAGGGGGCTCAGGGAGGGGGTGGGCTCTGGTCTCAGCTGGGTGGAAAAGAGTCCCCTGGAGGAGGAAGAAGAGAGACTTCTGGAGGCATGTCAGGAGGCCTGCTTTCACAGGACCTTGCGAACACAGCCACTGACACAGAGGTGCCAATGGGTATTTTCAGCACAGACTGTCTTCAAAAAAAACAAAATTCAATCTCATCAGCGTAACCAAAAATTGGAACAAGCTGATGAGCATGGTGGCCTCCCTAGAGTGGTGGGGACACAGATGAAAGAGGTTCTGAAGGCCTGTGCCACAGCACGTGTGCCAGTCCACTCTCCTTCCTCGGTCCTACCTCGGCACTACCTCGGCCTAATGCAGTGTCCCCACAGGGAACTGCCCCGACAACACACAGTGTCGAGGGTACAGACTGAGGTGTGGGGCAGGAACGCACCTCCCCATCCCCAAACTCTCTGGGCACATGCCAAGACCGTACTGACACCTCCCAGAGACCAGCCCAGGCCAGACAAGGGGCCCTGCTCACCCAGCAGAGTGGGAGCTGAACAGAATGTGGGGCATGGCAACAGACACAGCTGGTAAATCTTCAGAGTGCCCCCCCAAGCTGGGGGCAGGACCCTTTCCCCAACCAACACCAAGCGCTACACATTCAGGAGGGTCACTAACCAGCAAGCCAGACGTCTTCTTCTAAGACTCCTAAGATGCCACCAGTGCCCCCGCACCAGGGAGCTTTCCTCCACGCTCAAGCATGGAGCTCGTGTACACCCGGGGGGCCGACAGCCATCGCAGGAAGGCTCTGCTTACCAGCCCCTCGCTCTCCTCCGCCGTCCTCTGGAAATGTGCAGCCATAGCCACGTAGTCGCGTATCTGCCTGTGACATTCGAGACACTTGATCCCGTGCCGGATGAGCCTCACGGGGTCTGGATAGAGCGGCAAAGCCGGAAGGCTTGGGCTGGCACTGCCTGACGTGAGGCCACATTTGGGGGACGATGGGGGGACTGGGACTGCAGGGGCCGGGGAGGTCCCCGGGGCCGACACAAACATCTGGTCCACAGAGATGGGCTTCACGAGCAGCTGAGAACACTGCATGACGAGCCCCTTGCTCTTGTGGTCACGGGCATGCCGGAGCAGGCTGCACTTGTTGTAGAAGAGCAGTGTCTGCGAGCACAGCGTGCACAGCACCTCGATGTGGACACTCCGCCGGCCATAGTGCTGGCTCAGGCTCTTCTCTAAGGCAAACGCATCCCCACACTCCAGGCAACAGTACCCACTGGCCGGTACGTGGATCCTGCTGTCCGCAGGTGGGCTGAGATTTGGCGCGTAGAGGGGCACGGGGTTGGAGCTGTGCAAGACCCTGTTGAAGACCTCCACAACCAGCGGGGCAGCCTTCTTCACCTGGTGGACCAGGGGCACCGACATCTGCGGCAGCTGTGGCTGGCTGCGCCTCTGTGCCGAGGACTTGGCCGTCACCGACGCGGCAACGCTGTGGGGGACGAGGTTCAGGTTGGCCAGGTGCACAGCCTTGGGCAGGAGGTTGGCAGGCGCCAGGGCAGAGGCCTGCAGCGCTGTGCTCTGCTGCTGCTTCTTGCCTGTCTGTGAGCTGGGGACAGCCCCCTTTGGAATCCGGGACCCTGAGCTGCAGCAGGGAGATGCCAAGTCAGTGGCCTTCAGTGCGCTCTCATCCCCTTTCTTGTCACCCGTGGGGCTCCCGGAATTTGTGCCTACCTCCGGAGAGTGCGCCACTGCCGGCAAGGCAGTGACCTCGTCCTCTGGCACCTCGCTTGGGGCCTCGGTAATGGCACTCCCTAGAGGTGATCCAACGGGGGACTTGCTGGGATCATCAGGGTCTGGCAGGATCCTTGTGACGGTCCGTTTGATTTCCCCTGATGATGTCTTAATGGTTTTGATTCTGACTTTGGGAATTGCTGGTGGGGAGCTGGCAGCCACCGAAGGGGAGCCTTTGCTGCTGCTGTCACTGCAGATGCTCCGAGGGCTGTCTGATGGCTTGATATTCTTTCTGGTGGCCTCCAAAGGGCTCCGGGGACTCTTTGGTGACTTGGGCATTTTGGGGCTGCCTTTGGAGCCCTCTTTCGTGGGCCCTGAGGGATCCTTTGTGTGGCCAGGCTGGTCCTCCTTGGTGACACTGGCCACTCTTTTGGCCTGCAGGGCCACCAAGGCTGCAACACAAGAGGAAAGCTTAGAATGCGCTGGCTTCAGACGCTGCCGAGGGGGGACTGATGAGCAGGTACCAAGCTCCAGGGTGAGCCCCTTAGGCTCTCCAGTACTGTTGCTGGGGTGGCTGTTGAATTCCAGAGCTTCCCCAAAGAATCGACTGGCATCCAGCTCCTTGTGAGGCTCCCCCACCTTCTGCCCACCTCTTTCATGCTCTCCCAATGGCAGAGGCTCTGGCTTGGGCTCCTTCTTACAGAAGTGATCAAACATGTGGAGCTCTGGGACTGGAAACTTAGCCAGAGCCTCCAGGACTGGGCCCCCCACAGGCCCACACCCAGGAGGGGGTGGGAAATAACCGTCTGAGTGCTTGGGCTTCATTCCAAACCCATTATCTTTGATGGCATCCTCAGGTTCTGGGCTGGAGATTGGACTGAACTGGTTAAAGGTCGGTAACGGCTCTGACTTGGAAGGTTCTAGCTTGCCAGAGAAACTCCTGGTACTGTCTCCATTCATGAAAGTGGAATCAAACTTCCCACAGTTGTGGCCCAGGCTGTGGGGATCTGGAGGCAGGTCCGAGCCCCGGAAACCATTGTGTAGGAGGCTGGGAGCAATGTGGTCTTTCTCCGCTTCAAATGACTCCTGGCGGCTGGTGTTCTTGACAATGACACTCACAGCCGGCACATCTGAGGATGAACCTGAGTGAGACAAGGACACACTCTCATCCATACACATGCCTGGAGGTTTGAGGGGACTCTCATTCTCCTCACTGGGGGTCTGGATGGCCTCCTTGGCATCAAGGCTGGTGGGGTCTGGGATGTCAAAGGCAGCCAGAAGGTCATCGAAATCTGGAGTTTTCATATCCCCCATGGCTGGATGCTGGCAAGGGCTACAACAGAAACAGAACAGAATCAGTGATCTCTAGGATCCCACTGGACTCCATCCAGCATCATCTTCATCACACTGTCACACATGCACACAGCCAGGATGCACACAGGCAAACCCCCAGATTCTGGGAAATCACACACCTGGGCTTTTACCCCAACAGGTTTCCAAAATGCTGGGGTATTGGGGGAGGGGTGGAAAGAGAAGTTTATATGCAGTGACGCCTGGCCAGACCTAAGCATCAATACCTGGAAATTCCTGGCTGGTTCCATAGCCAAAAAGAGAGAGCACTCATACCACACTCCCTCAATTTCTCAGGGACTATTATCATCCCCTAACCACATGCACTAGTGAAAAATCAATCATTGAGACAGACGAAAGAAAGAAAGAAAGAAAGAAAGAAAGAAAGAAAGAAAGAAAGAAAGAGAGAGAGAGAGAGAGAGAGAAAGAGAGAGAGAGAGAAAGAAAAGAAAGAAAGAAAGAAAGAAAGAAGAAAGAAAGAAAGAAAGAAAGAAAGAAAGAAAGAAAGAAAGAAAGAAAGAAAGAAAGAAAGAAAGAAAGAAAGAAAGAAAGAAAGAAAGAAAGAAAGAAAAGAAAAGAAAAGAAAAGAAAAGAAAAGAAAAGAAAAGAAAAGAAAAGAAAAGAAAAGAAAAGAAAAGAAAAGAAAAGAAAAGAAAAGAAAGAAAACGAACGAACCATGGCTCAGCATCTCTTTTCTTTGGAAAACTTCTGATTCATAGATGAGACATGGCTATAACTTCTGCTAATTAAACTCCTAATATTAAATCATTAATTTTGTCATTTTGGTTTCTTGCTGCTACATGAATTCAATCAAATCCAAGATGATTTGCTATTGCCAGGATTAATGTTAACTGTCTCATAAATAAACTCCAGCAAATTATATCATCTCCTAGGCCTTTTTTTTTCTCCCTAGTCAGTGTCTGCTTGATTCCTTTTCATCTACAACTGTGATTGGCTGGCAAACAGACAGCTAAACATGAGGGGCAGAGTGACTCTCAAGTGCCACACGGTCATCAAATGGGCCAGGGAATAGTGTCAGGGAAGCCCCAAATTTTATTTCAACTTAATACAAAAGAAAGGAAACCCCAGCTGTTTCCTTCATGCTCCAGAGAAGGAGAACTATAGCAGTCCTGGGATAGGGGACTAGGAAAGAGGCCTCCTGTCAGGAAATCACTGTCACATTCACATTCAGATGAAATATGGAGCTAGCTGGCTCCAACCTGCTGGAAAGAGGAAGAAAAACCCCACCAACTCCCTTGCTCAGCCCACGGATCCAGCATCTTCTTCGGCATCCCAGAGCCTCACTCACTTGCCTATTTCTTACACCACACTTATACTGAAAACCTGTCTGGATATAGAATGACACGACTCTTTCAGAAAGCAGCACTGTGGCTGCACAGAACCAAACATGGTAAATCCTTGGGTCCAGGAAGCCTAAGGCTTATCCTAAGAACAAAAATTCCCAAAAGCTATATACAGAAGGACATACCCTTATTAAAACAACACAAAAGACAGAGACACACACACTAAGAATCTAAATGTCCAAGAAAAGGGATTGATTAAATAATTGATAGACTAGGGGATCCCTGGGTGGCTCAGCGGTTTGGCTGGCGCCTGCCTTTGGCCCAGGGCGCAATCCTGGAGTCCCAGGATCAAGTCCCGTGTCGGACTCCCGGCATGGAGCCTGCTTCTCCCTCTGCCTGTGTCTCTGCCTCTCTCTCTCTCTATGTCTATCATGAATAAATAAGTAAATAAATAAATAAATCTTAAAAAAATAATAATTGATAGGATTTTTAATGGCTACATAATAGTCTAATTATGACATTTACACAGCAACATGGAAAATTACTTAAAGTGCTAGGGCTCCTGGCTGACTCTTGTCAGTGGGGGATGTGACTCTTGATTCAAGGTTGGGAGTTCCAGCCCTATGCTGGGGGTAGAGATTACTTAAGAAAAATCTTTTTTTAAAAAAATCACTTATAGGGGATCCCTGGGTGGCTCAGCGGTTTGGCGCCTGCCTTTGGCCCAGGGCGTGATCCTGGAGTCCCGGGATCAAGTCCCACATCAGTCTCCCTGCATGGAGCCTGTTTCTCCCTCTGCCTGTGTCTCTGCCTCTCTCTGTGTGTCTCTCATGAATAAATAAACAAAAATCCAAAAAAAAAAAAAAAGAGAAAAAAAATCACTTACAGTGCTAAGTTAAAAAAATATGAAAAATGTCAGACTATAACAATGTAAAGCTAAATATGTATTTGAACCAAAATTAAAAGAAAGAGAAAAATAATGATGCAGGGTGGTGGGATTACTGGTGGTTATTTTTTCAAAACTCTTTTTGTGGTGATAGATTGCTTTTATAATTTTAAAAGGGGTAAATAAAGGGGGAAAAAACCCACTTAGGGAAAGGTCGCCTGGGTGGCTCAGTCAGTTGAACTTAGTTTAACTCTTAATTTCAGCTGAGGGCATGATCTCAGTCTCCTGGGATCCAGCCCTGCATTCATTGGGCTCCGCACTCAGAGGGGAGTCTGCTTGAGGATTCTTTCTCCCTCTCCCCACTCATGTTCTCTCTCAAACAAATAAATCTCTTAAAAAAAAAAAAACCCACAGGGAAGCAGGTAGCATAGCAGAGATATATCTATCACCACCCGTGGGATCAACAAGTTTGCAGGGTTGGTTTCTTGCTCCGTCCCAACTCCCCAAAAAACATATCTGCCTGCTGAAGAGTTCTCATAGAAAATGAAAAATATCTCCTAATGGGAATATATCTAATTATGGTAGATAATAATAAAGTGAAATACCAATTATCTAAACTAAATACAATTGGCAGGATATCTCTTTGAAATGAGATGTAAAGTTCCTGGACACAAATAACTGTCCCCTGGAATAGGAGCTCATAATCAAGGGGAATATTCTGGCTATTGGTGAGAGCACTAATATCCCAAAACCAAGTAAACCACTAGATAGGTGGATCCTAACTTTAAGGAAATGCCTCTGTGATATATGCTGGGTAAGTTTGTTTCTTTCCCTCCCCCACCCCCCACCCCACACACACTGTTTTTTACCATCTAGGGAAAAAAAAAAAAAAGATTGAGGGAAATAGGCAGAGTAGATTGGTCTTTTTAAGGAGCTGAAAAAACATGTGAGGGAAGAGAGGCAGTAGTTGGTGGTATGTGCAAGGATTAGTGGGGAACCTACTACTGTCCAACGTGAAGTCACAGGAGCTTAGAGTAGAGAGATATTACATCAGAAGAAAGTAATGCTCTCCACACAGGGAAATCTCAGGGATTGTCTGAGAATGGTCAGAGATAAGGTAAGGTATGTTTTTGTAAGGAAATTCAGAGCAGGGATATAGTGTAACAGCTTAATATCGGCAGCAGGAAAATCTTTATAACCTTTGGATCTTAAATACCAAAGCTGACGCTTTTAAAAGCCAAAGATCAAGTCCTGTTTTCTGTTTACTCATAGTAAGGAAGACCAAAAACAGCAGCAAACAATAGACATGAACAAGGGACTTTTGGTGTATCTGTTTGTATGTCTTCAAAACTTGCTCTAAAGTATCACACTGCTTATAGGTAGAAAAGTGAAATTAATCAAAATGTACCCTGTTATAAAAGCAAAGAAAGAAACTATAAAGAAAAAGACTACCAATAATAAGTTCTAGTCGTCAAAAACCTGCCAGCACAAAGTTA
This sequence comes from Canis lupus baileyi, assembly GCF_048164855.1. Classification (NCBI taxonomy): domain Eukaryota; kingdom Metazoa; phylum Chordata; class Mammalia; order Carnivora; family Canidae; genus Canis; species Canis lupus. The sequence goes on along the minus strand of NC_132839.1, from coordinate 55,500,902 downwards.
GCAGGCAAACAACAAACTGACAGGAATATCTGCAAGGAGACAGTTACCATCATTAATGTCTTTACTATAGAAAAAGCCTTTATGAAGCAGTAAGTCCAAGATAAGCAGCCCACTAGGAAAATAAGCAAAGGTACTGAGCACACAATTTAGAAAAGAAACAAAAGTGGGCAGCAAATACATAAAAACACAGTTGCTACCTCTCAAGGAATTAGAGAAATACAATTTAAACAATGAGAAGCCATTTGGGGCTTACCAAATTGACCAAGATTTTCAAAAAGTAACTCCTGGTGTTGGTGAAGATGTGGTCAAGTAAGCATTTCATTTCCTTCTGTTTTTTGTTTTTGTTTTAGGTAGGCTACACACCTAAAACTCACAACCCTGAGATCAAGACCTGAGCGGAGATCAAGAGTGGACACTTAACCTACTGAGTCACCCAGGCACCCCTGATAAAACCTATTTTAACATCAATTTAGCAATGCATACATGAGGCCCAATAATTCCACTTATAGAAATTTATCCTAATATAGATGCATGTGACAAAGATAATCACTGCATACTTATTTATAGCAAACTTCCTTCATAACAAAAAATGAGACACAACCAAAGTCCCAAGAGAAAATTGGTTCAATAAATTATGGTATAGGGGATCCCTGGGTGGCGCAGCGGTTTGGCGCCTGCCTTTGGCCCAGGGCGCAATCCTGGAGACCCGGGATGGGCTCCCGGTGCATGGAGCCTCCTTCTCCCTCTGCCTGTGTCTCTGCCTCTCTCTCTCTCTCTCTCTCTGTGACTATCATAAATAAATAAATAAAAATTAAAAAAAAATAAATTATGGTATATTAACACAATTAAATAATAGGCATCATTATAATACAATATTTACAGCTATGAGAAATGCTCCTGATACAAAGTGGGAAGGGAAGGATACTGTAATGTATATATATATATAGTAAAATCTCTATTTAAAACAAAAATTTTTATTATATACAGTGTTTATGAAAAGGGCTAGAACATTCTAAAATCTTAAAAGTATCTCAACAGATGAGATTATTTTCTTTCATCTGCATTTTCAAATTATTTATTCAAACTATTTAAGTTATACTGCTTACATAATTTTATTAAATTATATTTTTAATACACAAAAAGAAGAAGAAATTAGGAAGCTTTTTACACAGGACTCCAAAAATCACTAATATAAAATTCTTGAAGCACATCTGGCATGACTCAGCAGATGACTGTCAGCTAGAAAATCAGTGAACTAAAGTTAACTGAAATAAAAAGTGTAGTCAAAATAAAAAGCTTCAGCCTGCCAGTGTCTGCAACCTGTTGTAGGCTGGGAAGCACAGACCTCACACAGCTGCTGGTTTAGGCAGGGACAGCATTTGGGACCAGAGCCTGGGTATGGCCTCTACCCCATGTCCACAAATACCAGCCTAGAAACCTGGCTCACCCTGCAGAGCACACAGCAGGGTGCACTCCGAAGCATCTGAACAGACCAGATCAGGCCTGGTGAGCTCACCAAGTGATCTAGAGTGGCCTAGTCAATAGGCAAGGCAGGCTCACCAGTTCTCTGTGGCCTAGGCTAACCATGGTACAACATGAGCCACCCTCATGGGGATAAGGAGCAATTCCATGACTGTTGAGAGTGACACCGTACTCTTTCTAGGTAAGTTTCTCTTCAGGGAAGATATAAAAACTTAAAAATATATAGATATCCCTATTTTTTTATTACAGGATCTACTACTTGCCCAAGAAATTTTATCAAACACTTAAGTAAACATATCAACAGATGAAGGAGAAGGAACACCTTAATTCTAAAAAGACTTTATCACAAAAAAAAAAAAAAAAAGACTTTATCAGGCCTGATTAGCCTATTAGAATTCTTTGAGGGGGTAGAAACAATATGATTATGGCAGAACTAGTAAGAATCTCCACAGACTCTAAATGTTTAAATTCCACCAAAAAATAATTTTAAAAAACTGAAACCTGGGTGAATGTATGTTGTATGTATGTGTGAGTGTGATTGTCATTTATGAAGAACCACGAGGAGTGGAGTTCTGAACCCATGGACCAGGTCTGGACTCGAGCTTAATACTTCCATAAATTGTAGTTCCCAACCCATAAGAATACCCAACTTCATATACACATATGTGGTCCCAGTGACCAGCCATTAAAAACACCACTACTAACTCACTCAGTTGAGAGTCCCACTTTTTTTTTTTTTAAAGATTTTGTATTGGGGGAATCCCTCGGTGGCTCAGTGGTTTAGCGCCTGCCTTTGGCCCAGGGCGTGATCCTGGAGTCCCCGGATCGAGTTCCACGTTGGGCTCCCGGCATGGAGCCCGCTTCTCCCTCTGCCTGTGTCTCTGCCTCTCTCTCTCTCATGAATAAATAAATTAAATATTTAAAAAAGTAAAAAATAAAAAAATAAAGATTTTGTATTTATTTATTCATAGAGACACAGAGAGAGAATGAGAGGCAGAGACACAGGCAGAGGGAGAAGCAGGCTCCATGCAGAGAGCCTGACGTGGGACTCGATCCAGGGTCTCCAGGATCACGCCCTGAGCTGCAGGCGGCGCTAAACCGCTGCGCCACCGGGGCTGCCCGAGAGTCCCACTCTTGATTTTGATTCAGGTCATAATCTCGAGGTCATGGGATCGAGCCCCACGTTGGGCTCTGCTCTGGGCAAGGAGTCTCCTTGTCTCTCTCCCTTTGCTCCTCCCCCACTCACGGGCTCGCTCTCTCTCTCTCAAATAAATTAAAAAAAATCTTTAAAACAAAACAAAACAAACCATACCACTACTGGGGCAACTGGGTGGCTCAGTAGGCTGAGCGTCTATCTCTTGATTTCAGCTCACGTCATGATCTCAGGGTTGTGGAATCCAGCTCTGCATCAGGCTTCACATTGGGTGAGGATCCCACTTGGGATTCTCTCTGCCCCTCCCTCACCCTCTCAAAAAACAAAACAAGAACAAAAACCATCATTACTGGGGCACCTGGGTGGCTCAGTCAGTTAAGCATCCTACTCTTGATCTCAGCTCGTCTTGATCTCAAGGTCGTAGAGTTCAGTCCCCATACGGGGCTCCATGCTAGGCATGGAGCCTACTCAAAATAAATAAATACATACATACATACATACCACTACTGAATGAGAGCCTGTGAAAACATTAATTTAAAAAGGAGGTCTCATATTCAAAATGCTTTGAGAACCAATGATCTAGCAGAATATTAGGCTGTAAGTTTCATGAGGGAAGAGGCTTATCTGTCTCATTCATCACTGCATTCTCCATTAAGTACTCAATAAATACACCATCAAGCAATAAAGTGAAATCTTCAAGACTGCAAATGGCCTTAAAACTGTTGCAGAAATCAAAATACAAAATTAAAAGACAACAAGTTCTCAGGAGGCTATATGAATGGATGAAATTATGGCAAAGGAACACCAGTGGAGGCCAATGTGAAGGAACATTGAGGGAAAAGGAATCCTAATGACACTCTTACAGTAATGGGTTCTCAGCTACACTGTTCAATAAAGAGGCTTGGCCATCAGCCAATATTGCATGTTTCATCCCAAAAGTCAGAAAACACTTGGCATTACCAGAAAGAATACTGGAAATGAAATACAATTTGTGATACTGCCCTTAATCAAAACCACCCAGTGTCCACAGCCAGATATGCTGTCCAGTTTTGGTTCCCTGTAGCTTAAGAAAGACATACCAGAGAAGGAAGAGGCCCTAAGAAATAAGACTAAAGTTATAAAGTAGATGGAAGAGCTTTCTAATAAGAGCTTAAAAATTAGAACTCTTTTATTCTGGAGAGACAAAGGTTTGGGGGAGAGGGGGAGAATAACTGACATATACTTTTGATCATTGAACCTCAAAATACTAGAGAGGAAAGGGAAGCATTCTGAAGTTTGAAATAAAAGATGCAGACAAATAAGAGATTACTCATTAGTCACAAAATACACTGAAGTTGTCACAGGTAAAATACATAAATGTAGTAACATCCACACTTATTTAAATCCAGAAATTTAAAAGAGGGAAGGGGCTCTGAGGAGCTAGGAACAAGGAACTATCACTAAACCTATGAGCCTCCTTTCCCTCAGCATTGAAGCCTCTGAACTTCAAATAACATCAAACTTGGTCATCTGTTTCTCTTAACAGTATCAAGTTCAATAACGGTAGATTAATGTAAGTTCAGACAGGACATCAAGGGGACAGAGGCACTCCAAAAACATTAAGAAAAATCTGATCTCTACTCAGTATATTGTTTAATAAGATAAGGAAGCAAACAACACATTACGGATTTAAACTACGAAAGTTAAAGGCAGCAAGATTCAAGGAACATCGGACTGGTCAACCATAAAATTCAGTTTCCTTGAATTTACTATTGCTTGTTGGAGAAGGACTCGAAGGATGGATGTGTATATATTTTATACCCTGTGGGTAAACTCTTTGCCCTGCTCCCCACATGACTGAATACAGCTTACATGTTGATAAAATCTGTGTTCAATTATTGTTATAACTGTTAAGAGTTTACAAAGGGGTAAGTGGAAGTTACCCTCAGCTTTCTATTTTAGAAGGAGCATTCCAGAGGAAAATAGAGCAAAGAATAATTCAAGCTGTATGATAGAGCAAGCAGGCATGAGACGAGTGCTTGCTTAAAAAGTGAGAGCAGAAGAAAATGCCTGAGCTGGTGGCCAGGTGGGGGAACTTCTGTCCCAGAAATGGAAGCTACACAAGGGGAAAGACAGAGCAAAGGAGCACAAGTGAGAGCAAGCTGCTGCTCCTGTGACTTGTAGGAGCTTCAGTATGGACTCTGGCTGAACAATGAGAGAAAGACATTAAGCCCGTGAGTGGTAGAGAAGGTAGCTCAATGAAATCAAAGGACATGGATAAAGTCCCATGTTCCCATACGTAGAATGAAGCCCCAGGCCAGGGAACAGTAGAGCAAAAAGAGTAAGAAACAGTGAAGTGCAAGAATGGCTTTCGCCCATATGCTGTCATCAATTACCTATGAGGAGATCTTGAGCAGGCGTCAGTGAAGGGTCTCTGTTCCTTGAACAGGCGAGGCTACAACGGCTGGGCAAGTTAACCTAAAACTATGGATTTCTACATAAAACTTCACACCTGAAGTGACAAGCAGATTCTCTCCCTTAGGCCAAGCACTGCCCTCCTGAGCACACCTGCTTGTGGGTCCCAGGGGCCCCGAGACACAGGTGTTCTGAGCTGGTCAGGAGCGGTGCTTCATTTCACAAGGCACCTGGTACTCTAATCATCAGCAAGGGCAGCCCAAAGAGACGTTCAACAGGACAAGAAAGCAGGTGCCCCAGTGGATGACGGACCCACGTAAAACAGCAAAGCTTCTCACTCATCTTCTCCTCCATCTCGTTTTAGCCCCTTCCAACGCACACTCTCCTATTGTGGGTGCTGTAAAACATCTATCTAATCACAGAGATGTCCTGCTTAAGATGCCCATCCTGGGGCAGCCCAGGTGGCCCAGCGGTTTAGCGCCACCTTCAGCCCAGGGCGTGATCCTGGAGATCCGGGATCGAGTCCCACGTCAGGCTCCCTGCGTGGAGGCTGCTTCTCCCTCTGCCTGTGTCTCTGCCTCTCTCACTCTGTGTCTCTCATGAATAAATAAATAAAATCTCTTAAAAAAAAATGCCCACCCTCTTCAGGAGACACCTCAAGTCTCCACCCAGTGTGGAGAGCCCCTCCTCATCTGGTCTCTGCCCACCTCTCTAGCCACTTCCCAAGAGTGCCTTTCATTCACTAGTGGTTCTCACAGACTTCCTCTGTGTCAGGGCCTGGGCAGTTCCTCCTGACTACCCCACCCCATTGGCCCCCAACCCACAACACAGATTTGCCCAAGAACTCCTCGGCCCCAAGGTCCTGCTCCAGGGCCCCTTCTCCTCATGCCTCCTGAGTGCTATGACACAACACAGGTCCCCTGCCCTCTTTCTGCTCCCCCTCCCTTCCACTATGGTGGACTTCCTACAGAGTGAAGGAATCCTGAGTTTTCTCATCAGCCCATAAGCCTCTCCAAAGATCAGGTCATGTCCTTTACCTCTGTTTCTGAGAGCTAACACACTGGGATCCCCAAGGCAAGCTGGTGCTCACTGCTCATGCTTACCCCCCCCCCCCCCCAGCCAGGGCTGAGAGCCTTGCCAGTTCTTCCTGCCAGAGGTGCCCTTTGCCCAGAGGCAGTTCCTCCTCTCCCCCTCCCCGCTCTCCTACCCCCACCAAAAACCCCACTGCCCAGGAAGAGAATTATGCTGCAAACATTCTAATGAGACTCACAGGATGTTAGAGCTGAAGGGGAACTCAGAAATGATCTGGTCCAGCGGCTTCCAAATCGACGTCTGCAGACTGCTCCGGGACCGACTGCAAAAGAATACCACGGGGAGTGACTTGAAAGTACAGAACCTCAGGCTCCTGCTAGGAAATTGTGACTCAACAAGTCTGGGATAGATCCCCACTTTTTTTTTTTTTTTTTTTTTTAACTCTCCCAGTTGATTCCAGTGTCTGGCCAAGTCCAACCTCTTCATTTGGAAACACATGGGACACCTTAGGCTCAGAAAGCAGGTCAGGGGCACCTGGCTGACTCAGTTGGTGAAGTGTACCACTCCTGATCTCAGGATTAGGAATCTGAGTCCCACATTGGGTGTAGGGATTATGAAAGAGAGAGAGAGAGAGAGAGAGAGAGAGAGAGAGGAAGGAAGGAAGGAAGGAAGGAAGGAAGGAAGGAAGGGGAAGGGGAAGGAAGAAAGAAAGGAAAGAAGGAAGGAAGGAGAAAAGAAAGAATTAAAGAAGAAAGTCTCCTGTCAAACATTTACCATATGACAAGACTTACATTTGGCAGAGAACATAAAGGGAAGGCCCAGCCACTATTCTCAAGCACCCACACACTCACACACCCTACCCCGCTGGAAACACGCAGCAGCCACACACTTGAGGTGCCATGGAAGGCTCACCAAGGGCCCTGACTTCCAACAGAAAAGGGGGATGGACCTTCTAACTGGGTCACCCCAGTGGCCTCCCTGGTGTTTCCCTCACTCCTCTCAGGGCATAATTTTCACTTTTTTTGCTGGAGTTATTTCAGTAACATATTCTCTTCTGCTATTTCATTAGCCCCACTATAGGCACCCCCTAAATTATTGAACTGGTATTCTCCTCAATTCTAGGTTTGGGATTCCACTTGGACAGGCATCTCAGACAGCTTAGGTCCAGAATCTAACTCTCGATGTCCCCGTACAGCAGGTGACCACTCTGTCCTTCCAGTTGCTTAGGCCAGTCTCGACACCCTTCAGGGCTCTCTTGCCTTCATACCCCAATTCCTATCGAAGAGCAAATCCTGTCAAGTGCTCCTTCAAAATATTTCCAAATGCAACCATTTCCCACCACCTCCACCATCATCATCTCTCTTTTGTGTCCCTGCAGATGCCTTGCCTTGCTGCCCTTGCCTCTGCCACTCATTCTCAACACAGCAGCCAGAGTGCTGGTCTTACGACACCCATCGATCACACTCCTCTCCTCGGACATTGTCCCGTCTCACGCAGGGCAGCCTTCATGGCTGGGAGGCTGTAAGTACCCTCCGCCTCCCAATCCTCTCTCCGCCACTCGGTCCACTCCAGGTACACTCAGGCCTCTGCCCTGTTCTTCAAACACACCCCTGCTCTGAGCCTTTGAGTCCACTGTTCCGTCTGCCTGGAACGTCCTTCCCCTCAGACCTGCAGGGGCTCACTCCTCGCTGCCACCAGGTCTTGATACAAACATCCCTTTTCCAGGAGTCTTCCATGACCAGGGTACGTAACGTGCCCATCCTCATCCTCACCCTCAATCTCAGTCCTGTACCTGCTGCTTCTTCAAAGCCCTTCCCACCACCTGGTATGTCATATAATCACTTGTGTCTCCACTGTCTCTGTACAAAGGGTGTTTACTGAAAGGTAATCCACTGTTAGGGGAATGATTTGACAGGCTCATCTGTCCAGAACTAAGATTGCTCAAGGACAGTCAGATTCCTAAGCAGGTTTATTACTAGTCAAATAGTTGGCAAGTTTGCAACATATTTTGTGTTTCACTTTTTAAAACTTGCCATAAACGAGAGAACTTGAGTGGTGATGGGGCCTGGCCAGCAAGAGGGGTCTGCTCGAAGCAGCAGTCATCTGTGAGTCCTGGGCTTCTGGGGATTAAGTTCAGTACTGGATGGTGCCAAGTGCCTACTGGCCAACATCCCCACAATAAGGTCATCCATCTTGAGGATGGGATTAGTGTGACACCAGTAGAGAAGGAGGGTCACCTCAGAGAACCAAAGGGAAGAACAGGGCACAGAGTAGTCTTCAGTCTTAAAAGGGAATATGACTCTGGGAATATACTAAAAACCACTGAATTGTGTGCTTTAAATGGGTGAGTTGCATGATAATTATCAATTTTATCTCAACAAAGCTGTTATTTTTAAAGATAAAAAGAAGAGGAGATAAAAGCGGAGGGAGTTGGGATTAGGCAGCCCTGGTCAGCCAACTGAGATGACACTCAGAGAAAGTAGATATAGGCAACAAAGTTTAAACAAAGCTGAGAACCAACACAAAACTGATACTCTGTAACCTCTACCGCCTCTCCCTTTCCTTACTTGCAAACAGATCTCAGTACTAACCAGGCACTGCATTTTGTTAGAAAGAGACAGAACCCAGAAGGGAGAGGGACAGGACTCCTCTTTGATCACACAGCATCGTCAAGGAATTCTGTAAAAGCATCATCTCCTGGCAGTAGGGATGCCCAAATTTAAGCAAAAAGCCAGTGGCCTCATACCTGCTGGGAACCAAGCCTCCATTCCCCAAACAAAAGTGCCCCAGAAAACAAAAAGTACTCATTCTACTTTTTCCCCATTTCGGGTACCCATGTGTTTGGTGGCTCTCCATGTGTCACCAGTCCCATCTATCACAGGGAAACTATAGTCCCAAAGATTCCAAAAGCAAAAGGTTTTCTGGGGGCAGGGAGGAGGGGGCAAGGAACATGCTTTTGGGGTATCTTACATCACTCTCTCACACCCGTTCTTCCTCATCCTTTCTTCCTCCCTCTTCTGTCTCCTCCCTCTCAACAGAGACTGGATGGGCTTTTTCACCACTGCTACTCAGACCTAAGGGCAGTCAGCCTTCTTCAGGAAAGCAAGGCACCAGTCAAGGCAGCTTTTCACCAACAACACGGTATAGCAACAGATCCAACATCAGGTGTCCACATGTGTGCCCACTGGATGCTTCCAGGGAATGAAAAAGAAACACCCCTATATGTCCTTCTACTATCAGACAAAATGGAATATATAAATTCCTTAGCTTTTTAAGACACAAAGTGAAATATTTACATGTAAAATGATATTGGGACACCTGGGTAGCTTAGTCGATTAAGTATCTGACTTGATTTTCAGCTCAGGTCACAATCTCAGGGTCATGAGACTGAGTCCCGTGTCAGGCTCCACAGGCAGCATGGAGTCTGCTTACGATTCTCTCCCTCTCCCTTGGCCTCTCCCCCGACTTGTGCGCGTGCACACACACACACACACAGTCTCTCTCAAATACATAAATAAAATCTTTAAAAATCAATCAAATAATAAAAATGATGAGATGTCTGGGATTTGTCTCAAAATGATACAGAGCAGGAGGGAGAGATCAGGGAGGATATTTATAAATGAAAAAAGATCAGCCAAAAATTAATAACTCTTGGATGTGGGTGAGGAGTACATGGAGGTTTATCCCACTATTTTCTCTACATGTGTATATTTCAGCACTCTCAGGACTGGGCGCTTGGCTGGCACACTCTTGTGAGTCCAACTAGATGAGCAAAGGTCACACCCATTAGGATAGCTATTATAAACAACAACACTCAGGAAATAACAAGTGTTGGTGACGATGTGGATTTCTCCTTGTGTGCTGCTGGTAGGAATACACATGGTGCAGCCACTATGGAAAACCATATGGCAGTTCCTAATGAAAACTAAACATACAATCACCATATAATCTAGCAATTCTGCTTCTGAGTATACACCCAAAAGAACTGAAAGAAGGGTCTCAAAGAGGAATTTTTATACACATGTTCATTGCAGCAGTATTCACAATACCCAAAAGATGAAAGCAACCCAGTTTCCACCAACAAATGATGGATAAACAAAATGTGATATAAACAATGGAATATCATTCAGCCTTAAAAAGGCATCAATTCTGATACACGCTAGAGCATGGATGAACCTTGAGGACATTATGCTAAGTGAAATATGCCAGGTGTAAAAGGACAAGTCCTATAGGATTCCACCTAGCAATCTAGACACCTGAGCAGTTACATTCATGGAGACAGAAAGTAAAACCGTGCTTACAAGGGTCATGGGGGAGAGAGGACAGGGAGCTGGTGTTTAATGGGCACAGAGTTTCAGTTTGGAGTGATGAAAAGATTCTGGATGGTGGTGATGGTTTTACAATTGTGCATGTACGAACAGTACACTTAAAAATGGTTAAAACGGTCAATTTTGTTATGTATATTTTGCCACAATTAAAAAAAAAAGCCACCAAGGAACATAAAGACATCACTTGTGTCTTCTCAAGGCCAGCTCAGGTCAGCCTAGACATCATACCTCAGAGAGGTTCTCAAAACAAGGGTGTGGTGAGCGTTGCTGGGGGTGTAGAGCTATGGAGAAAGGAATAACATCTACCTAGGCACATGGTCTAGTTTCCAAACACCACCTAAAGAAAGAAGAAAAATAAAATGTTTTTTAATAGGCCTGAAGGTAAATGTGTAAGTCAGTTAAGGTAATAATCACAATAATAAAAGTAGACATCAGACCTTGAGAAAAATCTCCAAACATAAATTCAAAGCCCCAGATTCAAAGGTAAGACTTGTGCAGGCCCCAGAACATCAATCCTGCCCATCACAGTTTGATGGTTCAGAGCACAGGCCCTACATGGGTTCAACTCCCAGCTCTACTACTCCCTAGCCAGTTGACCTTATGGAGGTTTCCTCAGCTCTCTGTTTCCCAATATGAAAAAGGGGGCTGTGGTAGAGATTCAATGAATGAATATTTGTAAACTTCTTACGACACTGACTTCAACATAGCAAAGGCACATGTTAAGTATTATGTCACCAACCTCAATGGCCAGCAAGCTTGACCTCATAGTTTTCCAGGGGGCCCCAGCAGGCTGCTGAATCCCTAAATGTAGGCTTGTCGGAAGCACGCACAGGGGGCAGAGACAAGGGTACCCTCCACGCAGCTCAGGAGGCCTGCCAACACGGAGGATGCACAGGGCTTGGGAGTGGGCAGGGGCCCGCATCAGATAAGCTGGGGAAAGTCACAGGAGGGGAGAGGCAGGAAACGGACAAGCACTGTGCAAGGAATAAGAATGCGAGAAGTTACAGAAAAGCTGAACCCATTTTTTAAAGCTAGGTGATCTTCACTGCAGTTGAGCACCAGCATCACCTCAGGAACTTTGGAAAACTACTCACGCTTGGCCACAGCGGCCTGAGAATCGGGTTTAATTGGCCAGTGTAGAGAAACTGGTTTGCAGCCCATCAGGTCTGCATGCCCACAAATGATAGAATGAAAAGTTGCATTTCAAATTCTGCTCATGCTTACTCCAATTCCGCATTCCCTCATTTGACTTCACTTTTGTCTTAACTTTGAGAGACCAGCATTTAGTTTGGATTCTTTTTATTTTTTTATTTTATTTTTTTTTTTTAGTTTGAATTCTAAGTACAGATATAGACAACATTAATGGAAAAATTTTAAATGGGTGGGAGGAAAACTCATTATCCCAATTCTCCAGAAGAGAACCAGAAAAACTTTTTTTCCCCTAAACTTTTTCTTATCATTGGATCATCACATTTCAAAACATAAACTATGAAGCAGACACTGTGCTGTCCCAGTGAGGACAAAATCAGAGAGGTGGGTGCCAGGCAGAGGGGTGCTTTATACCCACCGTGCTAAGTGTGTGAGTTCTGAGGTGCTCCAATGAATGTGCCTGATTATTCACTGCAGGTTAACCCTAGTTCCTGCAGCCACTGGATGCTGTCAGGTTACTCCACTATCTCTTATCCCTAGTAACACAGCTTGGCTTTTGAGAGGGGCTGGCAAACCTGAGCATCGGGTTTCACTGACCGAGGCTGGCTGCTTCTCTCTGGCCACCCTATCATGTTTGGATTTATAGAAGCTTTACAGTTTATAAAACACAATTCCCACTTCACAAGGAACTCACCAGTGAGTGACAAAACCAAGACGACCGAACACCCAGGCTCCCACTTGCCTCCAAGGACCAAGCCAGGAGTTCCACTAGGAACTCTGAACCAGGAAGGTCAGATTGCACATTTCAGCTTTCTGACACCCTCACCCTCCTAAGGTGCTACTGAAGATGGTACACACCTCCCTTCAATTTGCTACTGAGACATTCGCTACAATCCCCTGCCATAATTATGAGGTACTTTAGGGTGTTTTAAGACCAACATCAGAAAATAGTGTCCCAGAACACTAGATTAGAGGTTCTGATTAGAGGTTCTTCCAACACCAGAAAGATTAAGAACTGTCAGAACCAAAGAGACTCTAGGAAACCATTAAATGTAAGCCACTGACTCTACAAGCAAGCAAGGAAATGGAGGCCCAGAGAAGTGAGGTAGTCAAATGAGATAAAACATTACTGGGAAAGATTCCTGTTATTCCTGGCAAGGTGACCTGTCCTGCCTTTGCCTTCCCAGAGGGGCAGAATTAAGTCTCTTAGAGTTACCCATTCAAACGTCCCCATGAACTAACAGGTATGAAGCTTATTTAATCCTTAGATGAGTGATTCTAGCCCTGGATGCACATTAGGAACAGTCCGGGACCAACACTAATGCTGAACCCCCACTTGGACCAATTAAATCATAATCTTTTGCGAGTACAGCCAGGCATTTTTTAAAACCCCCACAGGTGATGGATATTTCTGGGGCTAAGAATCATGGTCTATAGACCAAAGTGTGGTCCAGGGACCACTGGTCTCACAATTCACCCAAAAAGCTTGTTAACACAGCAGACTTCTGGGCTTCCCTGGAAACTAACTACATGGCAGTGGGGTGAGCCCTGGCATCCGAAGCTGTGACAGTTACCTAGCGGTTACAGAACAATGGCATTGGCACTGAATGACTCCCAGAAGTGGCACCTGTGCTCCAGGTAACACTGGAGGCCTGGATGGCCCAAGAGACTGGCCCAGGAGAGGCTCCCAGATGATTCAGACTCCCAGGCCCAATCTCACCCAAGAGTGGCTGCAGAAGCCCCTTGGCTTCCATGCCAACAGCCAAGGCATCTCTCTCAGGAAGGAGGCAGAGCAACCAGGGGCTTCCCATCGCATTCAGGTCCCACTAGGACTTACAAGCCCAGCGGGACCACTCAGGCCTCCTCTCCCATACGTCCCCCATCTCACTCCCACCCCAGCCACACTGACTTCCTTGCTGTTCTCAAAACTCCTCAAGCTTTCTCTGGCTTCAAGGACTTTGTCTCTTGCTTTTCTCTCCACCCTGAAGGCTTTTCCCTCAGATATCTGCATGGCTCCCCCTCTCCTGTAGATCTCTCCTTAAGGGTCTTTTTATCAATGAGACTTCCCTGACTTCCATACTTAAAAAACAGAAAACTGCCTCCCCACCAAACCTCCCTACCCTCCACCCCTGCTTTGTTTTTCTCCATCATACTTGACACCTTCTCTCATACTTCATACCATACTACATTGTGAGGCCCCATGAAGGTAAGATTTTTGTTTGTTTCCTGTTATATTCCCTGTGCCTACAATGGTGTGTGGCATACAGCAAGCACTCAAATACTTATTCTAGGAATGAATACATCAGAAACACCGATCTCAACATATAGCTTATACCAAAAGATCACAAAGATGTTGATTATACCCAAATCACTGCTCCACTGATCTCATCTCGGCAAAAGCCTTTTTAAAAACAGGGTAGAAGCCTAATGAAACAGAAACTCTTTAGAAATAAGTATTTCCAGTCAATTAATCCAATCCAAATGGGTTTGTGAGTCAAAGACAATTTGTTTTGAGAAACAGATAAAACTATGGAGACAGAAAATGAAGTTGAAAGAAAGTGATCGAACAAATGGATTTCAGATGCTGTCCTGGTATATATGTAGGTTCAGAGGAAAACCCAGGAGCACTGACAGCTATTCTCAGCAGGAACAGTTTTCAGCAGGCCAGAAAGAAGAGAAAGCCTCTGATTCTGGGTTACAGTCTGTGAGCACCGGACATGAGCACACGCTTACCACCAGACCCGCCAACATGATAAACCTAAGAATGACCCTTCCTTTTCCCCTTTCTCCTACTTATACTCCACCTGCTTCCAAAACTCATCGGAACCCACGGACAATACTTGACCTCTACCAAGTTGGAAGCGCTGGAAGCCTCTGTTGAGGCAGCCGCACAGAAGTTGGGGAGTACCCTGCCATGACCCAGTCTCACTGATGTCATCTGTTCCACGTCCTTAACCTTGCCACCACTCTCTCTCCTCCCCACCTCAGTCTCTCCCTCACGGCCATCTTATGTGTCTCCCAGAGACCAGTCCTCCCCAAACACCACTTTCATCAGGTTACTCACTTTTCTCAACAACTTCACGTGGTTTCCTATCACCTTCCACAGCTCCCACCCTAGGGCCAGGCTTCTGAGAACCTCCATACTATAGACCCAGACCAAGTCCACTGATTTTATATTTCTGCAGGTGCTTCTATGCCTGCCTTAAAGACCAAGTCACTGCCTTCCCCGTCACCGCGCCAGTAGGAGATAAGATTGTAGAGGCTGGAACACATTGGACCATGTCTCCACTCTCCATTCCTGCTGAGATCGTCCCCACTCTCCACACCCTCCATACTCACTCTTTCCCCCTCCAGCTTCTAGCCACTGTCCTTTCCTGCTCCATTTCCACAATACACACACTGCACTCACACACGCATGTGCAGTCATTCATTAATAATAACTGCACCTATTGTGGGCCAGGTCCCTGCCCATGCGGTGCTGACACTCCACTGGATAGAGACACACAAACACAAACAAGTAGATTTATGACAAGTCATACTGCCTTCCTCAACAGGAGCTCCTCAATTAAAATCAGAAATTAGAATGACTGTATTTTCAATTCTGAGCAAATGAGAGAGCAAGCCATGTGAACGTGGGGGAGTAGAGGTTTTAGGCAGAGGGAAGAGCAAGTGGAAAGGTTGTGAAGCAGGAAAGTACTTGGTGCATTCAAAGAACTCAAACCAGAGTAGAGGGAGTCAGAGGAGACAGGGTAGGAAGCAGAAAATGGAGGGTCACCAAAAGGACTGACTTCTACTCTTTGACAGAAGGCTTCAGGAGGACTTGGGGAGTGGAGTGACACCCTCTGACTTATACTATAGAAAAATCAATTCCCCCCGCCTGTGCGTTTTAGCCATCTATCATGAGGTATACAATTATGAGGAATTTTTCTTCTTGAATATGCCAAAAATTTCCAAAGTAAGCATATATTTTTTAAATGAAGGAAAAAAAACAATCTTCCCAATCCTTTGACTCAGCCCTAATTCTACCTCTGCCTCAAAGCCTACTGGGCCAGGGCTAGGACTGTGCTCCAGCCAGCAGGACCACCAGGGCAACCCCACAGAGGTAGCAGGCAGGATCTGCCTGCAGCAACTAATATGCATGAAAGTGTCTTCTGCTGCCCTCACTCCTCACCTGCCATGCAGGAGCGTGTCCCTTCAGACACTCTTGCCCCCAAGTGCCTGTCTGGGTTCCAGTCTTTCTCTCAGTTGACTTAATTAATTCCTGGTAATTAAAGCTACTATTTGGTGATGAATCGCTAAGAGTCTGACCTCTCCCGGGGGAGGGGCGGGGTGTAAATATTTTAAAAGGGGAGTCTAAGTGGAAACATGAAAGCCTTAGACTTAGAGAACTGGAGCTAGAATGGTAGAATGACAGGCACTGGGTTCATATTTTGTGGGTTGCTGGCTACCTCCTAAAGGGTTCAGGTGCTTAGAGAGCAGTGTCACAGGGAGACAAGCGAAGAAATGAAAGATGAGATGATATCATTGCCACCACCTCCCTTCTCCCAAAGGGCCATTCAATCCATTCTGGGTACCAGAGAATGTTCCCCAGAGGTAAGCCCAGCCATCTCAGAGGGATGACCCGTCTATAAGTAACCACCACCCTCTGCAAGAAAAGCCCCCTTAAGGCATGTCTGGTCTGGAAGCAAATCGCTCTCTAATTGCTTTCAGTGGGGGAACTCCTTGAGGGCAAAGTTCATCTCACATGATTCCTTTAAGCTCCACAAAGCACCCAGCTCTGGGCTGGGCCCAGGGTAGGGTAGGCGGTTCAGAAGCAACAGCAGATTCCTGATCAATGATGGCCCAGTTACAAAAAGGCTCCATAGGATTTTAAATACAAGTAAACATTCTAATTAAGGTTAATGGTAGAATTAATCACACATCTAATTTTTTTTAAGATTTTATTTATTTATTCATGAGAGACACAGATAGAGAGAGAGAGGGAGAGACACAGGCAGAGGGAGAAGCGGGCTCCATGGTGGGAGCCTGATGCGGGACTTGATCCCGGGACTCTAGGATCATGCCCTGGGCCAAAGGCAGATGCCAAACCACTGAGCCACCTAGGGATCCCACACATCTAATTTTTTAAGGGCCTGAATATTTATAGCCTTAATGAAATCTCAGACAGTGAAGCAGTTTTTACAACTTCAGTCAGTTCGGCTCAGGTCTCGAGAGTCTATCCAACAAGGGGAGGCAGAGGGCAGCCCTTGCTGGTACAGACCAGAGCCTGAGCTGGGTGGGTCCAGCCCCACAAGAATCTGAACAGCTGGGCAGCCTGGGTGGCTCAGGGGTTTAGCGCCGCCTTCAGCCCAGGGCGTGATCCTGGAGACCTGGGATGGAGTCCCACGTCAGGCTCCCTGCATGGAGCCTGGTTCTCCCTCTGCCTCTCTCTCTCATTCTCTCTCTCTCTCTCTCTCTCTCTCTCTGTGTGTGTGTGTGTGTGTGTGTCTCTCATGAATGAATGAATGAATGGATGGATGGATGAATAAATAAATAAAATAAAGTAAAATAAAATAAAATAAAGAATCTGAACAGCTGCTCACTGCCCACCCCCGGGCTCCCTTCTCCTCTGAAGATGCCAAACCTCTGCCTCAGATGTGTTTTCAGGCCCTGGAACAGCCCTGAGAGGCTTGCAGTTACAATAGACACCTGTCTTTGAAACCTCTCTCTCTGGCCTCACTCTGCCCTTTGGCTTGCTCAGGAACAACTTCAACTTGAGGAGCTGAATGGGCAGATGGGAGTAGAATGCCGGATTCTAAAGCAGACTATGGGAACACAAGTGGGGCCAGCGCCCACTCCAGGAGCTCATGTTCAGCTCCAGCTTGCCAAGGGCAGTGTGCATAAGAGGTTCCTCAGCCCCAAGACTGGATGGAAATGAGGAAGAAGTAACCACCCCACTCCCACCTCACAACCAGAATGAGCTGAACCCCCAGAAGGAGGGAAATCCTCAGAACACATGTGAGGCTTATGCCCAGGAACCCCTCTGTTTACAGTCCCCTGACTCCCAGCTTGTAACACCAAGGCTTCTAGCATTCTCCACATTGACCTGCAGGAGACGGAGTCTGTGGTCCTCGAGAGAAGGCCCAGGGCCACACCCAGAGGGGATGACTTCTTCAAAAGCACTCCTGAAGAAAACACCCACAGAATTTAAAGCTAGAAGACAAGTCACACTCTAATCACTCCTGAGATGGTGCAGCCTAGGACCTCAGAATTCAGGGCCTCATCCAGTCAGAAGCCAAGCCTAATTCACCTCACATCTAACAAAGACATCTTCCCCTGAGATATGAAGGAGGGGTGGCCAGTTCCAGCATCATGCCTCTTCTGTAGGGACATATTCCTGAGCAGTTTGAGTTTTTGCCTTATGGCATTCAAATTTATCTCCAAAATGAAAATAGACTAACTGGTTATTTTATTTTTGTAAAGATGATATATAAACCTAGAGAAAATTCAAGTGACAGGCAAACATATAAACAAAAGTAAAAACCACCTAATCCCATCACTTAGAGGAAAGGAGATCTCACAGTAAACTCTGTTCTGCAGAGAGGAGGTGAGTCCATTCAGAGTTACATCTAGAGGGTAGTAGGGCTTGATTCTCTGAATAAGCCTGAAGACTTAGTTTTGCATAAGACCCCAGATGCCACCTCTGGACTATCCAGAGCATTTTTTCAGGGGGATCCAGTAATTGTGGAGCTCTCATCAACATACACAACAAAGTTATACAGATCCCATAAATAAAATCTTAAAAAAAAAAAAAAAAAAAAAGGCAGCCCGGTGGCTCAGCGGTTTAGCCCAGGGAGTGATCCTGGAGACCTAGGATCGAGTCCCACGTCAGGCTCTCTGCATGAAGCCTGCTTCTCCCTCTGCCTGTCTGTCTGTCTGTCTGTCTCTCTCTCTCTTGAATAAATAAATAAATAAAATCTTTAAAAAAAAAAAGTTATACAGATCCCCTCCCCCCACACACACACACTGCCTGGACGCCAGGAGTTAATCTGTTCAACGGATGCACTCCTTTTTTTCACTCAACATTGTGGCACCCTTTCCACAATCAATCACAAGTATAGACATCATCAGTCTTTTTATCTCCTGGAGTGTGGTAATGGCAGAATAGGGGCTACCATTTCCTCTTGATCCAACACCTTCAGAATCTAAAAGGACTTACCCAAAGTCACACATTGAACAGAGGACAGCCCAGAAGTGCAGTTGGGCTTGAGGAATGACTGTGTGTGACAACAAACTTGAAAGGTGTTCATTAACTTTTCTTTGAGTCATAAAAAGGATCAGATATGTTAGTTATTTCAACATACACACTTTGCACTTCAAATAAAAGTAAATAGTTGGCTGGACTAGCACTCTGATCTAAAACATTTCTCAAAATTAATTACCTGATAGATATCACAATCCTACACTCCTAGAACACAAAGGGGGAGAATACTGGACCAGATACCCAGAAATAGAAACATATACAGACTTTGAGTACATGCAATCACTCCACCTCATAGATGTCAGAATTCTCTCCTATTCAGGATGTTCCTATTTTTGTAGGAAAAGGGAAAGTTAATACAAAGTTACATACAAAGATAGAGCTGGAGCTAAAGATCTAACACAAACACTAAATATTAAAACGTTAACAGTAGCTCTAGGTTATAGAATTTATCAGTCAGTTTTATTTCCTTTGCATACTTATCTGCAGTCCCTAAATCTTCTATATGAATATTCTTGTGTAATTCTCCTCAGAGTTTTAAAAGAAAAATAACTTGTCCACAATCTAGGTTGGTCTATTTGGATTTTATTTTTCACTATAAAGAAACAGACTCAAAACTCTAGAAGATCCACAACTCTTCCCAATTTTGCAAAAGCAGAAGTATTACAATAAATCTCAAGCCCCACAGAAAATTCCAATCCAGTAGGAAAGCTTTCCATGACCAGACTGAGTAGAGGACAGGGGTTACAACTTTCTTTTCTGTCTCCAATGTGTGTAAGGAAGATGAAAATTCTAAACCAATCTCTCCTTCAAATGCAATCAAAAGCTCCCCACCCCCTCCAAGAGTTCACGCACCTCTGTTCCCAGAACAATCTCCGATGCATCTATCTATAACCACCCTTTAGCTACAAGACTATTCCAATCACTTAGATTCTGGATACCGATTCTGAGGAATCCCCTTTTCCAGTATTTTCTTTCCAAACAGTTGGTCCTCCTCTTCCTTAAGATTCACAAGCATATGAGCCAACCCACACCACACAGAACCATGCATTCTATCAATTAATAATCATAGTTGGCCACAATGTATAGAGCTTAAGTAAAGAGTATGTTAATAAAAAGGATGAGTTTTCATGGGCCTGAGAGAAAAACAGAAATTGAGGAGCAAGAGTTTGTTAATACGTCCCAGCCCTGGCCAGAAAGGGTGGAGGTGGGGAGGGTGGAGGTGGGGGGAATGGCCAGAGGACAGAACATCTGTCATTCTGCAGTTTCATTTCTCATGGCCAGTTAATACCCCGAGTTTATGCATCAGTCTCTTCCAAGTTTGGTTAGTGAGTCAGTCTGCCTGGATCCAATCAGCTCTGAGTGCCCTACAAAACTGAATTTCAGGACTATGAAACTGAGAACCAGATCCTGAAACACAGTGATCCCGCCAAAATAAAGCCACCCCCAGGATGACATCTGTCTCCACTCTCTAACTCCAACACCCACCATGGTATGTAGTTGGTGTATCTAATACTATCTGATGTATCTAATATTCATCTAATACTCTGCGGCTTGTAGAATAAAATTCAAACTTGACCTGCCTTTTACAGCTCCAACTCAGCTTTCCAGCCTCCTGCCCATACACACCAAGCCTCTCAAAGCTCCATGTTTTCACAACATAGCTCTCTCTAGCTAGACTGTCCTTTGCCCAGTCCTACTTGCCTGTAAAACTCCTATTCTTCCTCCAAAGCCCAGTTTAAAAGTCACTTCCACCCTGAAGTCTTCTCTACTTCCCCAGGCATTTAGTTTCTACTGCTCCCAACAGCTCTCTACAGATGCACCAGAGAACTTGTTATGTACCTTGTAGTGCATCTGTATAAATACTTGACCTCCCCCTGGATAAGGAGGTTCTGAAGGGAAGAAACTCACATTGTATCCATAAGTTCTAACACAGTGTCAAGAATGAAATCCGAGATCAATGTTGAATGATTGATCACATGGAATACTGGCATTAAGTTATTTAAAGAAAAGGGGAGGGTGTTATGTTCAAAGAAAGAAAGAAAGAAAGAAAGAAAGAAAAAAAGAAAAAGAAAAAGAAAAAGGGAGGGGGAAAAAGAGCCTCACAGACTCCCAGAATTATCTATATAATTTCACCTGACATGATCAATATAGCTAAGAGCATGAAAATTTTAACAATTTAAATAATAATAATAATAACAGCTAACATTTGAGGTAAGTGCTACAACATTTACATGGCTTGATTAATCTGATATGCACAACCGCCATCTGAGGTAGGTCCTTTTATCTGTATTTACTAACCCTATGAGATAGGTACTTTTATCTGCACTGAAGCCGGGGAAGAGCTTGAGGCCTTTCCCAATGAGATACTGAGGCACATAAGAAATTAAACTCAAAATCCTTCTGTTAGCAAGTGGCAGAAGCAAGATGCAAAATCCAGTAAGTCTGGTTCCAGAGCCAGTGAGCTCTGGGATTGAGACCTGGGTTTGAATCCAGATGATGTTACAAATGTTTTGGATAAGTCATCTATCTCCTCTGGCCTCGTATCTGTAAAAAGGGCAGGATGAGCCTTTTCTTTTAATTTGTAGAGGGGATGAAGTTAAATATGATGTTTGCAAAAGTCTCTCAAATTGATTCTCCCATCTAGCAGGCACTCCATAAACTCTAATTCATCTTCATTTCCCTTCCTAAAAGCTGCGCAAAACACTTGGAGGAAAAGAATCTCCCTCAGACTGCTCGAGGCTTTTCTGAGCAGATCCAATAGTTAGGCCACTCAACACACAAAGCCTCGCCTTACCTGCTTATCTCAAAGTCCATTCCCCATACAGAGAGACCAGAGACCTTTTAAAATGTAAATGTCATCATGTCAATCACTAGAAACCCTTCAAAGGTTCCTAATTTCACTGAGGATACAAACCAAAGCAGAGGGAGGGGTGGGGGAGGAAGGCACTCTGTCCCCAAGGCCCCCTATGATCTAACTCACCTCTCTACAGACTCATCTCCCCTCTCCCTCTCCCCCTCCAGCCACAGAGGCCTCTTTCACTTCCTCCAACTTGCCAGGCTCCGTGCTGCTCCACACATGGTTAACTCTTAACCCTCCTTCAGCTCTCAGCCTGGACGTCACTTCCTCAGGGAAGCCTTCCTTAAGCCCCCAAATCAAATCAAGGCCCATCACTCTCAGCACTCTGCTCATCTTTCCTTTCTCGAACTCAGCACAGTTTGAAATGATTAGCTTACCACTTCCTTCAAAGTTTTATTGAAAAGCTACCTTCTTAGAAGACCTTCCCAGGCCACTTGAATGTAAATTCAACCCCCACTCAATATCTCAAATCCTCCTTCCCTATCTTCTTTTTCTCCCTAGCATTTAGCCCCATAGTCCCTTTTAAGAGGCTTTTTCACTATATACTCCATTTTACTGTCACACACACACACACACACACACACACACTACCACTAGACTGAGAGCTCCACAAGGGCACTTGCCTTCTTCACAGCACCTAAGACAATGCCTGGCCCATATTTGTTGGCAAATATTTGATGTGAAATGAAATTTCAAGATTATTTATTATTGGGCTTTCCCACTAGGCTGGCTCCAGGCTCAAGCTAACACATGTCTTTCTGGTTTACCACCATCCTCCCAGCACCTAGTCCAGGGCTCAACACATAATAAGTGCTCAGTAAAAAGTTACTGGGGGGGGGGGGGGCGGAATCAAAGCCATGACCATTGGAAAAATTGTCAAAATACGTGTGCTAGCACCAGACTCCCTCCTCCCTTTCACTGTGTCATGTACCTGTTAGTTTGAGGAAACCGACCCACGAAATCCCAGCAAGCACCCACCAGGCCAGGCATCTGTCTGTCCACATCCTGTATGCTCAGCCACACTGTACACACCACTAGATGCACCCTACAGGCCCTACACGAACACAGAGCTGAAGGCAAGTGGGTCAGTCCGAGGCCAAATACCGTCTTACCCCCAAGTCCCATTCTCCTGCTGCCAGTCCTATTCTAGGCTAGTCCTGGGTGCCAGGCATGCTTCCCTGGGTGGGCCCGTGGATTTGTTCCAACCCAGGACTTTTAATGCCACCTCTGGCCTACTCCAAGAAACAGAAAGTTAAAAATCCCTGAGCAGCTCCCACAATCCCTGGGATCTCAGGAACAGGCATACCTAAGGTCGTCTGGACCCCTCCCCCTCACCCCCGCGGATCCAAGGCCAGGAGGCCATCTGCCCAGCAGACGCTCCCCTGTCCTCCCTCGGGTCACATTGAGCCCCCCCCGCCCCAACCCGGTTGGCAGGAAGAGCCCCTGCAGAGAGAGCCTTTCCACCCCGATCAACAGGCCTGGTCACCCCCTGAAGACCCCCAGCTCCGGAGCAGGAATACCTGTCTGCTCCCGAAGAAACCTCCCCCGGGGTCAGAACTTGGGCGGAGGTGGGGGAGGGCCCGAGGGGCGCCCAGGAGGGTCGACCCCCGAAGTGTCGGCCCAGGACGGCGCCAGCGCTCGGCGCGGCGGGCACGGCAGGGCTGACAGGGCGCCCCGGCTGGGAGACGCCGCACCGTTATCCGCCGCCGGGCGGGGGGCGCGGGGCTGGGGCGGCCGCCTGTCCCGCGCGGGGAGGACGCGGCGGCGGGCGGCGGCGGGCGGCGGCGGCGGGCGGCGGCGGCGGCGGGCGGCGGCGGCGGGGGCGGGCGGCCGGGGGCGGGGTGGGGTGGCGGCCGCGGCCCGCCAGGCGGCGGTCGGGGGAAGTGGCTGCCGCCTCGCCTCGGGCGGCGCGCAGGGTCCGCCCGGCTGCAGGGCCGCGGCGCGGGCGCGGGCTCGGCCCCGGCTCGGCGCGGCCCCGGGCCGCGGGCTGAGGCGGGCGGAGGCGGGCGGAGGCGGGCGGAGGCGGCCTCGGCGGCAGCGGCGGCCCCGACCTCGGGCTCCCCGCCCCGGCCCGGCCCGCGGGGGGGCGCTTACCTGGCGGCGGCGGCGGCTGCAGGCCCCGGGCTCGGCCGCGCGCGTCCCCAGCGCTGGCTGCGGGAGCCACAACATGGCGACGGCGGTGGCGGGCGGGGCTGCGGCTCCGGGGGCGGAGCGGGGGCGGGAGCCGGCCTGGCGGCGGGACCCGGCTGGGGCCGCGGGCGGGGGGGTGAGGGCGGGGCGGGCGGAAGGCGACTCGGACCTGGGCGCCCGCCCAGAGCGGCTCGGCGGAGGGGCTGCCCGGCCTGGGCCGGGCTCGGGCCTCCCGCTCCCGCTCCCGCTCCCGCCCCGAGGCTGGCTACGCTGCGCGGGCCCGACGGCGGCGGCGGCGGCGGCGGCGGCGGCGGCGGCGGCGGCGGGGCGGCGGGGCGGGCGGGGCTGGGCGGCGCCGCGCAGGGCTGGACCCCCGACCCCGCGCGCCCCGGCGGGGCCCCCGCCGCGCCCCCCGGCCGGGGGCCTGGGGCAAGGGCGGCCGTCTCCCGCTAGGGGGACCCCGGCGGACGGGCGGGGCGGGTGCCTCCGCACCGGGACAGCGTCCTCGGCCCTTGGACCCGGCACGTAGCGGGGCCTAGCTAGAGGCTGCCAGGTGCAGGGAGCCCGCGCTCGGTGGGCGCGCCCTCGCTGTGCGGTCACTGCGGCCTCGGGGACTCGCCCGCGGGCTCGGAGGCGGGGGGCGCTCTGACGTGAGACCCGCGGCGAGCGGCGGTGAGGACGCGCGGGCTGAGAGCTCTCTGAGAGATGGGGGCTCTGTGCGCGGGGAGACCTCAGAGAGGCCCGCGAACGGCCCGGAGGGGGGCCGCCAGGTCAGGCCCTGCTGTCTGACACTGGGCGCCCACCGCTGGCCGCGGGGAAACTCCTGAAGACCCGGGAAGGAGATGCCAATTTGCAAGAGGGGTGGAACGAACTTTGGGCCAGGGCCCACTGCGCGCCTGCCAGGCAGTGAGCACTCGGATGAGGAGCTCGGGAATCAATGAGCGCAGGCAAGGGTGATCCTCCCAAGAAGTTTGGCAGTGAGACGGAGAGGCCTGTAGCTCCGGCGGGAGTACGAGCAAAGGAGAGAGGTGATTTCTTTATTCCCCCGCCCCTACCTCAGTGTGAGGTGGAGCTCTCATAATAAAGGAGCTGAGAGGAGAGAGTAAGAGATAAGAGATGGGATAATTAATGGTAAGATCCCAGAAAAGGAAAATGAGATAGGGCTGGTGGAGGCAGAGGAAGGAATCAAAGAGGCAGACCTCTTCCTACAAGATTTAAAAGATGCATGAAGATAGAAATATTTTGAGGTGAGAAGGCATACATACTGAGTCCTCTGTGTTTCCATGGATCAGCTGCCTAGATGACCCCCAAAGTCACCCATAGGCCTTCTGGGGTTACTGTCCTTTAAAACTTAAGTGCAATTGGCTCAAACCCCTATTCCTCTTAAAGTGAGAAACCCAGCATACCCGCTGGTATTTCCAAAGATTCATAGGGGAACTTATATTTCTCCTAATTATCCTATTGGCCCCAATTGTCTATTCCCAATATTCTATTGTGCTATTATAGGAAATTTCTCTTTGTACCCTGGATACCACCCCATTTCTACTCCCCCCCCAAAGTATAGCACCGTATGTGAAAAAGTAACCCAATGTCATGATTGTTAAATACATTATAGTTTATTTGTAGCCATTAAAAATCATGTTAAAGGAAAAGATTAATAACATGGAAATATTAGTAATTGAAAAGGACATCACAAGATGATATAAAACTAGCTAGTAATATATAAATATACTATGCATATCACACATCATGCCTAGATAAATGGGATTTTTATTTTCTTCTGTGACTTCTTAATTTTCTTATTTTTACCACACATTAATATTTCTCTTCAAATCAGGAAAAGTGATACTTTTTAAGTATTTTTAAGAAAGGAATTTTTTAAGAGATCTTTATGGAGTTGAAAAAGATATTAGGAATGAAGAAAGGAAAAAATAAAATAAAGAAAAGAAAAAAAGAAAGAAAGGGCTCCTGGTGGGCTCAGTTGGTAGAGCATGCAACTCAATCTCAGAGTCTTGAGTTCAAGCCCCACATTGGGCATGGAGCCTCCTTTAAAAAAAATGTGGGTTGTTTGTTTGTTTTTTGTTTTAAAGATTTATGTATTTATTCATGACAGACACAGAGAGAGAGAGGCAGAGACACAAGCAGAGGGAGAAGCAGGCTCCCTGCAAGAGCCCAACGCTGGACTCGATCCTGGTTCCGGGATCCCAGGATCACATCCTGAACCTAAAGCAGAGGCTCAACAGCTAAGCCACCCAGACATCCAAAACAAAAAAACAAAAAAAAATTTTAAAAAGGAATCAAAAAGAAAGGAAATTGCAAATGGATCTTTGAATGATCGAGAACTTAGGTCAGCAGAGCTGGGCTAGTTGGGGAGACTGCCCTCACCAGAAGGAATACTGCAACCAAGGACACAAAATAAGAAATGGGTAGAGTGTTCAGGGAACACCAATGGAGCAGTTTGCTTGAAGCAACTGCTTCAACTAGGATTCGAGGTGGAGAGAAGTTAGAACATTCAGCTAAGAAACATAAGATGGGACCATGGCCCCAAATGCCAAGCTGAACCCTTTGGAATTTGCCGCTAAGAACCCCCCGGAGCTTGAACTGGGCAGGTGATAAATTTTAAAGTAAACTTTCCTGTAACCTCTTACTTATAATGAGGTTCTGGATCTCAGCCTTTCTATCTTAATGATATTTGGATATTTGATTGACTCAGAGCAGTGAGGTAGAAGCAGCAGTTTTTGCATTCCAACTATTTACAGAATGAGAATTGGCCCTTGCTTCTCTGCCTGTTGATTACCATAATTTTAATTCACAAGGCACCAGAGTTTCAGAACAGATTAGCAAAGACCGAGGATGAGAGGAAGAAGAAATGTGCACCTTAAACCAGTGCTTTTTTTTTTTTTTTACAACTTTCTATGAGTTTGGCTTTTTTTAGATTCCACAGATGAGTGAGGTCATACAGTATTTGTCTTTCTCTGACTTATTTCACTTAGCATAATGCCCTCAAGATTCATCCATATTGTCAAAAATGGCAGGATTTCCTTCATTTTTTATCGCTGAATAATATTTTTGGCTAATGTTTTTAACTCTGGCCCTCTATGCAAAATATATTGCACATCTCAACCCAGAATATACACATGCATGTATACAAATATACCTCTGAGACAGAAGTTTCATGAAATATTACTCTTAGGCACTGCTGGCTGATATTTTTAACTTGATTTTTTTTCTTTTTTTTCAAAGACTTTATTTTTCCATGAGACACACAGAGAGAGAGAGAGCCAGAGAAATAGAGTACGGGATCCCTGGGTGGCGCAGCGGTTTGGCGCCTGCCTTTGGCCCAGGGTGCGATCCTGGAGACCCGGGATCGAATCCCACGTCGGGCTCCCAGTGCATGGAGCCTGCTTCTCCCTCTGCCTGTGTCTCTGCCTCTCTCCCTCTCTCTCTCTCTGTGTGACTGTCATAAATAAATAAAAAATTTTTAAAAGAGATTAAAAAAAAAAAAGGAAAAGAAATAGGCAGAGTGTGAAGCAGGCTCCCTCCAGGGAGAGCCTGATGTGGGACTCAATCCCAGGACTCCAGATCACATCCTGAGCCAAAGGCAGATGCTCAACCACTGAGCCACCCAGGTGTCCCTCAACTTGATTATTTTTATTTCTTTTTAAAGACTGGTCAGGACCTACTACATTGATCTTATGACCCACTATAGGGTTACAAAATGCCTCAAAGAACATTGAAAAGAGGCTAGGGATATTCCCTTCTGTGTTTACCAGTCTCATTTAAATAGCCATACAGATAGTGACCTTAAGTTTGCAGGTTTGCATGTTTACAGGTCCCAGAAATCAACAGGACAGTCAAGCCTCTCTCAGGATATGGTGGGGGCGGGGACAAAAGAATTGGCACAAGCCATGTTTGGGTTTCTCTTCCCTTCTTAGCAAATATTACCTGATACCAGTATTTCTCAGGAGCCATAAATGTTTTCTTCTTTGTGTAGCTTGAGATGCAGATTGAACTTCAGACAAGGCTAGACCACCACCTGTAAACCAGCGACAACTTTTCATTTGCATGAACAGAATCACAGACTAAAATAAAAGGGAGGGATCCCACGTGGCTCAGCGGTTTAGCACCTGCCTTCGGCCCAGGGCGTGATCCTGGAGTCCCAGGATCGGGTCCCACATCAGGCTCCCTGCATGGAGCCTGCTCTTCTCCCTCTGTGTCTCTGCTTCTCTCTCTCTCTCCCTCTCTCTCTCTCACTCACTGTGTGTGTCTCTCATGAATAAATAAAATCTTAAAAAAAATAAAAGGTAAAATAATGTATCTTGATTGTGACAGTACACAGAAGCTATCTTATCCACCACTGTTGGAATATGATAGGGACAGTAAGTACCATCCCTTTCTTCTAAGTCCAGACCCAATGAGAAGATGAAATTACAACTCTATCACCAATAGAGCTGAACTCAAGAAGGTGGATTGGCTGATTACCAGTATGCTTTTTAATATTCCCTGAATTAAAATGATCTCCCCCAGAATTCCACTCTCCCCCTTGAGGGGGCCTAGCACTTTTACTATGTCTGATTAGATCTGATTAGAGAAGCTTGCACTCTCTCCGAGGGCAGGCAGATCCAAATTCACCAGTTAGGTAAGTCCAGGACAAATTCTCTCCTACCTGCCCTCCTATGAAAACAAATCAAAGTCAGGGAATAAGGACCTATCCTTGCCCAAACAAATTAGATCTGACCCAATAGTTAGTTGAACAGAAAAGTATATTAATCAGTGAATTATTTTTAAAATGGCAAATCCATACCTTTACATCTCATTGTCACATAAAACCTATAAGGAACAGGGGCGCCTGGGCAGCTCATGGTTGAGCATCTGCCTTTGGATCAGGTCATGATTCTGGGGTCCTTGGATCGAGTTCCGCATCAGGCTCCCCACAGGGAGCCTGCTTCTCCTTCTGCCTATGCCTCTGCCTCTATCTGTATCTCTCAAGAATAAATAAATAAAATCTTAAAAAACAAAACAAAACACAAGGAACACCCATTTGCCAATCTTTTGATGTGAGGCCAAACCTTTTCTTTGAGCAAGATTGCTGATTAGAGTGTTCTTGAGCCCTTTCTTACATAAATCCTATCTACAGTGTATTTTCTGTGCTTTCCAATTTGTTTCTTTAAAGTTGACTAAGAACTTAAAATTTCTTGCAAAGCAATGTAAGTGAAGGCTTCTCCTTTAAAAAAAAAAAAAAAATCCTCTGTAATTGTTTCACCCACATCTGGTTTGACAGTAATTTTCAACTGGTTGTTAGCTAATATATCCAAAGCATTCAACTGACATTTCATAGAAACAACTCTTTCTTTTCATGCTTATGTTTCATCAGTTTGTGTAACTTAAATTAATTACACTTGGAATACATCTGTCATAAGGAGGTTTGGGACCAAACACAACAGACTCTTGTTAGGCATCTAATTCAACTGATAGGGAGAAGTGTGTAGGAATTCCAGAGATGAAAGCATTCAATAGGTCATGGGTAGTAGTCAATATGTTTAATTGGAGGAATGGAAAGTGTTGATTCCAAAGAGTCCATTAAAAGAGAGCCATTAATGCTCCTAGACCAGTATGACCAATTCTGTGTAATTTATCTTAACATTCTTCCATCATTTATCCATTTAATAATCCCCCCAAGATCACTGTCCCTGCATTCCCATATAGCTAAACACGGCTTTAAATGGCTTAGGGTTGGTATAGCTATCAAAGAAACTCAAACGGTAATATCACATACTACATTGCCAAAATATACATACCTTCTACACTATTCAGTTCGAATAAGATGATGTAACTGGTACATTCAGAGAAAGCTGTGGCAATGTGAATTGGTATCATCCTTTTAAGAAGCAATTTACTTTATTTCTGAAGAGCCTTAAAAGAGATGTGGGCCCTTTGACTCAGACCACTCCTGGAAACTTTTCCTCGGGGAAATAACCCTCCCCCAAAGAAGAGAATGGCTACATGTACAATATTTACTATAGCCTTATTTGTGATGTAAAAGTTGGAGTAACTTAACTATGTATAACATTGTGTAACTTACCACTGAGTAAGCAGAAAGGAGTAACTTGGAAAACATTTGATTGCATATTATTTGGGAAAAGATACAATTTGTTCTACTCTACTAGGAACCTGAAACTGAACTGTATACTTTAAAAGGGTGAATTTCGTGAATCATATTTCAACTTTTCAAAAAAGATAGAATTCTGTATCTTTGCTTTTGTATCCTCCAAGATCAGCAGGAAACAGATGGCCTGCTCAAAATGTGTAACTGAAGAGAGCTAATGAAGGGACCATATACAAAGATGCGGGCAGGGTTGAAACCAACAAGGGATAGTAAAGCAACCCAGGACTGGCATCTGCTGAGAAGCCATTATCAGCCAGAGGCCTGAAACTAGTACTTCGTGAGAACAATAGCTGAAGGAAAGAGAGCCAATAGGAACTTACAGAAGTGCAGCCCTACCTCTCTCTCTTGCCCTCAGGTCTCCTATGGTACCTCCCCCACTGGCTAAATCCAAGTGGGAGCCTAAGGGCAAGTGAGCCCAGATGACAGTGTCCTTCAAGGCCAGCCTCTGGAAAAGGACAGAGTGTGGATCTAGAAAGACAAAGGCAGAGTATCTAGCAGGTATGTGATCGTATAACAATGTGAGAACTCATTGGGGCACCTGGGTGGCTCAGTGGTTGAGCATCTGCCTTTGGCTCAGCGTGATCCCAGCCAGGGTCCTGGGATCGAGTCCCACATCAGGTTCCCCACAGGGAGCCTGCTTCTCCCTCTGCCTATGTCTCTGTGTCTCTCATAAATAAATAAAAATCTTTTTAGGGACGCCTGAGTGGCTCAGCGGTTGAGCTGCCTTCCGCTCAGGGCAAGATCCCAGGATCCTGGGATCAAGACCCGCATCAAGCTCCCTTCTCCCTCTGCCTGTGTCTCTGCCTCTCTCTCTCTCTCTCTCTCTCATGAGTAAACAAATAAAATCTTTAAAAAATAAAATAATATAAAAATAAAAATCTTTTTAAAAAATATGAAAACTGTCTAAGCATCTGGCCAAGGATCTTAAGGGAATCCAGAAAACCAGGGTTTCTACAGAGGAAAAAGTAGAGGTAGCTGGAGGGCAGGTAGGGAATGTAGAGGGAACAGGAAAGATTGTTAGCTCAGGCTGAGACAAGGACGAGAGGCAGAAGCAGACACATTTTATTTTGGGGCAAACACTTAACTGGAGACTGAGCTCTGGAAGAGATTAATAGGAGATACAGGAGCTAAATTAGACTAGAGTTTGGAAATCTTCCCCTATTGGCTATTACCCTATATTTCTCCTTCCTAGCTAAACTGTATGCCTTCAACAAATAATTGTTTAGTACCTATCATGTGCCAGGAACTGTTAGGCCCTGGGGATTGAGTAGGGAACAAAATTAATATCCTTGCTCTCCTGCAATTTACATCCTGGTGGGGGGAGACAGACCATAGATAAGTAAATATGTCAAGAAATGATAAGTGTTATAAAGATATGGGAAAGCAGGAAAATAAAATTCTGCCCATTCTATGTCTTAAAAACCTCTTAACTTAGAGGTCCCCCGCCCCGCACGCACGCACGCGCGCGCGCACATACACACACACACACACACACACACACACACACACACCAGGACTCCTGAGTAAATTAGGCCATGTGTATCTCTCACCTGGACAAAGATCACAATACCTTACTTCCTCCAGCACCCTCCAACTAGTCCTCCACTCTGTGGTGAGAATCTTCCTGAAATGAATCATGTCAGTACCCTGCTTAAAATCCTCCAAAGCTCTTGTTTGCTTACAATGTGGAATAATGTCTAACCCCTTTATCATGCACCTTTTCTTATCTTTTCTGCCCATTACTCACAACCTAGAGATCAAGAATCACATGCTTCACCAACTAAACCAGCCAGGTGCCCCTAATTTTACTAATTCTTGGGCGATTACAGGTTTTTTTCCTCTTGGCATTCAAGAGTCAGAATTGAGTGAATCACAGTCTTTACCTGTTAAGACTTTTTTCCTGGTTACAAAATTAATGCATGCTTGTCATAAAAGAAATGTATAAAGAATACAGACAGACACATCTAGCTTAGAGAAAGCCTCCTGTATGTCAGACCCTCCCCACCTCCAAGCAGGAATAACTCCCATGAGTTTGTCTTCCCAACCAACTTGGGGATTTTGCTTTCACGTATGTCTCCCAGATTAGATAGTTTCTCAAAAGTAAGGACTGTGTAGTAGTCATCCTCCTATTATCAGCCCCAGGAGAAGTCCAGGCTTAGATCAAGAATCTAACATATTGCTACGGAAGGAACTACTGAAATGTGGGTCAGAACAGACGTTTCAAAGGCACAAGACTTCAGTTGGACTGGAACAGAAGATTCAAGGAGGGGAAAAATGAACGATAGTACTGGTAAAAAGTTCTGGGGCTTGATAACTCAAAGTCTTAGCCATTGCACCAAAGTGTTTGATTTTTATCTTGGAGGCAGCCAGCCGATGAGGCACTCAGAGCTACTTTTGGTACAGGGGGGTTATTTGTTCTTACATTTTTACCAGCGACAGAATTAAATTAAAACGCTGATATAAAAAAATATAAATAAGGGGATCCCTGGGTGGCGCAGCGGTTTGGCGCCTGCCTTTGACCCAGGGCGCAATCCTGGAGACCCGGGATCGAATCCCACATCGGGCTCCCGGTGCATGGAGCCTGCTTCTCCCTCTGCCTGTGTCTCTGCCTCTCTCTCTCTCTCTCTCTCTCTGTGACTATCATAAATAAATAAAAATTTTAAAAATAATAAATAAATAAATAAAAATGCTGGCAATCTAGTCATTTAATGGCAGTGTACAGTGTAAGGGAGGAGGATGGGGAAACTAAAACCAAAGAGAGAGAAATGAATGAATCAAGAAGTTATTAACCTTTGGGGGGGGGCATTAATGAAAATGAAGCCTTCTTTCAGAAAAATATACATAAACCTCAGCCCCTTCACTTTTTTAAAAAGATTTTATTTTATTTATTTATTCATGAGAGACAGAGGGGGTGGGCAGAAACACAGGCAAAGGGAGAAGTAGGCTCCATGCAGGGAGCCCAACGTGGGACTCGATCTCGGGACTCCAGGATCACAACCTGAGCCGAAGGCAGCGCTAAACCGCTGAGCAACCCAGGCTGCCCCGCCCCTCCACTTTTTAAGCTTTTTATTTTTTTAGTTTTATTTATTTAAGTCATTTCTAAACCCACTGTGGGGCTCAAACTTATGGCCCCAAGATCAAGAGTCATATGCTCCACCAATCGACCGAGTCAGCCAGAAGCCTTTGCCCCTGCAATTTTTAAAAACCTTTGATCAGTGGGTTATTCTAAGAGCAAGAGACAAAGAACCGTGGTGGCAGTATGAGTTCATTCACTCAGACATGTTGGTGCGTCTCCTACTATATGCAAGGCACGGTGCCGAGGGCTGGGCACAGACACCATCCAGTTTGAAGCACCGAGTACAGTGTGGCATGGTGGTCAACAAACAGCACAGACTCTAAGCCCAACTGGCTAGTTTCAAACCCTTGCCAGATGACCTTGGCTAGTTTGCAAAATCCATTTGCACTCTGCAGGTGTTTCACAGAGACAGGACTATTACCACCCTCATTTTTAAGGGAATCCTACATCCCAATAAAGCACTTGGAATTCAAGGCATGGAGGGAGCCCTTG
The DNA here is from genome assembly GCF_048164855.1 of Canis lupus baileyi. Taxonomy (NCBI): domain Eukaryota; kingdom Metazoa; phylum Chordata; class Mammalia; order Carnivora; family Canidae; genus Canis; species Canis lupus. The sequence goes on along the minus strand of NC_132839.1, from coordinate 55,467,400 downwards.
GCAGAGCCTTAAGGCAGAAACCAGAGTGGAAAGCAAAAGGAGGAAGCAGAGAGCATGGGCTTGATTTCAAGAGCTTTGGCTAAAATGGAGGAGGGGAGAGAAGGCAGTAACTAGAGGGGGAAGTGAGGGCAAAGAAAAAATATAATTTTTTAAAGATGAATGAGATCCCTGGGGCATCTGGGTGGCTCTGTATGTTGAGTATCTGCCTCCAGCTCAGGTCATGATATCAGGGTCCTGAGATTGAGTCCTTCTTTGGGCTCCCTACTTGTATGCGCTCTCTCACTTGGTCGCTCCCTCTCTCTCTTCTCTGTCAAATAAATAAATAAAATATTTAAAACAAATTTTTAAAAATAAAGATGGATGAGATCCTAAATGCTGCTGGGAGGACATAGTGGAGTGGGAAAGGCTGAAGGCAAATCACTAATGATCTGTCCTTTCCCCTAAAGGTGCCCAGAAGGCCTAAGGGAGGGCTCTAGGGTAGAGGTGGAGGGTCTTGCTTTAGCTGGGAAGCCACTTCCGCTTGTGAGCTGGAGGGGAGGAGTTGGCTGTGGTGTGGCTGCAGGTGCTGGCTCCTAGTAACCACAGGCCAATGAGAAGGAATGTCACCCTTGGGGGAGGGGCAGGGAGCAGGGGCTGGTGGAAGGTCTGAAGACGGAGGACTAGTCTCAAGTCTCCAGCAATTTAGCATTTTAAAGAGGGGATAGCCAGTAGAGGAGGTGAGATTACAACGGATCACTCAGTGCCCATGAGTTTATAGGGACACTGATCTGTCTGGGAAATTTCTGGTGGTCATTAGAACTACAGGACAAGAAAACCATCTCAAGAAGGGGCAGTGAGCACTGAGTGAAGTCAGGAAGCACAGGGATGGACAGGGCACCACTGGGGTTGCCAACCGACTGGTCACTGCTGAAGTGGTATCTTGAGGATCACGCTAGTGCCAGAGCAGATGATACATGGTTGGGAAGAAGGGAAAGAAAGGACGGCAGTAAGCTATTCACCATCTAAGATCTGACTATGGAATGAGGAAGAAAGTAAGGCATTAACCAAAAAGAGAGTCAAGTGGGGCATATTTTTCTTTCTAAAAGTCAGGAAAGATACATATGTGTATACATATGATATATATAATTTTTTAAAGATTTTATTTATTTATTCATGAAAGACACAGAGAGAGAGGCAGAGACATAGGCAGAGGGAGAAGCAGGCTCCCTGCAGGAAGCCCAATGCCAGACCCTATCGATCCCAGGACCTCAGGATCACATCCTGAGCCGAAGGTAGACACTCAACCACTGAGCCACCCAGGTACCCCGATATATATAATTTTTTAAGCCAAAGGCAGCTGTGGTAGATGTTAGCAGGAAAGGGAGGAGTGAGGCCCCTGGTCAGTGGCTAATAATGTAATAAACAGCTCCTCTGGGCCATGTGTTTTCCATGAGATGATGTTATCCCCAATATATAGAGGAGAAGACTGAGGCTTAGAGAAGTTCAGTGACTTGCCCCAAATCACACTGCTAGTGTGTGACAGAACCAGGATTTAAACCTAGGTCATCAGTCAGCCGGGGTGGCTCAGCGGTTTGGCGCCGCCTTCAGCCCAGGGCCTGATCCTGGAGACCTGGGATAGAGTCCCACATCAGGCTCCCTGCACGGAGCCTGCTTCTCCCTCTGCCTGTGTCTCTGCCTCTCTCTCTCTCTCTCTCTCTCTCTCTCTGTCTGTCTCTCATTAACAAATGAATAAAATCTTTAAAAGAAAAAAAAAAAAAAAACCTAGGTCGTATCACTCCAAAGCACCAATGCTTACTGGCCCGTATACCACAGGCAGGCAGAAAAGTTAATGGTAACGAGGAGGAGAAATACTTCCCTTGGCACCCAGGTAAAGATTTGGAAGACACATTTGTGCTTGAAATTTGTGTTTATTTAGAGTTATTCTCCTTCCCACTCACATGTATAAGCATAAGGACTTTTAAAGTTGGCATGATTGGGAAAGCCTAACTTGACATAGAAAGTTAATTCAAAAAAAAAAAATTTAAAAAAAAAAAAAAAAAAAAAGAAGTAAGTTCAAGCCAGAGGACTGAGCTGACCTTTCTGAAGTGAAAGAACTCATTGGACATGGCTGAGAAAGTTAGCTGAAGACTCAGAACAGTTATGTGGTCCAACTGATTCACTCAACCCTCTACCCAAATGGTTGCTTTGTGGGAGAATCAATCTTCGTGAACTCAAGAGAACAGAGGGGAAACAGTTTGTATATGTTGACAAGTTGTTTATTATAATGATCAACTTGCAGCATTTTATACTATATTTTTCATCTATCGATATTTTCCAATAGGGATTTCAAAATAACTGCCTGAAGAACAGATTTCGTTTCTTTTTGCCAAACTCCCACATGCAGGGAACACAGAGAAAACCACAACCAAACCAGAGCCCAAAGGGAACTGTGTAGTGTTACGGTCAGGTCACAGGCCAGGGCCAGAGACAAAAACTGAGGGCTGTGGTAAGTAATTGGGCAAACAGGACCCAAGGTCAGGACACATGGAGCAGACCCTATTGCCACACCAAAGTCCCAGCCCTGGAGGTCACACCAAAGGCAGTGAAGAAAATGCCAGGGTTCAAGCGCAACCAGCAGACCAGGAAAGGACTGGAAAAAAAAAAAAAAAAAAAGCAGCTCTGAGCAGAAAGGAGGTAACCACCTGATCCCGCTTGCAAACTAACCTCTACGTGCTCACAAATGCCTTTTTGTTTTTTTAAAGATTTTATTTATTCATGAGAGACACACAGAGAGAGGCAGAGACACAGGCAGAGGGAGAAGCAGGCTCCCTGTGGGGAGCCTGATGCAGGACTTGATTCCAGGACCCTGGGATTTTGAACTGAGCCAAAGGGAGACACTCAGCCACTGAGTCACCCAGGTGCCCCTCAAATGCCATTTTAAGTTATCTAGTAGCCCTATTAAAAACAATGAAGAGAAACAAGTGAAATCAAATTGAGTGTGTTTTATTTAACTGAATATATCAGAAGTACTACTAGGGCACTTGGCTAACTCAGTGAAGCATGAGATTCTTTTTTTTTTTTTTTAATTTTATTTATTTACTTGAGAGAGAGAGAGAGACAGAGAGACAGAGATAGTGAGAGAGAGAGCACAAGTGGGAAGGAGAGGGAGAAGCAGGCTCCCTGCCGTGCAGGGACTCCCAACGTGGGACTCAATCCCAGGACCCTGGGATCATGATCTGAGCTGAAGGCAGACATTTAACCCGCTGAGCCATGCAGGCTCATGCATGGCCGAGCATGTTCCTCTTGATCCTGAAGCAGTGAGTTCAAGCCCCTTTCTGGTCGTGGTGCCTACTAATTAATGAAAAAAGAAGTAGTAGAAGAAGAAGAACAACAACAACAACAACTATCATTTCAACTTATAATCATATGACTACAATATGACCAATAGTTTAAATTCTTTTTTTCATGTTATGCCTTCAAGATCTAGAATGTGTCTTGCACTTGCAGTACATGTCAACCTGAACTAGCCTCCTTTGGAGTGGTCAGTGGCCTCTCTGGCTAGTGGCCTCCGTGTCAGTCAACATAGACTTAGAGAGAACCATACTTAACATTCTGACCTTAAAGCATTTGTCTATATATATTTTTTCTTTTACTTTCTCTCTTTTTTTTTAAGATTTTATTTATTTATTCATTCATGAGAGACACAGAGACAGAGAGAGAGAGAGGCAGAGACACAGGCAGAGGGAGAAGCAGGCTCCAAGCAGGGAGCCCGACATGGGACTCAATCCTGGACCTCCAGAATTACACCCTGGGCTGAAGGCGGTGCTAAACCGCTGAGCCACCCGGGCTGCCCAACTTTTTTTCTCTTAAAACATGTTGAATTGAAAAGGGCTGGATTTTGAAGGGAGTGGGAGAAAACTTTCAGATGCTGAGTCTTTAGTTTGTAATCCTAAATGTTTCAGGTATTGGTCTCCTGATCAATTTTCTTCCTTTCCTTGAGAGATGCTGAGGCCTTTTTTTTTTTTTTTTTCATTTTCTTTTTTTTTTTTTTAAAGCCCCACAGTGCACAGAATCACTTGGAAAGATAAAAAGACAATGACACAGGTGGGTGCCTGCTACCAAGCATTTACTCCTTCTGTTCATTCACTCATTCATTCACATTTGCTCCTAGCACCAGTTACTACACATCACCTATAGGTCAGGGACTGTGCCTGGGGTTAGTCTTCTAGCCACAGTTCCTGGCTTGTGAAACCTGCAAGTTAGCAGAAAAGCCAGAGAAATTGTTACAATAAAATGTAGTAAGTGTCGTGAATGGGCCAGCATGAGGAGCTGAGCGGCCACCTGGGAAAATAATGGAATCTATCTCAGGAGATCAGAAAAGAGAGAGGAAGATGGAAGGAAGAGCCACTAAGCAAAAGGGAGAAGGGAGAGGTGGAAAATGCTGGAGGCAGAAAGAGCCGTGGTAAGGAAGGCCCAGAAGCCTTTTGTGGAACTGAAAGCAGTTCCCTGTGGTTAGTCTCCCAGCCAAGAAGAAATGCTGGTATCAGGCATCATTCTCCAGGCAGCCCAGTCAATAGTGCGGGCTGGGAGGCAGGATGTTGACAAATGGGTTATAGGCAGGGCCAGGACAGGAAGCACTCCACCCTGAAAATATTCCTTCACCAGTTCAGTCCAAGTTTACTAGTGACACACTCAGATGAGTTAATGAGCTACTCTTTTTTCTTTTTTTTTTTTTCTCTCTCTTTCTCTTTTTAATTCCAGTATAGTTAACATGCAGTGTGATAGTAGCTTCAGGTGTACAGTATAGTGATTGAACACATCCACATATTACTCAGTGCTCATCATGGTAAGTGTATGCTTGAACTCCATCACCTACTTCTCCCATTCATCCCACCCATCTCCCCTCTGGTCACCAGCACTGTGTTCTCTGTAGGGAGGAGTCTGTTCTTTGGTAAGCCATCTTCTAGACAAGCAAGAAGTTCTCCTATAGTGATTACTCTCTTTTCCGATCATGTCAGGCCCTGAAGACTTCTTTTTGATTCAGAAATTTGAACGCAATCAAACTTCTATGTAATAAAGGTCATATAAAAGTACATATAAAATACAGGAGTAGAACTAATGAACAGATGTTAACTCTGCCTTGGGGGAGGTCTGTGTGGCCTTCCCACTGAAACAGAATCTGACAAAAGTAGGATTGTCAGGCCTCCAAACGGAAGGACATTCTGATGATAATGATGATCATTATTTACTAAGTGTCAGGCTCTAGTCTCATAGTTCATATTCTAAGCTCACTTTATCTCCATAGAAGCCCCTAGGTCCCACAATGCCTGTTTACAGGTAAAGAAATGGAGGTGCAGAGAGGTTAAGTCACTTTAAAATGACTTGTCCAGAATCAAACAGTTTGGAAGGAGTAGAGCAGCTTGGCTTCAGAGCTCACTTGATTAGCCCCTTTGTCATATCTTGGGGCTGCAAATTTTTGCAAATGCCTGAATTGTAGGATGAGGGATTAGCAAGGAATGTCAGATCAAACGAATTGAGGGAAGCAGTGGCCTAATCATGCAGTTTCAGCCACCAGCACCTAGAAGACAGGCTACATAGCAGCCTTTAGGTAAGTGTTTTTTTTTACTTGAGTGCATGTATAAATGATCACTAATGATCATATTTTTTAATGCAGTTGCATTAGGAGAACATTATATTCAAATCCAGATTTACACAAACCACATTTCCAGTGGTGATTTACTGCCTCAACAGATTTCCAAAAAGATCCTTTAAACTATCAAGTTGTTGGAGGCAGGCCAGATCTGAGGACCCAGAGGGGGTCCTTTAGGACCAGCCAAAAGGGTCTCTGGCTATGTGCAGGATAGAAATAAAACAGAAGCCAGGAGGAAGTGAGAACGGAGTTTACTGAATAGCGTAAGTGATAGATATAGCAGACAGAGTGTCTGGGAGAGTCAGGAAAAGTGAGTGAGTCTCTTCCTCGCTTGGGTTCAGGAATTTACACTGGAAAGGGGTTCAGGGTACGTGTTCCTTCAGGAATCCAGGCTAGGGTCTGATCGAAGGCAAGTGTCAGGTGAACAATAGGTGTTATTTCATAAATGATTGAAGGTAGAGGGTGTTGATGCCAGTATCAGATGAGTTTTGTTCGAAGCTAATGTCCTGGAACATGTTTGGGATCCAGTACTTTTTAGATGTTATCAGGTGTTTGGGGGCCTAGGACGAAACTCAGAAAATGATTAACTTTCTTGCTTCCCCCTTGGAGTGGGAAGGTAGGTTCTTTGGTTTATTCGGATGCAAGGGAAATACAGAACAGAAGTAAATGGGACGTGGCAAAAACAAAACAAAACAAAAAACAGCAGAGATAGAGCCTTTCTAGAAGGCTTCAGTTTCTCTATTATTTATTATAAAATGCAAGAGGTCAAAAGGCAAATTCATCAGTGATGGAGAAGATATAAGCCCTGGTCAGAGGAGAGCCTAAAATCAGCCCCATGATTGATCCTTCCTCCACAAGACCTCCACATTCACAACATACTCTCTCCTCTCTAAGAACCTATAGAACAAAACAGAGTCCCTTTCTGCTTTTAGCCAAAGCAGAATGGCCAAACAGGAAATTGGTGTCTCCCCACCCCCACTGCATATACACACACACCACCTCAGAAGGCTGTTCCTGCAGCTGTCCAGGACTTTTTAAGAGAGCTCCCCAGAAACCTCCCAGGAAGATTTGAGTGACTTCTAGTAATCTCTCTGCATAGAAGGCACCTTTAATTTAGGAGAATGAGATTTCTGCCTGACACCCACTGTTAACACAGAGTTGTTGCATCTTTTAAAAATCAGACTCTCTGATGTCCATGGCCATTGGGTTAGTAGGCAGAAAGTCTCATCTCTTTTGCCCCTGACCTGAGCTAAGGAAGGCTGGGATGGATGTGTCCTCCCAGCAAACCCACACAGGATCCTTTTGGAAGGTGGTATCAGGGAAGAACTAGGCTTTCAGTGTGACCCGCGCACTGGTTTGACTTGATGCTCCTGGGCCACTTCCCTTCCTAGCAGGGTTATACAGGAACCTTCCCCTTCCACCCACCACTTCCTTCATTGGGAAGGTCATCATGGTTATTTTGAATAGGGTTTTTTTTTAAAGAATGGAGTCAACTTTGCTTCTGGGGGTAGACACATTTGATTCGTACAGAAGCGATGAACCAGGGTTCAGCTATTATGACAGATTGACTTTCTGTGCATTTGGACATCAGTCTGAACCCACTTCTTGTTTTTAATAATTATTAACATTCATTGTCCACTTACCATTTGTCATCCAACAGCCTCATTAACATGTTTAATATTCAAATGATGAAAATGATCTTCTAGTCCACTTTACACCCAGAAAACTGAGGATTAAAAAAAAAAAAGAGTTAACTTATAGGAGCCTGAGTGGCTCAGTCAGTTAAGCATCCAACCCTTGACTTTGGCTCAGGTCATGATCTCAGGGTCATGAGATTGAGCCCCATGTGGGGCTCCACACTCAGCACAGAGTCTGCTCAAGATTCTTATCTCCCTCTACCCTCCCCACCATTCTCTCTCTCTCAAATACACAAATAAGTAAATAAATAAAATATTTTTTAAAATATGACAAATTTATTTTATTTTATTTATGATAGTCACACAGAGAGAGAGAGAGGCAGAGACATAGGCAGAGGGAGAAGCAGGCTCCATGCACCGGGAGCCCGACGTGGGATTTGATCCCAGGTCTCCAGGATTGCGCCCTGGGCCAAAGGCAGGCGCCAAAGCGCTGCGCCACCCAGGGATCCCAAAATATGACAAATTTTTAAAAAAGAGTTAACTTGGGGCAACTGGCTGGCTCAGTCTGAAGAGCATGAGGCTCTTGATCTTAGGGTTATGAACTTAAGCTGCACATTGGGTATAGAGATTACTTAAACAAATAAAAATAAACTTAAAAAAAAAAAAAGAGTTAACCCATTGGCCCAGGATCATGCAGCTAGTGAGTGGTTGATCTCTGAAAAGCCAAGTGAAGGGGCAGCCCGGGAAGGGGGGGAGGGGGGGCGCTCAGCGGTTTAGCGCCACCTTCAGCTCAGGGCCTGACCTGGAGTCCTGGGATCGAGTCCCACATCAGGCTCCCTGCATGGAGCCTGCTTCTCCCTCTGCCTGTGTCTCTGCCTCTCTCTCTCTTTCTCTCTCTGTGTCTCTCATGAATAAATAAAATCTTTCAAATAAATAAATAAAGCCAAGTGAATCTGACTTAATCTCTATAAAAAGATGTTTCCTTCAGGCAGACCACCAGGCTATGTACGAAAGAAAATATAAGACATGCCATAGTGATGGGGTGGGGTCTAAAGAGTTATATGTCGGGAAGGTTGGCAGTCCCGTGAGCAGAGAAGATAGCATGTCAGAGTCCCATATTTGGGAAATGTAATGCCTTAGGCTTTATGTCTTTACCTAGAATCTGGAATCACTACATATCTGAATTATTTTCATAAGACACACTGTTTTCGCTCCAGAACTGCAGGGGAACTTCATTAAGCCTTTCCAGATCGACTCAGCTTATATTAATTTCTCTAGGTCCTATTCCTTCCTACCAGATTCTTTTCATCCCAGTTATTTCTTGCTCAGTCTGTCTGTTCCTCAAGACTGTAAGCTCACAGGAAGAAAGCACTCCACACCTAACCCCATTTCTAGTTTGTGCTGGACATTATGCTTCCTCCTTCACATTGCCACACCGGCCCAGCTGTGGCCCAGCATCCCTCAGAAGTCTCCTTTGATAGAGGAGAAAGTGTCCTTTGACAGAGCCTGAAAGACTCTTCCTCCTCTCTTGAGTTTCTATAGGCTGACAGTTATACCTTAACTATTTGTTTCCTTTCACTAAGATAGCTTCTATTTATTTTTTTTTCTGCTGCAAATGATACCGAAAATTCTTCAAGGACTAGGGCTATGTCTTCTGCTCTTTACTTTGATAAATCCTGTTTCAGCCTTGAGCACATATTCTGGGACACCAGAATGTGGCCAAGATCTGAATGAAGACAATCTTATCCTTAGAGTTTGGCTTGATCCACCTGTCTCTGGGCAGGCTAAGCCTCCCGGGCCTTAGTATCTCCATTCATTCATTTAACAACTTTCTTTGAGTGTTTCTTTCATGTAATATTCTGGGAGTAAAAAGATAAGTAAGAAGGCCCCCAGGAAACTCATAGTCTGGTGAGAGCGACAGATACATAATTAGATGGCAAGACTGCAAGTAGAAGTGCAGTGGAGGCTTCCCAGAGGACCTGATGCATGAGCTTAATTTGAAAGGCAAGGAGAAATAAAAGGTGTTGGAGTGAGATGGATAACTCTTTTTTTTTTTTAAGATTTTATTTATTTATTCATGACAGACACACAGATGGGGGGGGGGGAAGAGGCATAGACACAGGCAGAGGGAGAAGCAGGCTCCAAACAGGGAGCCCGACATGGGACTCGATCCCAGGTCTCCAGGATCCAGCCCTGGGCTGAAGGCGGCGCCAAACCGCCGAGCCACCAGGGCTGCCCTGGAGAACTCTTCAGGCAGTGGAAGAAGCTTACACAAAAGCAAGAGCATGGAGCATTCAGGGAACTATGTACTCTCAAACATGAGGAGAGTAAGAACAGCAGGAGAGGTACGCAGGGACCAGAACACAAAATACCTTTTGTAGCATGCTAAAGAATTTGGCCATTATCCTGAAAGTCAGGAAGACCTACTGAAAAGTTTTACGTAAGGAAGTAACATCATCAAATTTATGGTTTGAGGGGGATCCCTGGGTGGCTCAGCGGTTTGGCGCCTGCCTTTGGCCCAGGGTGCAATCCTGGAGTCCCGGGATCGAGTCCCACGTCGGGCTCCCGGCATGGACCCTGCTTCTCCCTCCTACTGTGTCTCTGCTTCTCTCTCTCTCTATGTCTATCATGAATAAATAAATAAATAAATAAATAAATAAATAAATAAATAAATAATTTAAAAATTTTATGGTTTGAATAAATCACTCAGGCTGCAGTATGGAGAAGTGTTTGGAGTGAGGCAAGACATGGGAGAAAGACTACAGGATGAAGGACTGGTTAGGAGTTCATTGCAACAATCAGCATAAGTAGCATGAACCAAGGTAGTGACAGTGGGGTTGGAGAAAGTGGATGAATAAGAGAGATATTAAGAAAGTAGAATAACAAGATTGGTGACTAATTGGATTTGGCAAGTGAGAAGGAAGAATCAAGAATAACAATTAGATCTCTTATTTTTGTGATTGGATGGTGCCTTTTATACAGATTTGGAACATAAGAGAAAGAACAAGTCTTTAATGGGGAGTAGTGAGGATGGGGAGATGTGACATTTGGGACACAGTAATTTTGAGATGTCTGCTGGACATCCAAGTGGAGATGTCCAGAAGCAGTTAACATAAAAGTCGACATCCAGGAGGAGATCAGAGCTATAGATATTAGAGAGGCAAATGCACAGAGAGGGTAGTTGAAGTCATGAGAACAGATAAAGTCACCCAGAGACACTGTAGAATGAGAAGTAGTGTGGGATTCCTCCATTTAAGGAGTAAGCTAAAGAGTTCATGATGGAGACTGAGAACCACAAGCCAGAGAGGCAGGCAGCAAACTGAAAAGGGGACCCAAAGCTGTAAAGGGATTTTAAGAGGCTATTTTATGGCTTTCAGCCATGGGTTGGGGATAGAAACCAGTTTTCAGTGAATTGAAAAAGGATATAGGTGATAAATGACTATGTCTATCTTTTGAAATTCATTGAGCTGTATACATCCTACTTCTACATTTTACTATATGTAAATTATACCTCCATAAAACACTCAGCATAAAAATTTTGTAAGATATATTTGAACATGATTATATGCTAGGAAAAGAAGTTAAAGGGAAGAAATTGAGGGAGAGAAGAAATGAGAGATTTTCTGCCTGAGCTTTTTTATGTCCTTTTTTTTTTTTTAAGATTTTATTTATTTAGGTATCCCTGGGTGGCACAGCGGTTTGGCGCCTGCCTTTGGCCCAGGGCGCGATCCTGGAGACCCGGGATCGAATCCCACATCAGGCTCCCAGTGCATGGAGCCCGCTTCTCCCTCTGCCTGTGTCTCTGCCTCTCTCTCTCTCTCTCTGTGACTATCATAAATTAAAAAAAAAAAAAGATTTTATTTATTTATTCATGAGAGACAGAGAGAGAGAGAGAGAGAGGCAGAGACACAGGCAGAGGGAGAAATGGGCTCCATGTAGGGATCCTGATGTGGAACTCGATCCCAGGACTCCAGGATCACGCCCTGGGCCGAAGGCAGGCACTAAGCCACTGAGCCACCCAGGGATCCCCCTGATAATCCTATTCTTAAACTGATTCTTTCTCTCTTCGATCATTCACTCTGATGGAAGATAGCTGCCGTGTTGCAAGCTGCCTGAAAGAGAGGCCCACATGGCACAAAACTGAAGGAGATCTGGAGTTAATAGCCAGCTAGAAACTGAGGCTTAAATCCAGTAGTCCAAGAATAATTGAGACCTACCAACAGTCACATGAGTGGAGCATGGAAGTTGATCCTTCAGTTAAGCCTTCAGATGAGACTGCAGCCCCTCCAGACAGTTTGACTATAACTTCATGAAAAACGTTGAGCCCAAGCCACCCAGCTATGATGGTCCCAAATTTCTGGCCCATAAACATTGTGAGATAATGTTTGTTGTATTAATTTTCTATGTTTGGGGGTAATTTGTTATGCAAAAATAGGCAACTAATTCATCAGATCAATGAAAATGAAGGGAAAGTGGTGAGATGGGTTTCCAGGGCCCAGCATGATTGGATGACTTTCTCCAGCAGCCCCCGACAACTCCAAACAATGTGCTCATCCACTTTGTATGCCATTGATTCTATGCAATGTTCAACAGTATCTTTTATTTTTTTAACAATATCTTTTGGGATGCCTGGGTGGCTCAGCAGTTGAGCGTCTGCCTTTGGCTCAGGGTGTGATCCCAGTCCAAGGATTGAAGTCCACATTGGGCTCCCGGTGGGGAGCCTGCTTCTCCCTCTATGTCTCTGCTTCTCTCTGTGTCTCTCAGGAATAAATAAATAAAATCTTAAAAAAATATATCTTTTGATAAAGGAATTTTGCCAAAAACTTATTTAGCTTTCTTACTGGGCATATTTATCATTAATGTTATGATTGATTTAAAAATTTATGATTTATTCTTGTCAAGAATATGACCTGTCACTGTTTTGGCTTTGAAAAGTGCAAATTTAAAGGATGTCTCTATAGTTTTGACCCCTTCTCGTATCTTTAGGGGTGAATATTATCAATGTCTTTTTAGGAAACATTATTTTGTGGGCTCATCTCCCTCTAGAAAAATTTGTTTTGACTATCTATTGGCCACGGAACTTTTAAAAATGGCACTAAGGCTTCATTGGCTTTCTGCCACCATTTGGCCAAGTTTCATAACCTAATGTACTGGAACCAGGAGAAAATAGATTACCAGTTTAATAAAACATATGTCCTAGAGGCTCATTGTATTTCATATTAGGCCTTTTCTTTTTCAGCTGCTCTCATAATTCATCATGCTTGTGGATTGCCCCGCCTCAGCACAGTCAGAGTCATACTCTATTGTTATCTGTGCTGGACTCCTGGCCAATGTTCCCTTGCAACTTTTTTTTCTAAGTTTGAAAATATTCAGCAAAAAAAAAAAAAAAAAAGAAAGAAAAAAGAAAAGAACATATTCAGCATCCTGATTTAATTAACTTTCAACTAACTAATTGAATTATTGATCTATTTTTGTGAATCTAAGATAAAATGTAACAAATGAAATTTCACATTGAACATACAAACAATAACACATATAGTAAAACAACACATTAGTTTAGATTAACTACACCCTACTAATTAAACTTCAGCTGAGATAAAATATAGAGCCAACATAACCAACACCTTATGAGCAAAATGACTATTAAGGGTATAACATGATTTCTGAGAAAATCATATTTAATCTGAAATCTAAAATTTGTGAAGTAGGTGTGAATAAAGCTTCTGACTCTAATAAAATAGCCTGTAGACAACTTGAGAGGTCACCGGTCCAGAGATCATGTGTTGGAAGAAGGGTGATAGACTGGGAGAAAAATTATAGTCATGTGACCAGAGGACTTACTGGAATGGAAAAAGGTATATGAATGAAGAGCAAAAACTGACAGGAAATGTACAGTGTGACTCCACTTACATAAAAAAGTGAGTCAGTTAAGCATCTGCCTTTGGCTCAAGTCATGATCCCAGGGTCCTAGGATTGAGCCCCACATTGGGCTCCCTGCTCCACAGGAAGCCTGTTTCTCCCTCCCCTTCCCCTGCCCCACTGCTTGTGCTCTATTTCAAATAAATAAATAAATAAATAAATAAATAAATAAATAAATAAATAAATAAATAAATAAAATATTTTTTAAAAAAGTGAGTGTAAATTTTAAGTACATAGGAAGAAAGCATTAGGAGAAAAAACTGTTAAAAGAGGTGTACAGCCCAAGGAGGGGAGAGACTAAGAGAACAATGGGAACTTTCATATTCTACTCTCTATATGCCCATCTTTTTTATTTCAAATTGTGGTCACACACACATAACACAAACAAAACTTACCATCTTAACTATCTTTAAAAAAAAAAAAAAAGGAAATAGCTTACTGAATACACTGCAGGGAAGCGGTGGGCAGGACAACAAAACAGAGACTGTTCCTATCTTAACTGTCTTTCAGTGCTGAGTTCTGTGGTGTTAAGTATATTCACATTGTTGTGCAACCCATCTCCAGAACTCTATCATCTGGAAAAGCTGAAGCTCTATACCAATTAAACAAGAACTTCCCATTTTCTTCTTCTCAAACCCCCAGTACTATTCTACTTCCTGTCTCTATGAATTTGACTATTCTCGGTATCTCATATGAGTGGTGCCCTTACATTATTTGACCTTTTGTATCTGGCTTATTTCACTTAGTATAACATCTTCAAGGTTCGTTCATGTAGTAGCATTTATCAGAACTTCATTTCTTGGGGCGCCTGGGTGGTTCGGTCAGTTAAGTGTCTGTCTTCAGCTCAGGTCCTGATCTTGGGGTCCTGGGATCCAGCCCTACATCATGCTCCCTGTTCAGTGGGGAGTCTGCTCCTCCCTCTCCCTCTGCCCCTCCCCCTGCTTGTGCTCTCTTTTTAATAAGTAAAATAAAATCTTCCTTAAAAAGTTCATTTCTTTTGAAGATTGAATACTATTCCATGGTTTCTGTCACATTTTGTTCATTCATTCATTTTTTTTAAAAAAGATTTATTTATTTATTCATGAGAGACACAGAGAGAGGCAGAGACACAGGCAGAGGGAGAAGCAGGCTTCATGCAGGGAGCCCGATGTGGGACTTGATCCTGGGACTCCAGGATCACGCCCTGAGCCAAAGATAAATGCTCAACCACTGAGCCACCCAGGTGTTCCTTTTCATTCATTCATTGATGGACAGTTCGGTTACTTCCACCTTTTGGATATTGTGAATAACCCTGCTATGAACATGGATGTGCAATTATTTCCTTAAGACCATCCTTTTTATTTTTTTAAGTATTTACTTAAGTAATATCTACACTCAACACAGGGTTCAAATTCATGACCCTGAGATCAAGAGTTTGCTTGCTCTTCTGAGCCAGCCAGATGCCCCTAAGACGCTGCTTTCAATTCTTTTAGGTATATACCTAGAAGCTCTGGATTGCTTGTCTTGTTTTAATCTTTCATGATAAGAATGTGCTCATGTATTATTTGTATAATTTAAAATATACAGAGGAATAAGAAAGAAGTAACTATTAGAAACTGGCTTATGGGCATATAAAATTACAGATGTAGAGCAGTACCTGAATGTGGCCATAAGGAGAAATTATGTAAATCCAACAAATGACATCTTAGGCTTCCTCAAATTTCCTCAGTGACAAAAGAACACCTACAGACCCAACTAGCCCTGTTCCTTAAGCTATGGGCAAAGTTGGAGAATCAAATTGGATTTCCCAAATATCTTTTCCAGTTTTCTGCCCCTATACTTTTATTGCTACAATTCTCTCCATTGATATCCTTTTCACCTGCCAACTTGATCCACATATCAAATAAATTTTACCTGTATATCACATGTTCTCTGCCTTCTGAAGCCTCTTTGAACATCCCCAACTACTTGACTCTTGCTACATCTGAAGCCCCCGGAACTTCATGCCTCTCTTAGGGCTCTTTTCTTCACAATATGAAGACTGACTGAGGCTCATACCTATCTAAATGGTTATGGAACCTCATCTTTAGATTTGAATTTAACATTAGCAAGCATAGGCCAAACACTCTATCAGCCAGAATTTAGGTTAGAATCCACAGTCAACATTTATTAACAAATACTTATTGAGTGTTTGCTATGAGTTTGGCACTATTATGAGAGCTGGGGACAGAGGGATGGACATGGTCCCTGCCCTCATGGAGTTTATGTGTATTTTCCTCCACAGGCCTTCCTCATTTGGAAAAATCAGGAATTCATTTTTCAACTCAGTATGAGGTGCCTATGGGCAGCAATTGGAGATCACCACACATATACACATACACACATTTTAAATTCAACAAATATTTATTGGGTACCTAATATATGCCAAGTTGTGTGTTCACCACTGGAAATTTAACAGTGAACAAGACATCAATGTTTTTTCTTTCTTTTCTTTTTTCTTTCTTTTTTAAAGATTTTATTCACTTATTCATGAGAGACACAGAGAGAGAGGCAGAGACACAGGCAGAGGGAGAAGCAGGCTCCATTCCATGCAGGGAGCCTGACTCAGGACTCGATACTGGGTCTCTAGGATCACAGCACAGGCTGAAGGTGGTGCTAAACTGCTGAGCCACCTGGACTGCCCTCTTTTCTTTAAAAAAAAAAAAATTTTTTTTTAGTATTTATTTGAGAGAGGAAAAGCAGGGGGAGCCCAGAAGGAGACGGAGAAGCAGGCTCCCTGCTCAGCAGAGAACCTGCCATGGGGCTCCATCCCAGGACCCCGGGATCATGACCTGAGCCAAAGGTCAACTCAACCAACTGAGCCACCCAGGCGCCCCTTTTTCCTTCTTTTTCTTTTTCATGACAGCTTATTGTGATATAAGTTGTATACTATACAGTTCACCGATTTAAAGTGTACAATTCAGGGCACCTGGGTGGCTCAGTGTTGAGCAACTGCCTTTAGCTCAGGGCATGATCCTGGGGTCCTGGAATCCAGTATTGGATCGGGGTCCCCACAGGGAGCCTGCTTCTCCCTCTGCCTATGTCTATGCCTCTGTGTCTCTCACGAATAAATAAAATCTTAAAAAAAATAAAGTGTACAATTCAGTGCTTTTTAGTATATTCACAAAGTAGTACAATTATCACCTCAATTTTAGAACATTATTTTCAACACCCCTTAAAAGAAACCCCTATAATCAGTAGCAGTCACTCTCCATTTCTCCCAACCCTTCCAGGCCTAGGCAACCACTTCATTCTATCTCTATCAATTTGCCTATCCTGGACATTTTATATAAATGGAATCATACATTATGTGATCTTTTATGACTGACTTTTTTTCACTAAGCTTAATGTTACCAAGGTTCAATCTATGTTATGCATTTCTCTTAATTTTAATTGACAAATCATATACCATTGTACAGCCATACTGCATTTTGCTTATCCTTTCATCAGTTAATGCACAGTCGGGTTATTTGTCCATTTCGGCTTTTATGGAAAACACTGACACAAACATTCACCTACAAGTTTTTGTGTGGCCATAAAGCTTTCAATTCTTTTGGACATATACCTAGCCCTGAGAATTGCTGGTTAATATGGAGAATTGCTGGTTAATATGGTTAATATAATAGCTCTATGTTTAACCTTTTGAGGAACTACCAGTCCACTTTCCAAAATGGCTGTCCCATTTCACATTCCCACCAGAAGCCTAGAGGCTTCTATCCTCCCCCAAACTTATTATCTTTTTCATTATAGCCATCCTCCAAAATATTTTTTTTTTATTTTGAGATCATTTTCTTTTCTTTCTTAAAGATTTTATGTATTTATTCTTGAGAGACACAGAGGCGAGACACAGGCAATGGGAGAAGCAGGCTCCCTGCGGGGAGCCTGATGCTGGGCTCAATCCCAGGACCTCGGGATCACGACCTGAGCCAAAGGCAGACGCTCAACCACTGAGCCACCCAGGTGCCCTTTGAGTTCATTTTCCATGTAAAGAATTGCAAAGTTGGGCACAAAGTTTTGGTAGATCCTTCCCCCCAAATGTGAGATGCTTCCTATTTCGAAGAAGATGGAAATAATAGTAAGAGATCACATCTGGTCCTTCTTGTCCTAGGTGCATATGAGCAGCTTTAGTAAGTCAAGGCAAAGGCTGTTTGCAACAGAGTCAGGGGCAGCGAGAAGAGGGTCGCATCCAGGCGCCCAAGGTAACAAAAGCAGGAGGCAGATGCCCTTAGCGAGGTCACGCTCGGTGCCCCAGGGACTTCCTGACACCCCGCACCCCTGGTGGTCTCATCACACCCTAGCAGCCTTTGGTTTGTTCTCTCCTCCACCCAGAGCCCCTGAAAGTCCGGGGAAGCTCGGGTAGTGCTTCGAACGGCTCTCTTATCCCCCACCTTTACCCCTAAAGCCCTTAACGAAACCACCTGAGCGCCACTTCCCGGAGCGCGGGACACCAGCCCCAGCCCGGGAAGCCAAGCCAGGCCACACACCCAACGCCACACCCCGACCGCGGACCTGCTGCAGCCGCCGGGGACGCCTGACACTGGTTTCCGATTGGTCGGCCGCGCACGAGGGCCCGCCTCCCGGAGGTGGCAGGGCGGCCTCCGGGAGAAGCCGGGTCACCGCCTCCGCCGGGGGCCGAGGGCCGGGCCGGGACCCGGACCCGGGGCTCCGGCAGGTTCTCGGCAGGCGAGGCCCGGCGTGGGAGTACCCTCCCCCAGCGAGACGAGTCCGGGAGACCTGATTAGGAGAGTCGCGAGTCCCTTTGTCGGCCCTCCGCAGCGACGCAGGGGACGGGGTGGGGGCGGGGCGGGAGCGCCGGTTCCCGCCCCGGAAGCGGAAGTGCGGGCGAGGCGGGGTCCTGTCCAGTGCGAGCCCGGCCGGTCCGCCAGCCGTTCCGCCCGCCGGTCCTTTCGCGCCTCTCCGCTGCCCGTGTCCTCCTTCACCGGCCGCGCCATGCTGTCTCTAGATTTTTTGGACGATGTGCGGCGAATGAACAAGCGGCAGGTGAGGTTGGCCGCGCCCTGCCTCCCGGGGCCCCCGGGCACCCTTTGACGTCGCGGCGGCGGGGCCCGGCGGACCTGCGGCCGCCTGGGCGAGGGCTTGACGCCCGCGTTGTTCCCCGGCTTTGTGGAGCGTGTGGCCCGAGATCTCTTTGTCCGCCCCCTCCGTGCGGCCCCTGGCTGCGTCCGGGCCTGCCAGGGCCGCTGCGGAAAGCCGCCTCTTCACCTTCCAGTCCTCCTCACGAGGCAGGAGGGCAAATGGAAACCGCAGGGCGCTTTCTCAGCGGGACTTGGGGTTGCTTAGCCTTTGAGACTCGGGGTGGCGGCAGACTCGCGTGTTCTGCCATCGCGGCGACCTCAGACCGATTCCGGCGACTCGGTTTAGCAGATTAGTGCTACCCTGGCTTCTGGGATGCTCGGGAAGGCGAGTGTAGGCCCCATGGAAGCTGCTGTGCCGCTCCCAGCCCACAGCAACCCTTTGAGTGCAGCTGGGCCCCCGCAGGCCGCAGTGCCTTTCCCGGGACCACCTCCGAGTTCAGACTTGGAACAGTAGTCATACTTCCCCCCGAGTCCGCTTAGCGGGAAGGTGGCAGTCCTCGGAGTCCTCGGATTTCCTGCCCAGTGTTAGTGGCACAGGGATCTTGAAATTCCGATCCTGGGATTTGGTCCTTAAACCTTACTCCATCGTGAACTTGTAGACCACATGCCAGATGGTACTGGAACACTGTTGTAATTATTCGGTCATTAGAAAAGGTAGCTCCTCCGCATGAAGTGGGTGTGTGGAGAGCCTAGTGTTGCTTGCCTCCTTGGGCCTGTTTATAGTATTTCACCGTTAATGATTTAACATGTCACTATTGAAGATGTTTCTCTTGGCCTTGTATTTTACAGTATTTACAATTACCGTGCAGGGAGGTGGATGTGCACTTTTCCTTCAGACTTGGCCTAGCTCAATGTCACCTCTTAGACGCG
Source organism: Canis lupus baileyi (assembly GCF_048164855.1). NCBI lineage: Eukaryota > Metazoa > Chordata > Mammalia > Carnivora > Canidae > Canis > Canis lupus. The sequence continues at coordinate 55,448,231 of NC_132839.1, read as the reverse complement.
TTTCGTAATTCTTCAGTCATAACTGATCATTCTTTTCAAATGGCACGAAACGTTTGTGTCTTTATGGTTACACTTCAGATTCTTACTTGTTGTATGATGTTGTCTTCTTCATATCTGAATTTCTGGGTGCTACAGACATTTCTCTGAAGAAATACTTATTTTGGGCGTACTATTCATTGTAACTTATGTTAGGTACAGTGAGAGAAATGCAGAGATAAATGAGACAGACTCGGCCTCAGCATAAGTGTAGAAAACGACTAAGACAAATAATAACTACTTTGAGCTCTTGTGTGTGTGAATTATTTTAAATACCTATGAGGTAGGTAATGTTACTCCCATGATACAGGTGAAGAAAATGAGCAACCTTCCAGAGGTTGCTAGGAACGGACGGGAGGAATTAGGTAGCATGGCCATGGGATGAGGGAAAGTTATGAAATGAGATTTTACCTGTACATGACATCTGGGGAAAAGAATTGGCAGTGACTGTAGATACTGAGGGCTGATCAGAGGAAAGAAGGAAACTAGAAGTTTGGTTCTGCTCTTCTAAAACTGCTGTTATGGGGGATCCCTGGGTGGCGCAGTGGTTTAGCACCTGCCTTTGGCCCAGGGCGCGATCCTGGAGACCCGGGATCGAATCTCACATTGGGCTCCCGGTGCATGGAGCCCGCTTCTCCCTCTGCCTATGTCTCTGCCTCTCTCTCTCTCTCTCTCTCTCTCTCTCTGTGACTATCATAAATGAATAAAAATTTAAAAAATAAATAAATAAAACTGCTGTTATTTGCATAACTTTGCCATTTATGCTGAAATAACATCAAATGTCTGATTAAGTTGTTTGAGTTGTAATTCTTTTTTCTTATCAAGTTGAAGGGGAATACTTGAGTACAATGAGCTTCATCCATTTAAAGTGTACCATCTAATAAGTTTCCATAGTTCTATGCACCCATCTCAAGATAGCAGCACATTTTGGGGCACGTGAGTGGCTCAGTAGGTTAAATGTCTGCCTTTGACTCAGGTCATGATCTCAGAGTCCTGGGATCCAGCCCTGCATCAGGCTCCCTGCTCAGTGGGGAGTCTGCTTCTCCCTCTACCCCTAACCCCCACTCATGTACACATATGGGCGTTCTCTCTCTCTCTCTCTCTCTCTAATAATTAATTTTTTTTAAGGTAACAACATTTCTATCACCTACAAGAGCCCTTGTGCTCCTTTGTAGCTCATCTCTTCTCTGACACCTGGCAACCACTGATTTACTTTTTGTCAGTATAGACGGACTTGCATTCTATATACATGGAATCACAGAGCTTGTATTCTATGGAGCTTTGAGTTTCAGTTGATTTTTTAACACCAAACTCAAGACTTTTGTTGATTATATGTAATGCAATTTCTTTGGTCAGCCTCATGGTTTCCAAAAATAAAGTGTTTAACTACCTTTACTGAATTCTATGCATTGTTGCCAGATTAAAGTCCTCTTTCCTGCCTTCAAACCTTCAGTAGCTCCTTATTACATTAGAGGTAATGGTCCATACCTTTAGAATGGCATTTGTAGTAAGTCCCAGTCATTTTACAGTCTGCCATTTCTCACTATTTCAGTCTTGTCTCAGTTTACTTTAACTATCTCATGTCACTGTCTCTGTGAGCATTGTTCTATTCAAAGATCATGTGCTTAACTGTCTTTAGAACTCCCCTTGTATTCTTTCTGAGTCTTTGTGGACTATCCTAGGATATTAGGTGATCTCTACAGTCCTTTTAGCCCTTATACTATTTTATTTGTCTTTTCCCCTTTGGAGTATGGCTCCTTTACTGGAATATCCGATTCACTGTTTTCCTGAGGCTTTTTTAACCCCAAAAGCCCTGATTGATCTAGTTTGCCTATTTCTGTGGTACAAATACACCCAACATGGCTGATTTCACACTACTAACATGACATCATGGAATATAGCATTAGGAAGAGAGGTGGTAATGTGCAACTTTAATTTCCACCTTATAGATAAAATAGAAAAAAATCCTTGAGCATAGATGATGATAAATTGTAGTAAAATAGGAACTGATGAGTTTAGGTTATTTATTACCTTTGTTTTAAATGTAATTGTACTAATTTTTAATAACATTGTTTAACAACCAGCTTGCAAAACTCCTGAAAATTTAGCAAATTGACTCTAGCACACCACTAGTTATAGGTTAGTTTCTGTTTGTTTTGTTTTGTTTTTAAAGTTTTATTTTTAAGTAATCTCTACTCTCGATGTGGAGCTCTAACTTAAAACCCCAAGATCAAGAGTCACATGCTCTCCTGACTGAGCCAGCCAGGCACTCCCAGTTATAGGTTAGTTTTTTGATGCCCATTGTAGTGACCCGTGTGTTCAGAAAAGCCTGTATTTAGAGTTATCTTTCATTTTAAAAAATGTTTGGGTGCATGGGTGGCTCAGTCAGTTAAGCATCTGCCTTTGGCTCAGATCATGATCTCAGGGTCCTGCTCTGCAGGGAGCCTGCTTCTCCTTCTGCCTGCTGCTCCCCCTGCTTGTGTGTGTATCTCTGTCAAATAAATAAGTAAAATCTCTTAAAGAATAAGGTTCGATTTGTAAAAGCTAAAATTGTAGTACTGAGTTCTTAAGCTTTTCAGAATCAGTTTACAAATCTTATCCTATGTAAAGGCTAGGAAATTAAAAAAACATCGCTTTTAAGGGCCTTTGAATATTTGGGCTAATTTACAAACAAATGGGTATGTACAGCACAGAGGACAGATATGTCCAGATTTTTGAAAACTAATATTCTTGTTTAGGACCTGGAAAATGTTACAGACAGGATGTCTGCATTCAGTAATTAATTGCCAAGTTTCAGTGTAGAAATACTAACATCAGTCTCCAATATATAAACAAGGAAATCACAAGTAAAATTTTATTATAAACTACACCTTAACCTCCATGAGCATATTCTCAAGCATCCAGAAATCATTCTTTGTTCTGTGTAAGTTTGAGCAAACTCTAGAATACAGCACCATAATAAGGATTAAGGCATTTATCTGCAGTAGTTCCTAAATACTTCATATTTCTTAGTTTTGGGGGGGGTTCTTTTTCAAAATATTCTCTCCATGAACATGTATGATTATTCATTCCCATGGCCAAATGGCACAAGCCTACAACAATAAAGATGAGCTCTACTTATACAGAAATTGTTGTAGAGTTGTCTTTTCTGACTTCAAGAGAACGAGTTGTCTTTTCTGACTTCAAGGAACGAGATGAGGTGTGGTATCTAAGTATACGTTGTACACAGAGACAGCTTTATCTGAAAAACATAGTTTATCGGTCAGAGTTTAGCAGAACCACTATGAATATTGTAGAATTAAGGATTTATTGTAGGAATTGGATCTTATACAATTGTGAGAGAAGCTGGAGAACAGCCTAAAACTGAGAGATGGAGGATCAGAGAAATGTCATTAACCAGCTCTTCTGAAGCACTGTTATGGGTGAGCAGATCCAAGCTTGCCATGGCATCTGGGGCTGGATTCTGTGTCTGGTTGGTGGAGTGGGACCACACCAAAGGAGAGTAGATGAAGTCTGTGGATGGCTGTTGCTACTACTAGGTTCTGTTACTCAGCCAGAAGAGCTAGGTATGGGCAGGAGAAAGCAAGGGCACACCGGGTTATAGCCAGACCCTTCATGGCTATTGCTCACCACCTCTAATCACAGTGACCTTCAACATAGTAGCAGCTGCTTCCCTTTCACCTTCCAGGTCTTGGGCACATTTCCTTTTTTGGCCAACTTTAACCCAGAACCCTACAGAGAGGGGGACTTGGGGACACTTAGTTCTAGCTTAGCCAAGTTGGCAAAGTACAAAACTGATGTAGTCTACCCTTTGTCAACTCGGCAACTATACACGCTTCCTCTAATTTTTCAAACCAAATTAAAGGCAAAATTATGCTTTTGTCTAATATATAGCTATCCTTTGTTTCTGTAATTGGTCATGTGTTAGAGCTGTATTCTTTCTTCCATTAACCATTCCATATTTCTTCTGCTTTCAGCAAGAACCTAAGTTGATCATAGTTTCTTGCCTGGTGGAGCGACCCAGACCTTCATTACTAAAGGGTTAATGTCCAGAGTAGTCCTGCCTGAATTGGATTGTTTCATTTTTCACTAACTTCTATCACAGGGTATGAGAGCACTGAGAGGCCTCAGAGAATTCTCTGTAGTCCAGTTATACTCATTTCCCTCATTATGTTAGAAATAACCCTGTTTTTTTCTGAAATCAGTCACCTTTGCCAATAAATAACCCCCTATTAAAGAATAGGGTTAATTTTTGGTTCACCGGAGCCCATAGTAGTCTTAACTTCAGTTTAATGGAACCATTGTGTCCCCCTGGTGGAAGGATATCTCCTTTGGGAATGAAAACTTCTAAGCCAGCAGCATCGATCCAAAGTTGTTAGAATAGAAAGCAGAAATTTCACTAGCAGATTATTAGGGGTAATAGTGAGAGGGGTGACTGCCATTCTCACCCTTTAATTCCAGACTGGTGAATCCTACCTATACAAGAAATAATCCCATATATTCATTGCTGATTCAGAGCATATACTACATACTGGAAGGCATTAAATATTATTATCCCCACCCCAAAAGTAATTTTTTTAAAGATTTTATTTATTTATTCATGAGAGACACACACAAACAGAGAGAGAGAGAGGCAGAGACATAGGCAGAGGGAGAAGCAGGTTCCACGCAGGGAGCCCAATGTGGAACCCAATCCTGGGACTCCAGGATCATGCCCTGGGTCAAAGGCAGGTGCTCAACCGCTGAGCCACCCAAGTGTCCCTCCACCCCCAAAAGTATTACTGGTGCCTAACTGATGCTATAACTATCCTCAAAAGGCCGTCCGTATCACTCAGAAGATGGAAGCCATACCAGTAATTGAAGAGGGAAAAGTTTAATATAAATAAACTGTTAACTAGGGGCACGTGGGAGGCTCAGTGGTTGAGCGTCTTCCTTTGGGTCAAGTCCTGATCCCCAGGCCCTGGGATTGAGTCCCATATTGGGCTCCTTGTAGGGAGCCTGCTTCTCCCTTTGCCTATGTTTCTGCTTCTCTATGTGTCTCTCATGAATAGATAAATAAAATCTTAAAAAAAAAAAAAAAAAACCTGTTAACTAGCAAAAGATGCTTAACTACTAAAAATGGGTAAAAGAGCACTCATAAGGGGTTCAGAAATAGCATATGCAGAAAACTGCTACTACCCTCTAGGATGAGAGTAAACAAGGAAAGATAATAGAAAATACCTTTTTCCAACCCCCTTCCCAAGCCTGAAATTCAGACCTCTTTGGAGAGAGTATGGTTCCAGGAATACGTAATCTGCCATAGCAGTGACTTTTGCATGGCAGTGTGCTGGAGCTGGAGCTGGTCCATAGCAATGGCCTGTTGGGAGCTGAGAAACTTGCCAGAGATCATGTGGGCAGGAGCCAGGCTGTGATGGTCACTGAAGTGAGCACTACCAGACCCTCACACTGATCCATTTGCTACTGTGTGAAATAAAAACATGGAACTGGGAAGAGAAGCCCCTTCATCACTTTGTAGTGGCCCTCCCATGCCTTTTATTAATAAAACTTAATATCATTGAGGTGGCTGGAAAAGGAGAATTTGTTTGGGTAACACAAGGATGGATTTGGAGCTCAGAGACAGTAGATTGGTAACTAGCCTGCTGTTCCGCTATTCTTTCCGGCCCGCCGCTTCAAGATAATGGGAGACATAGTAAGACCAGTTGGTTCATGATCCAAATACCCATTGCTAAGCTTTAATTATCCATAAAAAAAGTTCCCTGATCACAGCCAATGTTGTATGGAATACCATGATGAGAAAATAAGGCATTCTGTAAGTTCATGGATGGTGGTTTTGACAGAAATATCAAGGACAAGGAAGACAGATCCATATCTGGAATATATTCTAGTAGGGAGAAATTACTGCTCCTCTCACGATGGAAATGAACCAGTATCAGGAATGGTTTCATTGTCGATTTTTTTATAGTTGGCAGGCTAGGTACTCATCTTTGGCTAGAACCGAATTGATGAGTAAAAATCTATGTTGCTAACCTTCAGCTTGGCTGCTACAGCTACTGAGATCATGAGTCCATTGGGCAAGACAAGGGTAGCTAGGGAAAGAGGCCGATATCCAAAGAATAGGAAATTTTATCTAAGTATCAAGATACTCCTCTGCTGGGGTAATTCTTTGGTGAACGTTTATATGGAACACAGATATCTTTACGTTCTAAATACCTACTTGGAAAGCTCATTCAGCATACCTCTTCCCCAAGCCTCTGGTCTACAGCTTTCCAATTATGTCCCTTCCAAGTCCTTGGCTGTCCAGCCAAACTGCTAATCATTCTTGAATCAGTGTAAATCCATACCTGTGGCCATCTCGCCTTCCAGGCAAAGTGAATGACTGTTACATCACTCAAAGTTCTGACCATTTTGGGGAGTTCCCTTATCAAAGTCTCTCAAGATCAACCCTGAATGGGAATGTGGTGCTTTGCTGTCCATTTGCAGTTGGTGCTAGATGGTTCATGTAGAACCACCTAAAAATGGGGATCCCTGGGTGGCTCAGCAGTTTGGCGCGTGCCTTCAGCCCAGGGCATGATCCTGGAGTCCTGGGATCGAGTCCCACGTTGGGCTCCTTGCATGAAGTCTGCTTCTCCCTCTGCCTATGTCTCTGCCTCTCTCTCTCTCTCTCTCCTCTCTCCTCTCTCTCTCTCTCTGTGTCTCTCATGAACAAATGAATAAAATCTTAAAAAAAAAAAACAAAACACCTAAAAACAAGGCCCAAAGTCTTCCTTAATCAGTTGGTCAAAGGGATCTCCCCATGAGGCAATAGGTGTAAGATGAAGGAGATGAAGCAATATGTGAGCAGGAGCCAATAATTTCATGAGTGTCTGAGTCACTTGCTCATACATTTTACTTGTGTCTTAGGACCTGCTCAAGCCCAGTCTTGTATAGACCGTTCCCACTTGAGGGTGGAGTACTATGTGAATGCCCAACTTTATGATTTGGTGTACCTGGTAACATCCATTTCAAGCCAAGGAGTTCAGGTCACGTGGTAATTTGGTGACCCATGGTCAAGTGTTTGGTCTCTACGAGAACTCAGTAACAAGCTAGAAACTATTAACTCAATAGTTCTTCAGAGCATAGCATAACTTTGCCCCTAATCCAAAGATCTGTGCTGTCTATTCACCTATGGATAATGGCCAGAGGCTCCCTATCTGTCAAAAATGCTTCAGTCACCATGGGATCTTCTGGGTCAGATGGCCCAAGTGCTAGAACAGCTTTCATGGCAGCTTGGACCTGTTGTGGAGCTCTCCTCAAAACTGGCTCAAAATGGGTTTGCTAGATAAAAGGTTGGAGTAGCTCACCCAAATGAGGTATATGTTGCCTCCCAAATCCAAAGAGGCCCACAAGGCTTTAAGTTTCATAGTGGTAGCAGGAACCAGATGCAACAACTTATCCTTCATCTTAGAAGGGTTATATTAGTAGGACTGTTGGACCCCAAGAATTTTCATTGGGAGGGGAGTTTTTGTGGGATTTCTTTCCCCCACACTCTGGCCACATATGTATTTTACCAAGGAGTCTAAGTTATGAGGTTCAACTACCAAGTCCAGTCAGCAAGATATCATCAATATAACAAACAAGTTTACTCTGGAATGGAGGGCCATCAAGGTCCCCATAGACCAGATTATGAAAGAAAGCTCTGGATTTGATATAGCTCTCAAGTAGGCCCTATTACCAGAATCAAACCTGTGGTCTCATTCCTTTTGCTGCAGGGGTCCTCAGAGATAGGAACTTGTCAGAAAAACATGGAATGAGTCTTTTTAAGTTGGTGTTGCTAGAAGCTGATGATTGCCTCACTAAGACTTATTATTAGTCTCATTTTCATCATTGAGTTATTAAGAATGTATACTGGAGTGCCTGGGTGTCTCAGCCATTTGAGCATCCAGACTCTTGATCTCAGCTCAGGTCTTGATCTCAGGGTCATGAATTTGTGCCCCACATTGGCCTCCATACTGGGCATGGAGCCTACTTAAAAAAAAAAAAAAAGATTATGTCCTTTTAGTTCTGATTAAACTACAGGTAGTAGCTTTGTTAGGGAACTGTGATATATTGCATTATATGTTAGATTATGTTTATGGTTACGAACTGGGACTATCACTTGTAGCAAGAAATAAGGTTGGAGAAGGTAGCAGGGGCCAAATCACAGAAGGCCTTGTATACTAAGGAGTTCAGACTTTATAAATAGTTGAAAAAAAATTTGGAGCAGACAATACAATAATTTCATTTTCACCTTATAAAAGTAATGTATAGGCAGATGAGTTACATGGATGCAAGTATAGAGGTAGAACTGTCAGATTATTTTAATAGTCCTGATGAGAAGAGACGTAACCTGATAAAGCAGTAGCCATAGTTAAAGCCCATGGGCTAAATGTGAGAAATGTTGGGGAGGTAAAATCCAGAGGCCTTCAGCAGATGATCGTACCAGTTACTGTGCTAGAGAGTGTGGAAAGAAGAAGAGATCCGAAGGAAAGGATTGAGTTCAGCTTTGAACCTGCTGAATTTAAGGTGTGTGTAACATTGGGGTAATTGTCAGTAAGTCACTGAATATATTTACCTAGGGGATATATGTGGTATGATATGAAAGTAGAGATTTGGGTGTCATCAGCATATATGTTGTAACTGAAGCCATGAAGAGAAAAGATTTCATGCAGGATGGGAAGAGAAAAGGACAAAGATGAGTGAGTTACAAGCAAGTTAATCTAGTGCCAAGTGCCTCAGAAAGACAAGGTGTAGTGGAAATAAGTTTGTGGGCTCACCCTTGCCCCCCTCCCTTTGTAATGACTAGTTTAAGTAGATATATTTACAGTGTTCAAAAATTTAAAAAGTGAAAGTGACTTTTTCCTATAGCTTTACCAGCATGGTATATTTTCAGACTTTAAGTTTCTGTCATCCTAGTAAGTGAAGAATGGTACCTCAGGATATTTTTACTTTTACTTACCTCCCCTTATTCGGAGTTTGGTTGAGCGTATTTTCATATGGTTTTAGAGTCATTTTTACTTCATTTTCCATGAACTAGCGGTTCATAATCCATTGCTTGTTTTCCTTAATGGATTATTTTCTTACTGATTTCTCAGTGTTGCTTGTAGGAAGGTTAGACTGTTTCTGCATATGGTAAATATTTTCTCAGAATTTGTCATCTTTTGACTTACAGTATGATTCACCATGCATGGTTGTGGGACTTTTTGGTGGTTGTTTGCTTTTTTATCTTGATAGTCACATTTACCTATATTTTCTTCTGGATTTCAGGTCAATTTAAAAGACTTCTTTCACTCAGGCCTTTCCTACTCTATTTGCTTCTATTTTGTGTGTGTGTGTGTGTGTGTGTGTGTCTTAAAAAAAAAAAAGCTTTATTGACATATAATTCATAAAATTCACCCATCTTAAGTGTGTAATTCATGTTTTTCAGTAAATTTATAGTAGAGTCGTGCAACCATCACTACAATCCAGTTTTAGAACATTTCCATCATCCCAGAAAGATCCTTTGTGTACTTTTACAGTTGATGCCTGTTCCCATTCCCAGCCCCGGGCATCTGCTAATCTGCTTTCTGTCTCTTAGGATTTGCCTTAGCTGTGTAGTTTTATATAAATGGAATCATACAAAATGTAGTCTTTTGCAGCTGGCTACTTTCATTTAGCATGATTTTTTAAATTGTAGTAAAATACACATAAAATTTATTGTTTTAACCAGTTTTGTTTTTTTTTTTAAGATTTTATTTATTTATGAGAGACATAGAGAGGCAGAGACAAAGGCAGAGACACAGGCAGAGGGAGGGGAGAAGCAGACTCCATGCAGGAAGCCCGATGCGGGACTCGATCCGGGTCTCCAGGATCACGCCCTGGGCTGAAGGCACGCTCCAAACCGCTGAGCCACACAGGGATCCCCTCTTAACCAGTTTTTAAGTGTAGAGTTCAGTAGTGTCAAGTACATTAACATTGTTGTACAACCCATCTCCAGGACTCTTCATCTTGCAAAATTAAAACTCTGCACCCATAAAAAACTACCCACTCTCCCGTCACCCTGCCCCCGGACAACCACCCTTCTGCTTTCCATGTCTATGAATTTGACTTCTATTGATTTTTTTTTCTCTATTGTTTATTGTTTTCTATTTTGCTGATTTATGCTCTAAAGTATATTTCCTTCCCTGGTTGCTTTATTTAGTTTGCTATTTTTCTAGTTTCTTAAAGTGGAATCTTGGGTTATTGATTTAAGATCTTTTCTAATATATGTATTTAAAGCTACACATTTCCCTTCAAGCAGTGCTTTAGCTACATTCTGTAAATTTTAAGATGTTGTGTTTTTGTTTACATTCAGTTCTCAACATATTTTATGATTTCCCTTGTGATTTCTTTTTCACCCACGGATTATCTAGAAAAATGTTGTTTAATTTCCAAATATCTGTGGATTTTCCTAAATTTCTTTTCAATGCTGATTTCTAATATAATTGCATTGTGGATGGAGAACATAGTTTATATGATTACAGTCTTAAAATTTGAGGCTCTTTTTTATTTGCCAAGGCCTTGATTTCTGGAGAATGTTTCATGTGTGTTTGAAAAGGATGTATATTCTGTTGTGTTGGGTGGAGTGTTCTCTAGATATTTGGTTGGTGGTATTCAAGTTTTCTATATCCTTGCTGATTTTCTGTGTCATTTTATCAACTTGAGAAAGGGATATTGAAGTCTCTAACTTCTTATCTTGGAATAAATCCTACTTGGTTATGCAGTATATATTGTTGGATCTGATTTGCTAAAATGTTGCACATAATTATTTTATCAATATCCATGATGTGTTCTGTAGTTTTAACATCTTTAGTCTGGTTTGATAATGCTGGCTTCATGGAATGAATTGGGAAGTATTCTCTCTTCTGTGATTTTCTGAAAAAGTTGATGTAAAATTGTTATGATTTTTTAAGTGCTTGGTAGAATTCACCAGTGAATGCCGTTTAAGCCTGAAGTTTTTCTTTATAGGAAAGTTTTTAAATCATAAATTCAATTTCTTTAATAGATATTAATCCATCCAAGGTATCTGATTCTTCAGTGAGCCTTGATAACTTGTCTTTCAAAGCATTGGAAATACATTAGCATAAAGGTATTCATAATACTTGCTTAATGTTCCTATTAATGTTTATATTGTTAACCAAAGGAATATATATTATTCTTGTGATGTTGGTCATCTCTCTCATTCCTTTCTGATACTAATAATTCATATCTTTTCTCTCTCTTTTTTCCCTGATTAGTCTGGCTAGTTGATCTTGAAGAGCCAACTTTTGGTTTGTTTTTCCTTACTATTTTCCTGTCTTGTTTCATTTATTTCTCCTCTTATTTTTAATATTTACTTTCAGTGAGTTACATTGGGTTTCATTTGCTTTTTCTAGTGTTTTAAGGTAGAAGTCTCATTTAGGAAATTTACAAATATTTGGAAATTAAACTGTTTCTCTTTTTTTGTAGGGAAATTAAACAATTTCTAAATAACCATGGGTCAAAGGAGAATCACAAGAGAAATTACAAAATATTTTGAATTGAGTGTAAACAAAAATGCAACATATGAGACTTTCCTATTTTTCTTAATATAGGCCTTTATTGTTATAAAATTCCTTCTGTTTAGCATTTTAGGTGCATCCCACAGATTTTGATGTATTTTCATTTTTGTTCAGGTAAAAATACTTTCTACTACTCTTGTGAGTTCTTCTTTTACCATAGATTATTTAGAAGTCTGTTGCTTGATTTCTAAACACTGGGATTTTTCAGATAGCTTTCCATTACTGATTTCTATTTTCATTCTATAGTGATTGGAGAAAACACTTGGCATAATTCAAATCCTTTTTATTTATTTATTTAAAAAGCTTTTGTTATTTATTTGAGGGAGAGAGTGCAAGTGAGAGAAGAGAGTAAGAGTGAAGGGGCAAAAGGAGAGGGAGAAGCAGACTCCCCGCTGAGCAGGGAGCCCTAGGCCCAGGGGTCCATCCCAGGACCCCAATCAGTGTGAGCCGAAGGCAGACACCAGACTGACTGAGCTACTCAGGTGCCCCTCCTTTTCTATTTATTAAGACTTGGTAAATGTTTTATATATACTTAAAAGGAATGTGTATCTACTGTTGTTGGGTAAATATCAATTAGGTCAAATTGGTTGGAAGTGATACTCAAATTTTCTCTATCCTTAATGATTTTCTGTCTTCTTGCTGTATCGATTACTGGTAGAGAGGTTTGGAAATTTCTAACTATAACTGTGGATTTGTCTGTTTCTCTTTACAGTTCTGTCAGTATTTGTTTCCTGTGGTTTTTTAAAAAAATTTTTTTTAATTTAAAAAAAGATTTTATTTATTCATTTATTTGAGAATGAGAAAGAGCGCGAGTGGAGGGAGGAACAGAGAGAGAGGGACAGGCAGACTCCAGGAGCTGAGTGGGGAGCCTGACACGGGACTCGATCCCACGACCCTGACCATGACCTTATCGGGAGGGAACTTAATGGACTCAGCCATCCAGGCACTCCTTTTTTTTAAAGACTTTATTTATTTATCTGAGAGAGAGCGCACACAAGCGCATGCAAGTAGGGGGAGAGGCAGAGGGAGAAGGAGAAGCAAACTCCCTGCTGAGCCGGGACCCCTATGCTGAACTGAATCCCAGGACCCTGGGATCATGACCTGAGCAGCAGAAGGCAGACTTGTAACCACCTGAGCCACCCAGATGCCCTGCTTCCTGTGTTTTGAAGTTATTAGTTGCATAAATTCTAGGGGGATGGTTGGGCAGAGAGAGTCCCAAGCAGGGCCACATGCAGGGCTCCATCTCACAGCCTGCACCCAAACCAAGAGTCAGATGCTTAATTGACTGCGCCACCCAGGCACCCCATCATGCGTTTTGTTTTGTTTTGTTTTGTTTTGTTTTGTTTTAACTTCGTAAGTATGGTATGGGGATTTGTGTGTGCTATTTTGGCTATCTTCAACCTATATGACTTCATGTATACTATGAGAGCATTATAGTTAATTTATTTGTTTCCCCTCCTCTGGCCTTTGTGCTGTTGTATATTTTACTTCTGTACATGTTGCCACAATACCTTATTGTTATTTTGCTTTTTTTCTTTTTTTAAGATTTATCTGTTTGAGAAAGAGTGCATGGGTGAGCTGGGGAGGGACAGAAGGAGAGGGAAAGAGAATCCCAAGAGAGGCTGAACCCTGAGACCACAACTTAAACCAAAACCAAGAGTTGGATGCCCAACCCACTGCACCACCCAGCGCTCCTATTTTTGCTTTAAATAGTCAATTATCGATAAAAAAATTTTTTTAAGGAAAAAGCATATTATTTACTGACATCTGCTGTTTCCAGTGCTCTTACTCCTTTGTGTAGATCTAGATTTTATTTGGTATTTTCTTTTTGCCTGGAGGACTTTTTTTTTTTTTTTTTTTGCCTGGAGGACTTTTTAAAAAGTTGTTTTGTAATGTAAGGCTGCTCATGATGAATTACTTTAATTTTTGTGTGTTGAAAAGGTTTTATTTTGCCTTCATTTTTGAAAGAAATTTCTCAGATATAGAATTTTATATTGATAGCTTTTCTTTTAGTTCTTTTAAGATGTTGTTTCAGTGTCTTCTGGCAAGTGTTGTTTTCTTTTTTTCTTTTTTTTTTTTTTTAAGATTTATTTATTTATTCAGAGGGGTCAGAGGGGGTAGGGAGAGACATAGGCAGAGGGAGAAGCAGACTCCATGCAGGGAGCCTGACATGGGACTTGTTCCCAGGTCTCCAGGATCACACCCCGGGCTGCAGGCGGTGCTAAACCACTGCACCACTGGGGCTGCCCAAGTGTTGTTTTCAAAGAGAAATCTGCTATAATCTTGGTTTCTCTTTACATAATGTCCTTTTTTTTTTTTTTCTTAATCTGACTGGTTTTACAGTTTTCTCTGTATCATTGATTTTAAGCAGTTTGATAATTATGTTGAATTTTGTTGTAGTTTTTTTCAAGTTTCTTTTGTTTGGGATTTGCTCTGGTTCTTGGATATATGAGCTTATAGTCTCAATCAAATTTGAAAAAAAAAATTAGCCATTATTTCTTAGTTTTTTCCTGTCTTCCCTTCTTCCTGATCAATCCAATTACATATATGTTAGATTACTTGACATTCCTCTTCTGCAATTTTCTGGAAGATTTGGCATAGAATTGTTATGATTCTGTTTTATTAAATGCTTGGTAAAATTCACCAGTGAATGCCCTTTTAGATTGGAGTTTTTCCTTGTTGGAAGGCTTTTATAGTTTTATTCTTTACTTTTAAAAGATTTTACTTATTTATTTGAGAGCGAGAGCGTGTGTGCATGTGCACTTTTTAAAAAGTTTTATTTGGGATCCCTGGGTGGCTCAGCGGTTTAAGCACCTGCCTTTGGCCTACGGTGCGATCCTGAAATCCTGGGGTCAAGTCCCACGTTGGGCTCCCGACATGGAGCCTGCTTCTCCTTCCTCCTGTATCTCTGCCTCTCTCTCTCTCTCTCTCTCTCTCTCTATGTCTATCATAAACAAACAAACAAATAAATAAATAAATCTTTAAAAAAATAAAAAGTTTTATTTACTTAAGTAATCTTTATACCCAACATGGAACTTGAACTCAATGACCCCAAAGATCAAGAAGCGCTCACTCTTGCAACTGAGTCAGGCAGGTGCCCGTGTGTCAAATTTTTAAAAGATTTAACAGATTTTTTTAAATGAAACTTGTCTTGATATTATTAGACTATTAAGGATTTTTCGTTTTGTTATTATCATTTAAGATCACTGGGACTGTCAGTGACTTTATTGGGCCATAATTACAGCAGATATTCTGAACATGCTTCAATTTTTCCAGCACTATCTGTTTTATTTCTAGCTGCTGTGAGGGTATCCATCTCTAATACCCAGCTTCTAATTGCTTCATCTTTTGTGAATTAAGAGCAGGAGAGTTGTGGTCATAGATTGATAAGCCTCTTAGTTTGAGGTCTTGAGATAAGAGGAGTTGAAAATTTAAGCCAAATGCAATTTTTAGCTCTGAGACACATTTTTGCTTCAATGATTACTTGTGTATTTTCTTGAGATTGCTGGAAGTATGATTTCTGTGAAAATACCCTAAGTGTTGAATTTCAAATATCTCTTGCAAGAATGGGAAATATGATGGTGTATTTGATAACTATAATAGATAAATGCATAGTGCATAACTTCCACATTATGGGTGTTAAATTTATCGGCTTTTATATTGCTGAATTTTATGTCCTGTTTTTTTTTTTAACTCTTGTTATATATTATTTACAGTATTATATATTACTTAATTGTTATGTGGATTATTCTAGTCACAGAATTTGTAGGGGAGGGTTCTACTTCCTAAAACTGCAAAAGTAAAATAGCACACACAAATCCCCATACCATACCTACGAAGAGGTTTTGTTTTGTTTTGTTTTTTAAGATTTTATTTGAGAGAGTGCATGAGCAGGGGACGGGCAGAGGCAGAGGAAGAAGCACACTTCCCACTGAGCAGGGAGCCTGACAAGGGGCTCGATCCCAGGACCCAAAGATGATGACGTGAGCCAAAAGCAGACACTCAACTGACTGTGCCACCCAGGCACCCTGCTTTTTATTGGCTTTAATAACATTCTTTTCTAGTTTCACCTTGAGCATTGAAGAGCATATTGTTCTAGTCACTTCTTAGAAAAAATAATAGGGCTATTCACTTCTGTATTTGTTATTCTACATATGTCACAATGTCTTAATAGTATGCTGTTGCCAAATGATATGAGGTTGGGTAGCTGCCACCTTGTTTCTGCTAATATCAGAAAGAGCCCTTTTTGTGATCATGTATATTCATAAGTATTCAGATGTAGTGGTAAAGAAAGCAGGAGCTCGGAAGGCAATGTGGGTTTTTTGTTGTTATTGTTGTTGTCTTTTGAGTAAAGACTACTGCTAGGAAAAAGAGCAGAGAAAAGAAAGGGAGAAGAATATGACATTTCTCAGACTTTTGCTCAGAGAAAATATTTGTTTCACCAAATAGTGTCCTTCTGTCTAGGTTTTGGCTCACAGACTGATTTAGGATTATGCAAGTAGGTGCCTTTTAAGGAACATACCGGTTATACACAGTGAGGGACTTTCAACCTCTTTCTCACTAGTAAGAATGATGAGGGTGATTTGGGTGATTAAGATAAATTTTACAATAATGACTTTGTAGTGAAAGGTAGTATTCCAGGTCTGAGGAAAAAGAGAAGGCTAATTATGGGTAGAATAGTGATCTTCTTGCAGGGACCTAACAAGTTGTCATTTTTGTCTTTCATTTTTCTTTCAAAGAAAGATATCCCACATCTGTTAGACAGTGCTACATCGATGCCCTTCTGAAAATGGAAATATTTTCATCAACAAAATAGAGTTGAACTGATTAACATGGGGCTAGTTTTAGATTTTATTTATTTTGGTGTGAACTTTTAAAGTTTTCCTGCAGAAATATTAACATGGTTGGTTATGGGATATTGCCATAGACCCTGCTAAGGATGTTATATAAATATGTAGTACTAAATAAATAAATAAAGTAAATAAATAAGTAGTACATCCAAGGTTACCTTTTCAAAATCTGGCTACTTTTGAAATATGAAACTTATGTGACCCCCCGGTAGGGGATCGTGGAGCTGTATTTTATATTTGGTGGTGTATGTGGAATCTCACAACCCTTCCCTCAGAGATTCGGGATTGGAGTGCAGATTCTACTGTTGTAACCAGTACCATAAGTGATTTTTCAGCATTGAAAGTTTGGAAAGTAGAGCCTGTAGCCGAATTCCTGACTGCTTATCCACTGGTTGACCAGAATTACTTCTTAGAAATTAGTTTTCCTACTTCTGGCCTCTCCCACTCCACTTCCTCAGTTCCTTTTTCTGAGGAAGAGGACCATTTTTTTTTTTTTTTTTTAATTTTTAAGAAAGCTACCATCTTGAAGAGGTAGAGTTTAGGAGAACTGAGTTCTAGTTAGTAGTTACTGTTCTGCATGCTAGTAGCTGTGCAGCTGTGAGCGCATCACTTAGCCTCTCTGTGCCTCCGTTTCCTCACCTGTAAACGGGAGGAAGGGTCCCCAGATGGGAACGTCAAACTACGTATCAGATTATACCTGTATGCTCATAATACTCCATTACTCAAAGAGTAGCAAATACTTGTGTCTGTTAGAAAATATTCATATTTCCATCCTTTGAGGATGACATTAATTATATTGATAGAGTATGTCATACTTCACTGGAGGCCAAAAAAATAATGTTCTAGCCATTAACATGGACTTAAGAAAATAAAATAAACCTAAACAACTTACTTTTGAATAGATGATACTTAGTAAAAACTTAAAAAATGTGAAGTGTATATACTGGAAAGTATTTTCATCCTGCCTAACTTCCAGTTCCTCTTCCAGAGCAGCCACTGTCCCTAGTTTCTTGTGTATCCTTCCAGAGCTAAAAGTCTTACCGTAATAGGTAGTTAATAGGTAATGTTCCAAATTTATAAAAATTGGAGGAACAATTAGTTTTGAGAAGCATGAGGGTAAATAGCACAAGAAATAGCTATGAGACAAAAATGATTGAAGTGGCCTACCATGACCAGGATAATTGCTTGTTTTTAAATTATATATATATGTATTTTGAGATTTTTGTATATACATTCATGAGAGACAGAGAGAGGCAGAGACATAGGCAGGGAGAAGCAGGCTTCTCTCAGGGAGCCTGATGTGGGACTCAATCCCAGGACCCTGGTATCACAACCTGGGACAAAGGCAGATGCTCAACCACTGAGTCACATAGGTGCCCCATTACCCAGGTGCCCCATTAAATTATATTTCAATAGAAATAAAAATTAATTTTAAAAGCAGAAAATATAGATAAAATGACACAAAATTGGCTAATATTATAGCTCTAGATGTAACCACTTACATATTTAGTTTATGTATACCTTTGTTTCAAGAAAAATCAAAAGACCTTGGGGTGCCTGAGTGACTCAGTCAGTTAAGCATCTGCCTTCGGCCCATGTCGTGATCCCAGAGTCCTGGGATCAAGTTCCTCATTAGGCTCCTCATTAGGCTCCCTGCTTAGCAGGGAGCCTGCTTCTCCCTCTCCCACTCCCCTTGCTTCCCTGCTTGTACTCCTTCTCTCTCTCTCTCTCTCTCTTAATAAGTAAGTTAATTAATTAATTAATTAATTAAATTAAATTAAATTAAATCTTTTTTTTTATTTTTTAAATTGAAAGACCTAACCTCCCCCCACCTCAAAGGGAGCAGTTATGTGAGGTGTTGGATGTCTCTCTCTCTCTCTTTTTTTTTTTTTTTTGGTGTTGGATGTCTTAATGAATTCTGTGGGGGAACCCTTTTACAGGGTATACATATATTAAATCCTCATGACATACATTTTTTTTTAAAGATCCACTTATTTGAGACAGAGAGAGGGGCTAGGGAAGGGGCAAAGGGAAAGGAAGAGAGGGAATCCCAAGCAGGCTCCAGGCCCAGGGCAGAGGCTGGCTTGGAGCTCAGTCACACAACCCTGAGATCGTGACGTGAACCAAAATCAAGAGGCAGATGCTTAACCAACTGAGCCATCCAGATGCTGCCTCATGTTGTACACTTTAAATATCTTACACTTTGGGGGCACCTGGCTGGTTTAGTTGGTAGAGCATGTGACTCTTGATCAGAGGATTTTGAATTCAGGCTGCACATTGGGCATGGATCCTACTTAAAAATATATATTACTTTTTTTTTCTAAAAATTTTATTTATTTATTTGAAAGAGCTAGAGAGTAAGAGAGAGCACAAGCCATGGGGAGGGGCAGAGGGAGAGGGAGAAGCAGACTTTCCGCTAAGTAGGTAGCCCAACACAGGGCTCGATTCCAGGACCCTGGGACCATGACCTGAGCTGTAGGCAGATGTTTAACCAACTGAGCCACCTAGGTGCCTCAAAAATCTGACATTTTTATTTGTCAGTTATACCTCAGCAAAGCTGAAAAAAAATTGAAAGAATAGTACATAAACACTTGTAAGCTACCATATAGATGTTAACATTTTGCCATACTCTATGTGTACTTATGCGTACATAGAATTTTTTTTTCTTGGGATCCCTGGGTGGCGCAGCGGTTTGGCCCCTGCCTTTGGCCCAGGGCGCGATCCTCGAGACCCGGGATCGAGTCCCACGTCGGGCTCCCGGTGCATGGAGCCTGCTTCTCCCTCTGCCTGTGTCTCTGCGCCTCTCTCTCTCTCTGTGACTATCATAAATAAATAAAAATTAAAAAAAAAAAATTTAAAGAATTTTTTTTTCTGAATCATTTGAAATGGGTTGCAGATAAGACAGTTTACCCCTAACTACTATTGGCTAACTACTAGTAGTGTGCAATATCCTGCATAACCATAATACTATTATCACACCTAAGAAAATTAACACTAATTTCCTAGTATCATTTCATATTTGAGTTTCCCCAATTGACCCCAAAACATCTTTTTTTTTTTTTTTTTTTAAAGTAATCTCTACGCCCAGTGTGGGGCTTGAACTCTAAACCCTGAGATCAAGAGTCGCATGCTCTACTGACTAAGCCGGGCAGGTACCCTTTAAAATGTCTTTTGTAATTGGGATTTTTTTTCTTATATGTATTTTTTTCTTTTGAGCCAAGATCCAGTTAATTATGCATTACATTTGGTTATGTCTATCTAGTCCTTTTTGATCTAGAATAGTCTTCCACCTTTATTTTCATGACATTGAAATTTTGAAGACTAGAACAGTTGTCTTGCAGAGTGTCCATATGCATGTATATTTTTTAAAATAACAAAAAGGAGTCAGTCATCCTCTTATCCAGCCTTGTTCAGCACAATTAGTTCACATTATTTCCCTCATTTGAAATGCCTTTCTGGTATCGTATCTGCTTATTGAAGTAGAATTCTACAATTTGTTGAGTAGTGGAAATTCAGTAAGACAGAAAAGGCTGGTCTTCAAGTCCTAATTATGTGACTGACAAGCTGTATGACTTTGGCAAAATTATTTCCTCTGTCTGAGAGTTAAATGCCATCAAATAGCCCATCATTATTAGATATTGTAGGAAAGTAAGTCTGGGAGGAGTATAGAAGCAGTGATTTGTATCAGGAATGTGATTGAACTTCAGGTGAATTATGGTGAAGCGTAAATGAAATAACAACTACAAAAAGTTTTGAATATAAGCTATTATGTAAGGGTAACACACTGAGTGACCAAACAGGAGGAAGATGTTTGGGGGATGGGAGGCTATGCTGGAATACTGCTAGTGTAATTATTACAGTTTTAAGGAATGTTTCAGAACTTCAGCTGGCCTAATAGTACTACTTGAAACTCTTTTGGGGTAAATTTTTTTTTTAAAGATTTTATTTATTTATTCATTCATGAAAGACACACAGAGAGAGGCAGAGACACAGGCAGAGGGAGAAGCAGGCTCCAGGCTGGGAGCCCTATATGGGACTCGATCCCAGGTCTCCAGGATCTCGCCCTGGGCCAAAGGCAGGTACTAAACCGCTGAGCCACGCAGGGATCCCTTGGGGGAAATTTTTTAAATGATACTACTCTCAGTTGCTTTCTGGAGTGGGGATAATTATGGATCTCGTTTCTTCTCTTGTTCTTACAGCTCTATTATCAAGTCCTAAATTTTGGAATGATTGTCTCCTCGGCACTAATGATCTGGAAGGGGCTGATGGTCATAACTGGAAGTGAAAGTCCAATTGTAGTGGTGCTCAGGTAACAATTTTTCTTTTCAAGGCATAGAATTGCATGGTATTACTTAAGAGAAAAACTGAGAAATTAAATAACTATTGTATTATTCCTCTAGAAACTATGGTTTCCCAGAAAAGGGCCTGAAAGAAAATTAGTTACTATTCTTCAACTGTGAGAAAATGTGCAGCCTCATTAGGCACTTAGAATTCAGACCCCCAAGGGCTCATGACTTCTCTATAAAACGTTTACAATGTGAGTTTTATTTTTGGCACATCTCTTAAGAAAAGTGTTTCAATGTGTACTGTATTTTCCCGAAATTCTTATGTCTTCTTCCTTTTCATACATCAGGGCTGCTCTTTAGTTGTCAGTTTGCTGGATTAGGTATCCTCTCCACAAATTAACAGTTTTTCTGCAGCATGTTCTCAGTGTCAGTACAGAAACATCACTAATTATTTCCATGTTTCCTGCTGACCTTTAAATATCACTTCTAAACAGACTTCAGAAATTTTGAAGATATTAGCTGCCTCTTAAAGTGGCAGTACTGAATCTTTTCCCACTGTGCTTCCTTCTATGTCCTTGAATTCATACTCTAGTGATTTTAAAATCCTAAACTAGTAACTAACTCCATTTTGGAGAATTATCACTTCCTTGTTTAAGTGAATCTTAAAGTAAGTAATCTTATCTTAAAGTAATCTATAAAGTAAATCTTTATAGTTCTGTCTTATTTGGGACTTAATTATGTAAGTTATTTCAAGTCTTTTCAAGAGATAATGGTATATAAATATAAAAGAAATCATTAACATTATCTAGAGTATATTAAGTACTATTACTTAAATAGTACATTACTCTTAAGATCAATTTGATTCTGGGATGCCTGGGTGGCTCAGTGGTTGAGCATCTGCTTTCGGCTCAGGGTGTGATCCTGGGATCTGGGATTGAGTCCTGCACCAGGCTCCCTGTGGGGAGCCTGCTTCTCCCTCTGTCTATGTCTCTACCTCTCTCTCACTCTGTCTCTCTCATGAATAAATAAATAAATCTTTAAAAAAAATCAATTTGATTCCTTCATTGTCATATTTGTATATACAGGCTTTAGCAACAAGTGGTTCCAAGACCCACTGTTTTGCTCTTACCTTATTCCTACTCTTACTCATACCTTTGTTCTATGTTTATTAATGAACACATCCAGCTGTAATTTTGGAGATCCAAAGGCATGTATGTATTTTATTAGCTGGGAAAGCATTTAATGTACTACTCTGGGAGTACAGAGACAGGGCCCCAAGTTCCCAGACAGTTTTAAATTCAGTGGAGAGCTTCAGTTTCAAACACTGACAGAAGGAGAAGCCACACTAATTGGCCTTGTGGGAATAGGGTATAGTGAGAGAGCCCAGGGAGGCTTCTTTTAGAGATTCTTCTGGGATTATTTCATATTGAGCTTCCTTCAGTGGAGATGCTTAAGGACAATCTAATGACCTTTAAATTGGGGATGTTGGCGTGAAGAGGGGATTCCACTGAGGACCTGCTCAACACAGTGGTGGTCCTGGAAACAGTTCATTTCTGCTACAGCTGGAAATTTGATAGTATTAGTTGGGGCTTAAAAGTGGTGTTTGGACAAGTTATTTCGCAGGAAGGTTTATTTATATACTAGGCTTTTCTGATTACCAATGTGAAATAAAGAAAGGAAATTAAAAGAGACCAGGTCCTATTGGAACAAAATCTGGTCAAGACTAGAAGAAGCAGTCATTAGAGAAAAGTAATGTATGTGGTTCGGTGGCCAAGAAAAACCATGTATTATAATAATTATCTGACACCAAATATGCCTCAGAGGATTCAAGGTAACTGAGAATCCACTTTTAGGACTGGGTGAGGTCATTGGGGATAAAGACAAATAACTTTTTAAAATAAAAATACTTACTTTAGGGCACCTGGGTGACTTAGTCCATTAAGTGTCTGACTTCAGCTCAGGTCATGATTCTGGAGTCCTGGGATCGAGCCCCAAGTCAGACTCCCTACTCAGCAGAGAGCCTGCTTCTCCCTCTCCCTAGGTGCCTCCACCATGCTCTCTGTATCTCAAATGAATAAATAAAATCTTTTTTAAAAATTATTTTTTAAATTCCAATATTTAACACACAGTGTTATGTTAGTTTCAGGTGAAGATAAATACTTTCTTATTATTTTTTTAATTAGAGTTTCAGGAAACAATCAAAACTTTTTTTTCCCATTTATAGATAGAGCTGAAGTCAGTTTAAAAATATTTAAGTGGTTTATATTTAACTTTGTTTTTAAGATTTTATTTATTTATTCATGAGAGACAGACAGAGACAGAGAGAGAGAGAGGCAGAGACACAGGCAGAAGCAGGCTCCACGCAGGGAGCCTGATGTGGGACTCGATCCCGGGACTCTAGGATCATGCCTTGGGCTGAAGGCAGGCGCTAAACCACTGAGCCACCCAGGGATCCTCTATATTAAACTTCTTAAAATTTACAATTGATGTATTAAATTTAAAAGTATACTTTAATCAGGTAATGGTAAGAAGTTTACTAATAATATATTTAATGTTTAAAAGGTTTCCCCTAGTTTATTTCTTCAATGGTCCTCTCACTGCACACTGTTTTTAAGATTTATTCATTTATTTGAGAGAGAGCGCGCATATGCAGGGTGGGGGCGGGGGGGCAGAAGGAAAGAGAGAATCCTAAGCAGAAAGCTGAGTGTGGAGCCCAGTGCAGGGCTGGATCCCATGATTCTGAGATCTGGACCTGAGCTGAAATCAACAATCAACTAAGCCACTCAGGTGCCCCACTACACCTGTTTTTAATGCCACCTGTATCTGAATTTTTAAATCTTTTTATTTCTCATCCAACTTTCTTCCCTAAAATCTAGCCTCTTGTTTTCACCCTGCACTGGACATCTCCATCTGAACATGGTGGTTGAAACTCCTTGATGTTTCACTTGAAACTCCTTGTAATAAAAGTAAAATTCGTCTCCTTTTTCCACACACTTGTTCTTTTTCCTCTTATTTCTGTGACTGTCACTGACATCTGCTCCTTTGCCATTGTTAAAAACCCAGGTGTCAGGGCAGGCCCGGTGGGTTAGAGGTTTAGCGCCACCTTCAGCCCAGGGCGTGATCCTGGGGACCCAGGATCAAGTCCCACGTCAGGTTCTCTGCATGGAGCCTGCTTCCCCCTCTGCCTGTGTCTCTACCTCCCACCCCCGTGTCCCTAATAAATAAATAAAATCTTAAAAAAAAAAAGAAACCCAGATGTCATCCTCCTCACCCCGTTATATCAGGTTGGCCATCAAATTTGTTATTTTTCCTCCTCTTTCTTAGACTCTTTTATAGTTGTCTTCCCTGCTGCTGTTCTGTTTCAGGCCCTCCTCATTTCCTGCCTGGGCTGTTGTAGTGACCTCTAAAAATACGCTTTTAGAATCAGCAAGAGTTTATATATTTTCTTATATGAAATGTTGAAAACACAAAAAGTCTACCCATAGTTCTGGGATATAATCACTATTAACATTTTAGTTTCTTTTTTGATGTATATTCTTTTTTCTTTTTTTTTTTAAGATTTATTTATTTATTTATTTATGATAGACATAGAGAGAGAGAGAGAGAGAGAGAGAGAGAGGCAGAGAGAGGCAGAGACACAGGAGGAGGGAGAAGCAGGCTCCATGCCGGGAGCCCGACGTGGGACTTGATCCCGGGACTCCAGGATCGCGCCCTGGGCCAAAGGCAGGCGCCAAACCGCTGAGCCACCCAGGGATCCCCTTTTTTCATGTATATTCTTATGTAATTGAAGTAATTCTATATGTGCATCCTTTATGTGTCCCCTTATGATTCTCCTGTGTCCATATTTTTAATAGCACTTTTAATGATTGCCAAGAATTCATTTATAAGTATTGGCCTGGACACTTGGTCTGCCAGTCTACCTTTTGGCCTTTTCTAGTTACTCATTAATTCAATAAATATTTAAATGTGCTCTGCATATTCTATACCTTCTGAAATTATGACTTTTAAATGTAAACGTGATGATACTCCCCGCTGAAAATTCTAGAATGGCTCAGAAGCAGGTTAGCACAGTGAGAGTGGATTCTGTTGGACTCCCTTTTCAAATTTCACCTTTATCATTTTTTTAAAATTTATAACTGTATACCTTTCTAAGCCTCAATTTCCTTGTTTGTAAAGTTAGGATAATAAGAGTATCTACATCATAGAGTTGCTCTGAAGATTGCTTAAAAAGAAACAACTTAGAATGGCACTTTGTATACAGTAAGTGCTTAATAAAAATGAGCCATTACACTGTAGCAGCTCAGCTTTTATCTGTTTTATTTTTTAAAAGATTTTATTTATTTATTAGAGAGAGGGGAGAACACAAGTGGGATGGGAGGCACAGAGAGAAGCAGACTCCCCACTGAGCAGGGAGCCCAATGGAGTCTCAGTCCTGGGACTCTGATCCTACTGTCCCGGGCTCGATTCCCACATCCAGTCCCACATTAGGCTCCCTGTATGGAGCCTGCTTCTTTCTCAGCCTCTGTCTCTGTGTCTCTCATGAATAAATAAATAAAATCTTAAAAAAAAAAAAAAAAAAAGGAAACTGGGGCTTGAGTTTTGAAAATTATACTTATGGGCTGCTTCTTTTTTTTTTTTTAATTTTTATTTATGTATTCATGAGAGAGACCCACAGAGAGGCAGAGACCTAGGCAGGAGGAGAAGCAGACTCCTTGCAGGGAGCCCCATGAGGGACTTGATCCTGGACTCCTGGATCATGCCCTGAGCCAAAGGCAGGCACAACTGCTGAGCCACCCGGGCATCCCTAGACTACTTCTAAATAGCAAGAAAAGGTTAAATTGCTGCAGATATCTTAGGACCTTGAAGAACTTGGTATAGTATAGGACAGGGGAGAGGTGAGAAGGCATTCTAGAAGTTTGTCCTCACTAATTACCACAGAATTGAAGCCTTTCCTTGTTTCTGAAATTCTTAAAAAAATCTCTGCTATTATTCTTAGTTTTCTTTCTTGTTTCTCTTTTTAAAATAAATAAGTTGATAACAGAAGCATTATCTTGGTAGCTGACTGCTCTTTGACTTGATGGGCTGTTTTCCCTTCTTAATGGTTCAAAACCGTAAGGTCATCTTAGTCTCTATAAATGGCAGAAGATGATCCAGTTCTCATTTGAATATTTGAATGTATTTAGCATTTTCAGATGAGGTGAGAATAAGGGCAGTGATTATAAAGTTCATTCTTTTATATTCCCTTTGTCACTTGAAATTTTAAAAGGTTAAGGAATTAGTAACATTGCCCTTTTCAAGACTGAAGCTCCTTTGAATAGTAACGCTTGAAACAAATCTAGTCAGTAAAGGCTAATAACTATAGTAACTTTTGTGTAACTTGTTAGTTTGTGGAAACCATATTTTGAGAACAACACACATGGATGCTGATATATTTGTTTAAGTATCAAATATACTCCAGGGGTGATACTTGTGATTGGTTAACTTTTGAAAGTGAATTGAATCTTACACTTTTTGTTTTCTATATATTCTCTCTCTCCTAGTGGCAGCATGGAGCCAGCATTTCATAGAGGAGATCTTCTCTTTTTAACAAATCGAGTTGAAGATCCCATCCGAGTGGGAGAAATTGTTGTTTTTAGGATAGAAGGAAGAGAGATTCCTATAGTTCACCGAGTCTTGAAGATTCATGAAAAGTATGTGCAAACTGTACCTTCTCTGTTTTAAGATATTTTCATATTTTATGTTTGCAGTATTTAATTTTGATAACCTGAAGGCTAAGAAGAGTGGGAAATGCCTCGGTTCTTCTTCCAATCCATTTTTATGAATGTCTGAAGGCTTGGTGAACATTTAGAAAACTAGTTATTTATTAATTAATTAATTTATTTATTTTCTAGAAGTTTTTCTTGGTTTTCTTTTTACTTCCCAACCAGATCCCCCTGTGTATCACCCCCCCCCCAAAAAAAATGACATAAAGGTTGATCCCAAATAGAATCTTCCAATGTAAAAAAGAATCTTCCAATGTAATTGATGAGGTAGCCCTTCCTAATCTTTCCAAAACAAAACAAAACAAAACCTTTATGGCAATCTAACAGCCATGTCAAATAAGAATAAATTTACCAACTTTTTTAAATTCCAAAGAAAGTGTCTTTTTTTTTTTTTTTTGAGATTTTATTTTTAAGTAATCTCTATACCCAACATGGGGCTCAAACTCACATCTCCAAGATCAAGGGTCACCA
The DNA here is from genome assembly GCF_048164855.1 of Canis lupus baileyi. Classification (NCBI taxonomy): domain Eukaryota; kingdom Metazoa; phylum Chordata; class Mammalia; order Carnivora; family Canidae; genus Canis; species Canis lupus. The sequence continues at coordinate 55,421,253 of NC_132839.1, read as the reverse complement.
GTTGAGCCAGCCAGGTGCCCCTAAATTCCAAAGAAAATTTCTAAAATTAAGTTACTCTTTTAAACGTAGACTCTTGCATTTTAGAATTAGAAAGGACATATGTAAAACCTTTAGTATCACCTGGACATGGATGTAGGCCATAACAATGAGCAAAAAATTTCATCTCTCTGGGTCTGTTTCCTTACCTATAATATTAAGAGATTTAGGAAGATGAATTACAAGATCTGTGAGTTCTGAGCCTATGCTTCCCTGTCCAGCTCCACATTCCTCACACCCTCCCTTCCAAATCCAGAGTATTCTAGTTATGGAAAACATTCAGGAGGGAAGGAAAGAAAGAAATGAAGGAAAAGATAGGTGTCCTGGAGGACACACAGAGGGGAATAAAAACAATGAGACAGTGATTTAGGTTCTTGAGAATGAGAGAGACTTAAATAAATATTATGTTATTCTTGCCCTACCCTCTAGAGTAATTTATTTTCTCCACTTAAACAAGAGGGGACTGCCAGCTGTTGCTTTTTGAAAATCCACATAACCACTTTAGTTTAAAAGAGTTCTTTCTTCATTGGTGAAATAAAGATCAGACTGCTCTTTTTTTTTTTTTTTCAAACTTCAGTATATATTTTGAAAGATTATAAATTTTTTTTTATAGATTTTTGGAATTTTCCTTTCTTACTTGTAGTCCTTGTGGTTTAAAGATTATAATTTTAAAATGGCATTCTACCATTGACTAGGAAGGAATAACTAAACTCTTTTTAGAAATTTAGTTTAGAATTGTGTAGGTTTATCCAGTACAGGTTCTCAAAGTGGATTTGCGTTATATTCTTAGCACTGCATGTTGTTAGCAAAGCAGAGCCAACTTTTCCCTGAACTTATCAGAGAAAATCAAATGACACTCAGACCCTACTTTTGGTTAGAGCAGAAGCATTTTTATATGCAATCCTTTGGAATTGAATGAGTTTTTTTTTTTTTTTTGAGTTTTTTATTTTAAACAGTTTGATCTTGTTCTAGGGCAGGCTCACTGACAGATACTATAAAATAAAAAATAACAGAATTCTGAATATTGTAAGATGTACGGTCCTACTAATCCCGGGTTTTTGGTGATTCATTTTAGACTCCTGAGATGTGTTCAACTTGAAGACCTGTTTATTTTATTTTATTTTTTAAAGATTTTATTTATTTATTCATGAGAAACACAGAGAGGCAGAGATGTAGGCAGAGGGAGAAGCAGGCTCCCTGTGGGGAGCCCGATGTGGGACTTGATCCCGGGATCCCGACCTGAGCCAAAGGCAAGTGCTCAACCACTGAGCCACCCAGGTGCCCAAAGTCCTGTTTAGATAACAGATCCAATTAATATTGTGAAGCTTCCAATTTCCTTTTTTCTTTTGGGGAGACTAAAATAACTGATTGTGATAATCATTTAATCTCATAGTGCTAACAATGTTCTTAAATATGGGACTAAATGACAGCCAGAATGGATGAAATGTTTATAATAAATGTGCCCTGAACGTTTTCAGGCTGAATTTTACACTGTTATTATTCTGAATGTTGTTTTAGGAAATAAAATCCTGAACTTTATGGGCAGCCCGGGTGGCTCAGCGTTTAGCACCGCCTTCAGCCCAGGGTATGATCCTGGAGACCCGGGATCGAGTCCCACGTCAGGCTCCCTACATCGAGCCTGCTTCTCCCTCTGCCTGTGTCTCTGCCTCTCTCTCTTTCTGTATCTCTCTCATGAATAAATAAATAAAATCTTAAAAAAAAAAATCCTGAACTTTAGGAAGAGTAGAGGTAGGATTCATTCAGCTGACCTCTCTCTTTGGTCTCATTCCTCCTTTTTCTCTCCACCTGCTGCTTACGTACCATGCCTTCTTTTTTCATATATTGACTCTCCATCTTGTGAACATTCTTATTATATAGCATAGAATAAGATACTGTATAAAATTGGGAAATAACAGCAAATAAAACCATATGCAACCTTAACACCCAGAGAGAATGTTAAATTTTGGGTAATTCTCTCTGTTTCATAAATAGACATTTTCTTTCCTGTACAACACTGGGATCTACTCAATACAATTTTGGTAACATGTTTATCTCATGAACATATGGTAGAAGGTACCTGGTATTGCCACATATGCAAAGAATCCCTGAACTAAAAGATCAGCTTGCCAAGCACTGCTTAAAAATATATTGATAATAGGCCCATGAATCTGAATCTGCTCTTTCTGCCTAGTATGGTCATGACCTCTTCCTACCTGTTCTCTAGAGGACACTAACGCCACACACTGAGCTGTCTGACCAGGCAGTGGGAAAGCAGACATAATCCAGGATGTAGCTCTAGTGCACTGCTGAGCTCAGGCAAAATGCTCTTGTAAGGGACAATAAGAAACTTCCAGTATTTGTAATAGGTTGTTTGGAGGAGTAAATAGTACATGGGGAAAAAGTGATCGGTGGTGTTTTCAAAAGACTCAACCTTTTCCTGCATTTATTGAAGTTACTGTGTTTTTAAGTGAGTAAAAAATGGGGAATTCTTGCTCCTGGCTCATATAATAGGGCTGTGAGACATGTCCGCAGGCAGGGTTACCCATGCTCTGGCAGGTGGCGAAACATCTTCTTTGTGTCCTCTCCCCCCACCTACTCTCATTTTCCATTTTCTTCCAACAAAAATGAGTCAGGAAAGAACTAGCATATAGTGTTGTCTGTGTTTTCATTTGAGAGACATCATTTTGAATATTATCAGTTGACTTGATTCTCTTGGGTAGTTCTTCACATTAGCCTGCTAGTCATCCGCTCTTCATGCTTACATTTTTCCCCACATATACATTTATTTTATTTTATTTATTCATGAGAGACACAGAGAGAGGCAGAGACATAGGCTGAGGGAGAAGCAGGCTCCCTGTGGGAAGCCCGATGTGGGACTCAATCCTAGGACCCTGGGATCATGACCTGAGCCAAAGGCAGACTCTCCACCACTGAGCCACTCAGGTGCCCTCCACACACACACACACTCATATAAATTTGTACTTTGTCTTATTTTATAGCCTACTCTGATACACATTTTCCAAGTTGAGCTTAGTATATAAGGTATTATAGTTTGATGCTGATGAATACTGGCACGTGGTCAATTGTTTGGAAGGAGAAATTTTGCCATTGGGATGACTTAATCCTTAGCTTTGCTTTTTCTGTGCAGAGAGATAGATTGTTTTGTGCCCACTTGGCTTTTTAGGGTCTTACTTTTTCTTATATAGAAAGTGATTAATTCTTCCCGCCTAATATCACAGTATTATGATGGTTGAATTAAGCTGCAAGCACGTCGAGCTCCTTGGAGATTGATCATATTAAATATTTGGTCCATATGGCAGCCAGGGAAGGCCCTATGTAAGTGTGTCACCAGTTAGCCTTTGGGGCCTCTGGAGTGGGGAGTGCTGGGATGGATCTGGACAGTGGGTTGAGCAGGAGCCACTGCCACCATTGCCTCTCGGTGGATAGAGACCTACCTGCACTTTCTACCACAGCTCTAGCAGTCTCTCCCAGTACCATCCCAGGGCAGGGAACTCGGGTATGCTGGTGTGTTTTGTCAGCAAATGGAGGACTCTCCTCAAACAGAGTCTCCTGTAGTGTCCCTGTCCTGGGGAACGTTTCTGTTCCCCCATTTCCCTTTCCTCAAATTTGATGTTACTTTTCTGGGCTTGCTGTTGTTTTCATGGCTGAGTAGACTCTCCGTGCCTGTGCTCCTGACTTGCACTCTTGCAGCTGGCTCCCCTTGGCACCTGCCCTCTTTCACTCCAGAACTTTTCAGACACTTCCTCACTGAGTTGTCAGCTAAGGATTATTTTTCTCTGTATATATTTGCATTTTTTCTAACTGGAATCTCATTTTTAATGTGACTGTTTGCACTTAAGTGTTTTTGGTGTTTGCAACACCTTCCAATTTAGTTTCATCTGCACATTTAGTGTTTGGTGAGCCAGTTTCTGGTTTAGGATCTAAGAAGATATTAGTCAGTAGGAGTCAGAGGCTAATTTTCTTCTGATATGGTAGTTAACCCACACTCAACTTGAATCAGTTTTAAGATACTCTTTATCAAACTGTAAAAAACTATACTTTGCTTTCAGTTAAATTTTAAAATTCCTAGAAACCTCCTGTTCTTTAGCAGAATTAAACTAATAATTTCCTGATCAAGTAAAATGCTTTTCCTATAAACCCTGGCTCATAAAAGCAATGTATATTTTTTGGAGAAAAAAATTAGAAGCTAAAGAAAGCTGTAGATAGCTACTGTTATACCTTGGTTTATCACTTCAGATCTTTTTTACTCTTATTTTTTCTTTCATTTTAGTTTTTAAATATGGAGAATTTCTGAGGCACTTGGCTGGCTTATTAGCTAGTGGAGCCTGCAACTCACAATCTCAGGGTCATGTCAAGCCCCATGTTGGCCCACTTAAAAATAAAATATAAATAAATAAATAAACATGGAGAATTTCTAACATGCTCAGAAGTATACAAAACCATATAATGAAATCCCATGTACTGTCATCCAGTCCCAATAATTATTAATCTATGGCCAGTTCTGCCCCACTTATATTACCACCTCTTTCCACTCTTCTTCCTGTATTATATGGATCAAATCCTAGATATCATGTCCTATGTAAAAATTTTAGTAAATATCTATATAGCATAAGCAATGAGCTTTTAAAAAACATAACTACATTTAGCATGGTTATACCCCCCCAAAGAACAACCATACCTTTGTATCATTATGTTTCCAATGTTTCCAATCTTTGTTCAAATTCCCAATTGTATCATAAGCTTTTTTTTTTTTTTTTCTTTTTAACAGTTTGTTTGAATCTAGATTCACATAAGGTCCTTGGTTGCAGTTGGTTGATAAGGCTTTTATAGTCTCTTTTAATTAACCTGTAAATTCTTTCTCCAACTTTCTTTGTTCCTCACAACTTGTTGGTTGAAAAAAGTAGGTTATTCTCTAATTTCCCTAGTATTTGTTGCAGATTATATCCTGTGGGTTAGTTTAATATATTCCTTTCCTTTTTGTATTTATAGAAAATTGGTGGTTTGTGTTTAACTTAATATAAAAATGAGATTATACCGTATATACTATTCTGTAATCTTTTCTTCACTTAATAAAATGTTTATCATCTTCCAGTGTCATTAACTATTCTAATATAACATTGTCTTCAGTGCTTACATATTTAGACTTTCAGCATGTTTCCAGTTTCTCCCTAGTTATAAACACAGCTATGAACATCCTTTTAGCTAAATAGATAATTATTTTGATAGTAGGAATGATGATAAAATATTACAGTTCCACAGCATTTTTGGTTAAGAAAACCAAATTTTGTGCTTGGAAATGGCATGAAGATATTTGATAACTTGACTGTCTCTTACTCTTTTTTTCCCCTTACCCTTTAAAGGCAAAATGGACATATCAAGTTTTTGACCAAAGGAGATAATAATGCCGTTGATGACCGAGGCCTCTATAAACAAGGACAACACTGGCTAGAGAAGAAGGATGTCGTGGGGAGAGCAAGGGGGTAAGCATAAAGGGGAGCATTTACTGAGCTTTCCATGTCCCCTGAAACATGGCCCTCTGTCATATCATCTGATCACATGCAATTGAATAGAATGTGTTGGTCATGGTTCTACCAAATCACCTTGTGTCCTTTGAAAAAAGTATGTTTCTTAAAAGGCATCTAAAACTTGAGGTCTACTGCTCCAGAGAGGAAGTAATGGGGTGCAGGAAAAGAGTAGCATATTAGTGATGAGATGATGAATTGGAGTGACAATTTTAAAAATTCGTTTATTTAATTCAAGAAATGTCATTGGGCACCTTCTTGTAAACCTTGCTAGTTTCGGGGTGGAGGGTGAGGGTCCAGAGCAGTATTGATCCTGCTTCCTGAAACCATATTTCTTAGGTAGTTACTGAGTCAGCAACTTAAAGTATTCATCTAAATTAATTTTATCATGTTTATTTCATACTGCTTTATTTCTAGTCTTAAAATCATTGAGGTCAAATGAAATTTAAAAGTTATATTAAGCCTATTTATTTCAGATTTTATCAGGAGAACAGATCAGTGGAGGACAGGAATTGTAAGTTACTGATATGAGGATGTATGGAATTGTTAACTACCTTTTTGTTATTAATAGTATTAACAATAACTCACATTTATCAGGGCTTACTATGTGCCAGAGACTCATTCTAAATTCTTTACAAGTATTACTTCATTTTAACCATGGAACAACCCTAATATTTCCATTCTACAGATGAGGAAACACAGACAGGTTAGGTTCCTTATCTAAGGCCACGCTGATGATGATAAGTGGCTGGCTGACCCCGGAGCCCACCTCTTAACAGCCATCACACCAAAATTATTGGTGTAACACTTCTGAAAGTGGATAGGTTCTGGTTCTTGCTATTTAGAAGCCACATGGGGCTTTTTCCCCTATCAGAACATCTGCTCCTTCTGTAAACACTGGATTCAGAGTGATTCTACTAGAGATCAGGCCACCACACTGAAGCGTTCTCTTTCCACAGATAAGTCAGTGTGAGGTACTAAGTGAAAGCTGCCTCAGTTATAGCATAAGAGATGCTGTTTTGGGGTCAGAGAGATTGGAGCAGAGAAAGCCCCAGTGTGTTTTGTCTCTTTTAAAGCTGTTTGTGTGTATGCCTCCAGTTCAGAGGAACTTCATTTCCTGTGTTGGAGCTAAACATACTTTTTTTTTTCCTTAAGATTTTTATTTATTTTTAAGTAGTCTCTACACCCAACATGGGGCTTGAACTCAAAACCCTGAGATCAAGAGTCACATGCTCCACCAACTGAGCCAGCCAGGCGCCTGAAACATACTGTTATAATACAAACTAGATCATCAGTGCTTCTGAGAAATCACACTCCCATCACCCACAGCTCCTAAGATGCTGCTAATGTGGTTATTCAGACTTGTCAGTCTCCTTGAGTCTTTTTGTTCAAAGTCAGACTATACCCAGACCTTTAGAATAGCTTTCGTGTCTTTACACAATAAAAACAAAATTTTTTTCCAGATAGTTGCACACTAAAAAATTTTACACTGAAGCCTAAGGCCCTAAATAAAAACAAGTTAAATAATTTTATTGAAATATCATTCATATATGCTAGGAGATACAATTCACCACTTAGAAGTATACAATTCAGTGGGTTTTATTATATCCACAAGGTTACATAGCCATCAGCACTGTCTAATTTCAGAACATGTCCACACCCCAGAAAGAAAACTCCATTCTCATTTGCAGTCACTCCCCATCCCCTTTTCCCTGCAGCTCCTGGCAACCACTCATCTACTTTCTGTCTCTATGGGTTGCCTGTTCTGGACATTTTATATAAACCGAATCTTACAATATGTAGTCTTAATTTATGTCTGGCTTCTTTCACCTAGCATCATGTTTTCATGTTACAGCATGTAATAAAAACAATTTTAGAAAATGAAACTAATACTGAACCAACTAAGTATTTAATATGGGTGATTCTTTCTCAGTTGAGGAGGTTGAAAACAGAGGAGAAGCTGTAGTGAAAGAAGAGCAGGAGCAAGAGGAGGAAAGGGTGAGAGGCTGGAGGTCGGGAATGGAGAATATCGACAATGGAAAGAGATGTAAAGGAGAAGGAAGAAGCAGAGTAATTGAGCTCTCTGTCCACTGAAACCAGTTTTAAGGATGAGGCTTTTATTATTTATCCTTTTTTTTTTTTTAAGATTTTACTTATTTATTTGACAGAGAAAGCACAAGCCGGGGGAGCAGCAGGGAGAAGCAGGCTCCTCGCTGAGCAGGAAGCCCGACATGGGGGGCTTAATCCCAGGTGCCTGGGATCATGACCTGAGCAAAAGGCAGACACTTACCCCATTGAACCACCCACGCGCCCCTGGGATGAGGCTTTTGAAATGTACCTTTTACTTAACTTGAAACAGATCATTCTGGAGTAGAAACAATGACCCCTTTTTTCAGTTAGAAGCCATGGTCTAGACTCCCAGATAGAGACTCCTTTGACATCTGACAAAATTATTTTCTCCAAATATCAGCAGGTAGTTTTTCCATCTGAGGGTCCTTCCTCACCAGTGCCTCCCAGGGGCATGTATTTCTCCATATTCTACCTTCTAGATGTTAACTTGGCACAGGCTGCTGTCAGAGTTGACTTTGTGGGTGGCATGTTTTACTTCTTTGCAACCTTCTTCTGCTTATTATCAACTCTGCGCTAGCAAAGTCTCTCCAAGCAGAGCAGGAAAGAGTGCACTGATAAGAATTTAAGATAACTGATGGCAGCAACATTATGTACTTGCCTAGCAGCCCTTTCCTGCTCTGTCCATGGAGGGAAGCAATGAGACAAGCAATCAAATCTTTTCTTTGACTTCGGACTGCCTGTCATATTTTTTGCTTACATTACTCCTAAAGACCAAGTTGCTTCCATTTCTCTCATGGTGGGGTGAGGAAAAACCAACCGTAGAGGGAAAAATGTTTCCATGGAGAACTCATAGGCAGGCTGTGTGATCTGGGAGCTAAAGGTTCTCTGAGCATAGAAACTGCGTGGAGGGAACGGCAAAAGTCTCTATGAGAATGGCTGCTGGTTGATCATCAGACCAGAATCAGCAGCCTGATACTGTTTTAGTAGAAATCACAGATGCTTTTATAGCTTTTAGTCTGCATGTTACTGTGAGGCATCTGCCTTCACCTTCTTAAATTAGATGAGTTCATTGAAAGCCATTGTTCTGATGAAGATCTTATGAGACAGCAGTTATAACCGTTACTGCATTACAAAGGAAAAATACATATTAAAAACACAGAAAACCGGGGCAGCCCCGGTAGCCCAGCGGTTTAACGCCGCCTTCGGCCTAGGGCGTGGTCCTGGAGACCCGGGATCGAGTCCATAGTCTGGCTCCCTGCATGGAGCCTGCTTCTCCCTCTGCCTGTGTCTCTGCCTCTCTCTCTCGGTGTGTCTCTCATGAATAAACAAAATCTTAAAAAAAAAAAAAAATTACATACACAGAAAACCTTTGTGTACCCTCCTAGAGCTTAGCTATGCCATTTTGCAGGGACTGTTACTTTTCAGCTCTTAGAGGTTCCAGGGGTTTAAACTAAAACATGGGCCTTAGGAGGGGATATTATTCGCCACCACATGCCTATTCCAGGCATCTCACTAGCTAGAGCTGAGCTTCTGGTGCTGTAGTGTGCAGAAGCATTATTTGGGTCCCACTTCCACAGATCCTCTGACTCAGTAAATCTGGGGAAGACACAGCAGTCTGCATTTTTAACAGGCTATCCAAGTGATTCTGACAAAGGAGGCTTGGTTTTAGGAAACATCAACTTACAGAATGGAAGTTTGAAGATGAGGAGAGAGAGGGGTCCAGTAATGCCACCAGAAGGGAGAGGGGCAGGATGGGGTGAGGACAGGAGACAGGAAATAAGAGAAGTTCTTCAAAGGAAGGAAGTACACCAAAGACAAAATTTCTGTTTTTCAAGCTTGCCTGAGGCTTCGATGGTGGGGGTGTTATGTGGGAGGTGATTTCTGTTTGTTCACCTTTGGCACGTTGCACAGGTTGAAGATGCCCTGAATAGAAACATCTGGGCTATTTTAAAGTATGCAAAGTTCAGTCTCCACCTTAGCCCAACCTCCGTTCTCCAGGACAAACTCTAGGTCAGTATCATTGGGCCTGGCCTGCTCTAGAGTCAGCAGTAAAAGAGGAGGAGAAAGAACAAAGTTGTGAGTTTGCTAACTACCATTTCCTCCCACAGTGACGGGACCCGGCTAACCTTTCCTTTCACCCCTGAATTCTTAGGAGGTTGAGGAGTATTTTCTCTTGAGGGAAGAAGCAAAGTCCTGGGGCAAATGAGATCTCCAAGGGAAAGGAAAAGAAAGAGGTCTGGACATTCAGACATTCACTCAGGCAGTGTTTACTAGATGCCTACCTACTGTGTATTGCCTTGACAATACAGTGGAGAACGAGACTGGCATCATCTTTGCCCTTATACACCTTAGAGTCAAGTAGGAGAGACAGACACATACAGCTAGTTGTGCAACTAATTATGTAATTTTAAAATGTGCCCAAGGCTCCACAGGAAATATATCAGGTCTATGAGAGTATTTAACAGGTGGTTTTATTAGTTTAAGGGGATAAATTTTAGGGCAGCCCCGGTGGCTCAGCAGCTTAGCGCCGCCTTCGGCTTGGGGTGTGATCCTGGAGACCTGGGATCAAGTCCCACGTTGGCGCTCCCTGCATGTATGGAGTCTGCTTGTCCCTCTGCCTGTGTCTCTGCCTCTCTGTCTCTCTCTGTCTGTCATGAATAAATAAATAAAACCTTTTAAAAGGGGGGGGGGGTAAATTTTAGGGGCAAGGAGAAAGGAAGAGCTAGTGAAAAAACGCAAAGGGATAGCAGCCAAGAGGTGTAGGTGGAGAAATAGATTTGTTGTGTGTTGAAGAAACCAAAGAGGAAGGGATTTCAAGGGAAGTTTGTAGTCCTCAAAGTCAATTCTGCAGAGATGAAAAGGAAGACGGGAGGTGAGCCTAGTCTACTGCATAAAGCAATTTAAACTGTTCTGGAAGAGTTTTTGGGATTAGGAGCACAAGCTAGATTACAAGTGGTTAACAAATGAGAGGGTGGTGAAATCTTAAGTACTGTAACGAGCTGTTACACTCACTTTTTGGACACTTAACATGAAGTACCTTGTAATGATGTGGCCTTGTTTGCCTTGTTGCCCCAGCCAGGCTGACCGCTCCGGGAAGGTTATGACAACAAACCCCGCCCCTAGCACTGAGTCCACAATTTAGAGTCCCCCACCTGGAAGCCCGAGAGACCTTGGGTCCAGTCCTGGTTCTCCTGCACCGCAGCCACACACCTCAGGCAGAGGCCTCTGTTTCCTCATCTGTAAAATGGTGCTTTTCCTAACTTCCCTGTCACATGACTTGTTGAAAGGATCCAATGGGACAGTCTGTACAAATGGACTCTGTGAACTGAACATGAGTTTTTCTGTGGAAGATACCGAGAACATTCGGTAAATGAGACCGGATACCGAGGAAGTTCTGTGATGACCAGTTTTCTGTTTGCTCATTTGTTTAGATTTGTTCCTTATATTGGAATTGTGACGATCCTCATGAATGACTATCCGAAATTTAAGGTAAGAGCCTCTATGATACATTTCCTTAAACATGTCTTCTTCGGCTTACGTCTGGAAGCTATTAAATGGATTACAGACTAATTGTATGGTTTAGTGATTTGTCATGGTCACAAAGGCCAGCTCATGACCAAACTCTGAGGATGTGGAGACTTCTAAAAGCTTCCCTGACTTGTGTTCTGTGTTTATCTTCTAGTATGCCGTCCTCTTCTTGCTGGGTTTATTCGTGCTGGTCCATCGTGAGTAAGAAGTCTACCTTGCTGTTCCTGGAAGATGCCGTACTTTTCGTTCCTGACTGTTTGGAGTAGATATTGGTCTATGATTTGTGGAGTGCAGAACGTACATGTTGGCGCTTCTTGGTAGCAATGGTTTGCATTAGTTTCTGTTTCCACGCCAGGGTCTGTGTGGGCGGGTGCACCAAGACGCGCACCGAGGGGACTCTCAATCACAGGATTTCATATGTTGTCATTGTCACACTTTCACATTTTTGTACATCAGTGAATTTTTTATATTAAAAGGTTGAGCCAAAGCCCCCAGTGTTTGTATTTTGAAGCCAAGCTTCACTTCTAAAGTGCCTACAGAGTTCTGTAAATGAAAATGCAGCTCTGCACGAGTTTGAAACCGTCATTCCTCTTTATAAAATGGGAATGGCATATGCTGAGGTGGTCGTAAGTCTTAACTTTTCAAATTTTAAATAAAAGACTTTGCATATTGAACCCCTTATCCCTGACTTGTGTTTGTCGGGAAAGCTTTGCCTTCCTCTGCTGGCTCTTAGCACCCTTTGGGGAGATAAAAGGCTTTAATGTGAGCCATCCTTCAGCTAAGAAGGTTGTCCTAACACTAACAAGTGGTGTTTGTTTGTTTGTTTGTTTGTTTTTGTAGAGCAAAAGTAGCCATTGGCATTCATAGGAAATCTCTTAGCCATAAAATTGATTCTTCATTAGGGTGTGACTCAGATGTGTAGAAACGAGTTAGTGTTGCTGAAAGGTTCAGAAAATCTCGCTGTGCTGTAAAGGCTCCATCCTTTTTTGCACCTGAGACACTCTCAGCCCTTTCTACACTGCAGTGTGTTTCAGCATCTGGAGGAAGCAGGAGGAAGGTGCTGGAGGGCTAGGTGCTACTTGTTTTTTAAAAACCCTTATTTGACTGAGGCTGTTCTCTTAAGTGCCTGACTTCACTTTTCTCTCATATAGACTTAAAGAAGGCTTAAAGTAGTGAATGCAGAGCCCAGTTGTGTCTCTCTTCCTCTCATATTGAGGCAGTTAGGAAAATGGCCAGTGTAGGGTAAGCCAGTGTGTTTTAAGTACAGAATATTCTTAATTCTTTTGTTCTCTTCTTGTATTGTGAAATCTGAAAGTAAGCAAATTTTCTGTGTTGGACTAGATGAGCAGTTTCTATTATTTGTTCAGCCGAGGTAGATCAGCTGAGGTGGAGATCAATCCATGCTTTAATGCTAATGGAATCAGCATTAAACAATGGAGACAATTTACAACTAAGAACAGTTAATCTTCTGAAGCTCTCCCTTATAGAGAATAGTGCCATCAAAATCCATTAACTAGGCTTTAGCCTTTAAATTTTGGATCGGGCTCTTAATGATCTCAACTGAGTATGAAAATTGGCACATCAGTGCTAACAAGTGCTTCTTTGAACCTGCCCGGGAGGCTTGTATTATACTTATGTTTCCTCATGAGCCATGGAGAGCATGGAAGCAGTCCCCCATTCGTAAAATGGCAGAAAATTGCTACTCTCTCCATGTTTTCCCTCCTTATCACCTGCAGAGGATGGGGTTAACTGCTTGGCCTAACTGTCCTGGCTCTGTTTTGGTAGCAACCTTTCTAGGACTACTCTGGAGAAGTAGTGTGCTTTGCTGCTCAAGGCTGGGATCCTGGGCTTGTTTGTCATCCTCACTTGCCTGAGTTATACTTGTATCCTCAGCCATCCAGATTTCTCCTCTGTATATACTTACACAGTTAAACCATTAAGTATTTTCCTCATTTGCATATTTTCACACCCCGTTTTGTTTTTTCTCCTTTGCTGGATGCTCTCGTTGGAAGAAACAGCTAAATTTTAGAAATAATCAAACCATTCAAAAGTATTCAAATTATTCTACTAGTCAAATAAAGATTATTTTGGGAGAGAGGTTTTATGTTGTTAGTTTTTCTATTGTCTGGTTTAGTGCTAAAACCAGATTTAAAGCTGGGCAGTTTTTTACCAGTAAATGTATTTTATTTTATTTTTATTTATTTTATTTTTTTAGTAAATGTGTTTTAAAAGCTCATAGAGAATGCAAGGCATCCCAGAGATGTTCAGTTTGGTGTTTTAATGAAATTGTAAGCTCTTTGAAATTTGGCTGGGCTACTGGGAAGTTGGGATGGCTTGCCCATTGTGAGTGCTGGGGATCGAAGAGTATGAGGATTGATAAAACTTCAAGTAAGAACTTGATCATGGGATTGTCTCTTGGCTGTGACTCCTCCACCATTATCACTCCCAACCAGGAAGTCTCTACAGGTTATTGGCAAATGCCCATCCTCACTCCTAGTTCCTGTCTCTCTGTTCCCTCCGGACATTTCCACTTGATTGTCCTCTCTATAAATTTAAGCTCAGAGCAATTCCTGCAAACTAACCCTCCAGATTTCACCGTTTCTTTGAAGGAGTATTCACCTAGATTCTTTCATATTCCCACCATATGTAGTCACTCACAAACTCGACATGTACCCCTGTCATTCCATCTCATTGTCATTGTCTGACTCCAGAAACAGTCAGTGGTTCCCTTTGCTTGGGTACTTCTATGTTTCAGCTTCCCTGCAGCGTGCCAGTCTGTGTCTGAGATCATTTCCACTCATTAATCAATTGTAGTACCCCGTTTACTTTAAGAAGCATCTTTTGGGCCATCTTATATTACCTACATGGGAAGTTTGGACTTTGAATTCAACCAACATTAAGCACCCTGTGGTATACTGCTGTATCTTCACTTATATCCCACTTGTCTGGGTCTCACTTTTTGCACAGAGTAACTGTCCATCTTTCAGCGTTTGGAACCTATGCTATTTGTGTAAGTTTGTGGATATGGCCTCAAGTTCCCCCATCAAATGGCAAGCTTCTCCTAGGCAGGGGCCCTGTTTTATAGGCAGTGTACTCTGTTATCCCAGTAGCATCTAACAGCATGTACTAAATGTTCTGTATGATGATGCTTGGAACCAGAAGCAGTTACTTAGGGTATCATTATTCTTTTTTTAAAGATTTTATTTATTTGAAAGAGAGAGAGGGAGGGAGGGAGGGAGAGAGAATGAATTGGGGGGAGGGGCAGAGAGAGAAGGAGAAGCAAACTCCATACTGATCAGGTAGCCTAACACAGGGCTCAATCCCAGGACTCTCAGATCATGACCTGAGCTGAAGTCAAGACACTTAACCAACTGAGCCACCCAGGCGCCCCAGTAACTTCAGTAGAATTATTGTTAAGCTGTTATTCTGAGGCAGAGCATATGAATCATTAAACTCATTTGCCCTTTCCTGGTATTTACTAAGTACATTATCTTGGTCTTGCCAAATTTGAATCTGTAAACTTTTTCTCCCGTGATTTCATTTTAATAGCATGTTCCATTTTTAGAATTTTTTATGTTAATCCTGTTTTCTGGGGTGCCTGGGTAGCTCAGTTGATTAAGCATCTGCCTTTGACTCAAGTCATGATCTCAGGGTCCTGGGATCAAGCCCTGCGTCAGGCTCCATGCTCAACCAGGAGTCTGCTTCTCCCTCTCCCTCTACCCCTCCCTCCACTCATGTTTTCTCTCATTCTATCAAATAAATAAAATCTTTTTTTAAAAAACCTGTTTCTGCCTTTTTATGTGTGTCCTCAGGCTTTTCCTGGATTCTCTTAATGGGAAAAGTATTGGTGTTTGTCTCTTTTCTTAGAGTGTCCCAGGCTTCTCAGAGAACCTAGGCTTAAAATAAAGGTACCTGGGTAGCTCAGTCGGGTAAGCATCTGACTCTTGATTTTGGCTCAGGTTGTGATCTCAGGGTCATGAGATAGAGCCCCACATTGGGCTCTGCACTCAATAAGGAGTCTGTTGGAGATTTTCTCTCTCTCTCTCTCTCTCTCTCTCTCTCTCTCTCCCCCTCTCTCTCTCTCATAAATAAATCTTTAAAAGAAGAAAAAGGAATAAAGGCTCTGTGATCCTTAAATGCATTGCTTGGTCATTTGCTTTAGTGTGTTACCAAGTCCATACAGCACCTAAGAACAATGTGTGGGATTATCTCAGCATCTGAGGACACCTTTCTTATAACATTTATCATTTTATTGAGCTTCTAGAATGATCCAGCTGATTGTAGCTGACTCAGTAGATTGTCTACCTTCCTCAAGATGCTCCATCAGTTGGGACAGCCTATTCAGACTGTTTCCTGGCAAGGTATATTTTTGTTACAATTCTCCCTTACTAGAACTAAGTAATATCAGATAGACTTTTAGAAATAAACAACAAATATGACCCTTTGCACACAAGTATTGGTGAACCTGGGTGTAGAAGGAATTCTGTGTAACCAAGAAATATTAAAGACTAGAATATGTAGGAGTTAGGGGAACAAAAAAAAAAAAAAAAAAGGACAATGCCTTCTAGATGTCATGTAGCATTCCAGATCCTTAGAATTTTTTCCAGCCTCAGCTCTCAACAGAATCCATATTCTTGTACCCTTGACATTGGTCACACTGTACAGACACCTAATCTTCACTTATGCTGGTCACTTTGCCCAGAGTGCCTGCTCACTCCTATACCTGCTGAAAACTTATTCAGCAGATGCTTTTATTGAGCATCTACTCTGTGCCAGATTTTGGGCTAGCCCCTGGGGATACAAAGATACAAGGAACTGCTAGGAACTCAGTGCCTTAACCAGGG
This sequence comes from Canis lupus baileyi, assembly GCF_048164855.1. Taxonomy (NCBI): domain Eukaryota; kingdom Metazoa; phylum Chordata; class Mammalia; order Carnivora; family Canidae; genus Canis; species Canis lupus. The sequence continues at coordinate 55,405,232 of NC_132839.1, read as the reverse complement.
CAACATGTAAGTCGTTTTCTTCCACATAGAACCATAAGTGGAGTGATAGATACATAGAGAGCTCGAAAAAAGACTGTTTCTTAATTCTCAGCTAAACTCTTGAGTGTATAGTGCTTCCCACACAGTGTTGCCTGGACTTTGTGTCCTCTTTAACAGTGCCCTCAGAGTGATCTGTCTTATGTGTGTCCCATACCCTGACCAGTTCCTTGAAGGCGGTAAGACAAAGCCAACCTCTGGTTCATCCTTGTGTATCTTCTAGTCCTTTTATAGGGCTTTGCCCATTTTAGATTTATTTATTAATAAATTGTTCCAAAAGGATTTGTTCCAAAAAGGATTTGGAGCAGCTCACAAAGATACATCTAGTACTATATGATAAGATACAAAATAATTGAAGAATCTAAGGTTGAAGTCAGTGTGGGAAGAAAAAAGGATGAAGTCAGAGACGAGGTTAGTGCCCACAAGACACATCAAACAATTCTGCTGTCTGCTGGAGGAGATCCATGGTGTTAATTCTCACCTCCTTAGGCGCTAATGTAAAGAGGGAAACCGTGATTTCTGTGCCATATGGAATGGGCATAAAATGGAATTAACAACAAAAAACGTTATAATGATACCCAAGGACCAAGAAATTTCTCTCCTGGGACCTCACTGCAAGGGCACTGTATGATGTCATGCAATAATCTCTATATTAAGTAGCCTAATGGTCTTCATAGAACTGTTTCAGAGAATGTTCCTTTAGTGTCAAGTATGGTTCATCAGCTTCTGCAGAGAGCCACCTCACAAAACACCAGCTACCCATCTAATCAAGAACCTCCAAGCACCTTTCGTGTAGAACAGTTTCCTTGATCTTTCAAAATTCATTACTTCTTTTTAAGAAACCTAATCTCATACCTCTTCTCCATTCTCACAAACTCTCTCTCAGGTCTATTTTATCCAACCTCCATCTTCACCAGCTAAGAATGTTTTATCTTGCTGTTTCTCAAGTTTGTACTATAAAAACAAGTTATTTCTTTCTCATATACAATTATATTATTATATTGAATGTGACTTTCAAACTATAAATCCCTATTCTACCAATCTTGGGAGTTTCTGGACTGGTACCCACTCTTGATTAAGAATCATTTCTCTGGAACCCTTACTTTAATTGGCCAGTTTATTTAGATTGGTAAGATGTGTTCCAGCTTTACATTAAGGAGTCTAGTTAATAGAATTTGTACTCAGGATTTATGTCAGGCAACTAAGAAAATCACTAGCATGAGGCTTGATCAAAGGGGTCAGCCTGACAACTTAAGTGGAAAAAGACTGCTATAGAACTTGTTTCTGGGAATTGGTCAAAAGGTGAGGTAGATATGCTGGCCTTTTAGTTTATCAAACAACTCACAGTGTAATAGGCATTTTGTTGACTGTTGCGTCAACACCCCAACTTTAGTGACTGTCCAGAGAATCTTTTCTTTCCCCTGTAGTGGGCTTCAGATTTAAAGCAGGCTTCTGCTTTCCCCAGGACCCAGGTAATAATTTTGAGTACTTAGAATTTGTCATGTGCTCCGCTAATTGCTTTTGAAATTATGACATATTTTTATTTTCTCTTTAGTCTTCAAAATAAACTCTATTTTCAGGATCCCTGGGTGGCGCAGCAGTTTGGCGCCTGCCTTTGGCCCAGGGCACAATCCTGGAGACCTGGGATCGAATCCCACATCGGGCTCCCAGTGCATGGAGCCTGCTTCTCCCTCTGCCTGTGTCTCTGCCTCTCTCTCTCTCTCTCTGTGTGTGTGACTATCATAAATAAATAAGTTGAAAAAAATTAAAAACAATTAAAAATAAAATAAAATAAAATAAACTCTATTTTCAAAAGAGAAACCAGAAGTTAAGAAATTTGTCCAGGGTCTCCTGGCCCGTGAATGGATGGCACAACCACACCTCGAAGTGTGTTGCTCTTCTCATGTCACAATGTTGGGTGTCAAAACCCAGTCCTTGTATCTTTATGATATCTAATGAGACTCTTTCATTTGACATAAATCCCACAACTGCAGGGTCCTTGGGAATTTTTCAGAGACTCTAGATATTTCTTCTGTGGACTTGCTCAGATTAGCAAATCTGTTAGAAATAGTGAAATTCTCAGGCAGATTTCCAAGCATTTAAACGTCTTTAGAGTTTAAAGAGTATTAATTTCAGTTACTGAATGTCCCCTGAAATACATGACTATCCCACCCAAATAATTATGAATGCTGGGTCCGGGGCTCATCACTCTCTAAGGCTTTTATAAGTTCCCTGAGCATCTGTGCCATTTAGCTGAGGAACAGCTGCTTAGCTCCCTTACCCACTAGTGGGATTGTCATCACTTTCTTGATAGATGTAGGGATTTTCTCTCTCTCTCTCTTTTTTTTTTTTTTTTTCAAATATTGCCTTAAAAATATTTTGTGTTTTGGCAATTTCAGTTTCTGGTACATTTCTTTATTAATGGTGAATGTTCTGGTTTTCTAGCTAACTCTTATGTGTTCCCTCTGACTTTGGGAAATTGCATCCTATATCCCCAACTCTCCTCTTGAAGATTGAGCTATTTCTCTGATTGTCCAGTCCTTTCCCAAACTAAAGAGCAGGACTGAGATATCTCAGGATGTTTCTCTTCATCTCATCCTCCCAGCCCACACAGATGGAGATCTGGGCTCAAAGGTTTGCCAGGAGAGTAATTTTACACCATTCTTTTTTGAGCAGCTCTGCATTTGTTATTCCTTTTCACCAGACGTATGTCTAATTTAAATTTCTGCTTTTGAATTCCTCTGTTGTCCTCTGCACTTTTCATGTGTGTGAAGTCCACTCTGGTTTTCTCCATTTGTGTGGTTTCTCTGCAACTAACTTGCTTTGTACTTGAGTTAACTCACCTATAAAATGGGCATACTACTAGTCTTTACTACATCAAAATAGTGTTGACGATCAAAGGAGCATGCCCTAAGTACTTTTGGAAAAAACAACAAAGATTCAGTTGTGAAAAAATGTTACTTATAATTGATTTCAATTTAATGAAAATAGAGCGAACAGTAACATGTGTCCTTTATTTCAAGCAATCTGTGATTAAAAACCATGGTGCAGCTTAAATGTTTTGTTGCTGTTGGTTATAACAGGGTTTGCCATGTATCTTTTTTGTGGGGGGGGGGGGCATGTATCTTTCACCTCTTAATCATCTTTAGGATTGACTTGTGAATCTTATGTAGATTTCCTGTGGATATCCTTGAGACACCTGAGAAGGGCCCAGTGTAAGCACTGGAGAACTTCCCTGGGGGCCTCCACATGATTCACTGCCAGTCTTCCCAGTGGGATGGAGGCCCTTAGAATTCCCTTGCCATCACAGTACACTTGGGAAACAGGCAGTGGGCAGCTGAGCTCCTCGCTCTAAACTCAGAGCCTGGCACACTCCCTGGGACATCCAGCTTGGACATCCAGCTGCTACCCTGCTTCTTCAAGGTCTTCAGAGGCCCCTCACTTGTTGTGCTAGCCTAACAGATAAAATGATCCCACTGGGGGCTCCTGAGGTCAGTTCTGGAACTATGGTTGGAGCTGTGAATCTAGCCTGTGACAGAGGAGACTTGGCTGGAGTATAAATGAACTGGTCAGAGCAGAACCCAGAGACCCAGGGTACCCTGCAGAAGTGAGGACAAACTCTAAATGCACTGCCTTCTCCCTTTCTCCCCTGAGAAATCTAAACCAACTTGATGTTAACACTTGAGATGGTTGGTAAATTGGGAGTGGGTATGTTTTAGGGAAATAGCATCTGCCCTGCATGATTTTGGGGGCCTGACAGAGTAGTCCAAACAGACCCGAAGTCTGATTCTAGTGTCAGTCTGAGCAAGTGACTCAACCTCTGAGCCTGTTCCCAGTTATAAAATGAGGGTTAAACCTACCAAATAAGGTTTCTTCAAGCATTTAAGTGAAGCAACACTCAATACCAGCTCCTGTGTGTTGCCATTAATTTCTACATCTGTGAGCCAGAGGACAGGGAGACAGGGAGGGGGTCACAAAGGGAACGATTATTATGGGAAGGTGATAAGAGCTATATTTGTACACCATGGCTGAGCAGTGAGAATGCAGAGGTGTAAATGCCAGAGTGGGGGATGAGAAGCTAGGAGACTGGGGGAAAAGCCAGGGCCAGAAATGGAGTGTCCCTCTCCTGTGTGTCATGCACCTAGGAACTCAACATGATAACCAGCCTCTCCTAATTCACTTTCCCTTTTAGAGTGGTGATCCATAGAGTTAGCAGGCCTTGCTGAGCTAGATACATGAAAGGGTAATAATACCAAGTACCATTATTGAGCCAGACTGGGAAGTAGGTTCAGTCACAGCTAAACCATGCAGTGTTTCAGGGAAGAGCCCAGAATCCCAGGGTTGGTCTGCACCCCACTCCTTCATCATTCATTCCTTTGGCACTGTTTCCCCAGCGAGATGGTAAACTCCCTTGAATTATCTTGTTTCCTCTCCTGTGCCTAGCATGGTGCTCCTGAAGGTTGGTGTTTAGTGAACATTTAAGCAAAACATTGAGGCAAAAATAAATGTATTATTCTGGAGCACAGCGTTTTACTCATTAAGTGATGGCAGTGACCCAATAGTTCTTTCCAAAACAAGTCTGGACTTGGGAGGAGGAGAATGCTGGTTGTGAGAGGGCAGTCCTATAGGACTGCTCCTTCCTGCCACAAAATAATTGTGCTAAATGTAAAATTATTACAAATAGGGTAATAGTTATTACTATTTTACAGTTGAAACTGAGGTTCAGGGGAATCGCACAATTTGTATATGAACTCCTGGTCTGGTCCCCAGAAAGCTGCCTCCTGCCCAAGTGGTATACAGCGTTCATTCCTGGGGTTGGGGGTACTCACTATCTCACCATCCATCATTCTGCACTGTCAGCTGGAGCACCTGCTGTGGTTTCTACACCACCTGGGGAGTGCTGGCGGTGAGAAGGCAGAGAGCAGAGTGAACATGGGTCACATTCCCTAAGAGGGAGGGGCTGGCAGGCATTTTTATGGCTCTCCTGGTGCTTGGCACTTTGCGGGGCACTGTAGCGCGAGGGTCCTCAACCCTACTCTTACAGAGGTTCCAAAGCGAAGTAACCACTCGTGGGCCGAAAGCCAGTGGGAGCAGCGAGGCGGTCACCGAGGAAACGGGCTTTGCCCGGGGTCAGGGTCCTCGGCCGGAGGGTAGTGGGCGTGGACGCCAACGCCCAGTAGTGGAAGCAGTGCCAAGGCGGGCGCGAGAGCGCAAGCGCGCCGCGCGGGGGGTCCTGCGGGGCGGGGCGTTCTGGGGGCAGGGCTGGGGCTGCTGCGAGCGCGGGGGGCGGGCTCCTCCGGACAGGCTCCGCCCCACCCCCGGGGCGCGGGTTTAAAAGGAGGAAAGGAGGGCGCCGCGGCTTCGGCGGCTGCGAAGTGCACAGGGGTTGGAGGAGCGGCGAGGCTGCAGCCATGACCCTGCGGGCGGGGGGCGCTCGGCTGCTCAGCGGGCTGCTGCTCTTCGCTCTGCTCGCTGCGGCTGCCGGGGCCGCGCCGCTCAGCTGGGGTACCCCAGAGCATCGCAGCGGGGCCATCAAGATCCGAGTGCACCCGCGGGGCAACCTCTGGGCCACCGGTAAGTCTTCGGGACCCGGGCAAGCGCCCCTCACCCTGCTCTGATCCCATTTTCTTTCTCAGGCCGTTTCTCGGCCGCGGACACTCGTGTCTGCGCTGGTGAGGACCCTGGAACTTGTCTAATAGATGGAAAACTTGACACCCAGACACATCACTCAGCCAGTTAAAGCAGAGCTGGGTCTGGATCCTAGATCTGCCTGCCAGCCAGTGCCCCTTGCCTTAGGCAGGTCTACTACTGAGTCTTCCAACCTCTGGTGTGTCTTCTCTTTGCACCTCGCCTTCCAGACAATTCTTCACTCTCCACTTTCCTCCTTGCCCTTGCCTTGTCCCTCTTGTAAGCAGGCAGCACAACTGGCAGAGCTTCCCACTGGCCCTTTGCCATCTAACCTCCTTCCAGCTGTACCATCCTCTCCATCATCTCTTCCTGTTCAGGAGAAGCGGCGGTACAGGCTTTGCCACCACCCAGGGGTGTTTGTGTCTCCTTGAGGAGGAGGAGGAAGATTGATCGGGGATCTTCCCAGCATGAGAACTGAAAGTTGGGAGAGGTGGGGAACTTTCCCACTGGGATAGAATCCTTGCTCCCCAACTTCCTTGTGCCTTGGCACCACCTTTCTAGGTCACTTCATGGGCAAGAAGAGTCTGGAAACCCCCAGCCCATTCCTCTTGGGGACAGCTTCCCACGTCTCCCTGAGGGACCAGAGACTGCAGCTGAGTCATGATCTGCCCAGGATCCTCCGTCTAAAGAAAGTTCTGGGCATGAGCCTCAGTGGGCCAGCACCTCAGCCCCAGGTGAGCCAAGCTCCAACCTCAGACTCAGGAGAGGCCCAGCCAGGGCTGCTCCTGGTTCCAGCATTGGGCATAGCGTGTGACAGCCCCCCAGGGTGTGATGGGCCTCAGAAAGCCAGGGATTCCAGGCTCTCTGTGTGATCCAGAGTCAAAGGGAAAAGACTTCAAAGAAAAGAAGCTGACCTTCCCAGCAAACCTAACAGAGCAAGAAGTAGGGAGAAAGTTCCCCCTCACCCAGACCCCAGTCTAAAGTCACAGCCTAGGATTAATTAGCCAGCCTCTTGCAACGGGACCTTCTCCACACCCTCCCTGACTTGCCCCACCCCAGCTTCCACCTTTGCTGTACCTTGTTTGTACTTGTGGCTACAGCTGGGATCCTGAGGCCCAGAAAGGAGAAGAGTCAGCATCGGAGACAGAGTCAGACCTTGTTCACCTTGACCAGCACTCTTCTCAGTCACTCATCTGCCTCAGTGACCCTCACTGCAGGGTTTCTCAACCTCAGGACTCTTGACATTCAGGGCTGGAGAATTCTTTCTTGTGGGGGCTGCCCTGTGCATTGGTGGAAGTTTTATTTTTTATTTTTAAAGACTTTATTTATGAAAGAGAGAGAGAGAGAGGCAGAGACACAGGCAGAGGGAGAAGCAGGCTCCTTGCGGGGAGCCTGATGCAGGACTCTATCCCTGGACCCCAGGATCATGCCCTGAGCCAAAGATAGACACTGAACCACTGAGCCACCCAGGTGCCCTGGAGGTATAGTGTTATCCCTTGTCTCTACCCACTAGAGCATCCTCCCCACCACCACCCCATTTGTGACAATCACAAAAAACCCCAAAACAACACCAAAAGAAAGGCCTCCAGACTTCGCCAGAGCTCTTCTCGTGAGAGGGAAGGGGAGGGAGCCCAAATTACCCCTGTTTGAAACCACTGACCTATGACATTCAAGACCTGAAAGCTAGAGCTAAGCCAGCTTTAGTGTCTAGCCTGGTGGAAGGGCAGTTCCTCCATTCCCTGCTCCTGATGCTGTCCCCATCCCACACCACCTTCCCTCATACTTTGTTACTGTGCTCAGAAGGCAGGGTAGTGTGGTAGAATGTGGGTTCTGGTGACAGCATGCTAGCCTCATAACCTAGCTGTTTAGTAGTTGTGCGACTT